>NC_087258.1:23022500-23622500 GCF_037042905.1 Lytechinus pictus | reverse complement strand
CCGGAAAGTCCAAAAAGAGCCCCGGAAAAGGGCTAAAAACATTCACACGAGGGCGACTGCAAAACTCATAATCGCCCCCGTCAACACTGTATATTTCACAGTGGCAAATTGTCCATAGACTGTGTACAACGAATAGACCGTCTCGGCTCAGCGAATCGGAGACCGCTGATTGGCCAATCGCGCAGATCACGTCATGACTACGTGGTCGCCAAAATAATTCCTTCGGACTGCGTGCGAAAGTATCGATAGCGATAACAATATCCGGTCACATTGTCAACGCGGGAAATGGTCTTGGTTCGTGATCGGATCGCTTCAGTATCGATCGAAAATTATCGAGACTCGGCAATTTCATGCATATTCACGCGACGCTCCGAAACCCGGAAATCAATTGACTTTGTACACGTTGCGATAGACTCTACAAACTCCAACGAACACGATGCTATATCAACGCTAATTCGTAAGATTTTGACCGAAAATCAAGAAGTAATCGAAATTCGCTTACCTGTTCGGTATCGGTGAGAAAATAGATCCTCCGAGAATACCTTTCATAATTCATATAAATTATAGGAAAGTGAAATTCTAGGTCGATTTTGGTACGAGGTGATAGAGTATTGCACACTTGTTTTGGTGGAATACTGTGTGGGGCTATGGAAGGCTTGCACTGCGCATGCTTACTATATTTTCATTCATAAATTGGCTCTCGGCAGTGGCTGGATGACGTCATGTAATAAGCAAAATATACACGCCCGCTAGCGTTGAACGCACCGCATGTACAGTACATCTTGTTAAAGCAGAGCCTGCCCTGCACTGCTGACCAGCATCCCTTCAATGTGGCACACACACACACACCCTCACACACACACACACACACACACACACGCAAAAAAGCTGCGAAATAGCTCCAGAAATTGTAGCCCTGGAAAGTGGAAAAAGAGCCCTGGAAAATGAAAAAGTAGCCCTGGAAAATTTTTAAGTTTCTCCAAAAAGAGCCCTGGAAAGAAAAAAAGTAATTTTTTGGTTGCCAAGTACATTTTGCAGCTCAAAAACAAGAATACTGTGCTCTGATTGGTCATAGACCACACACCCACGCAAATTCCAATGTTCCCCACACTGGGCCTCTGCAAGGTCACACTCACCATGTGATAATCTCTTCAAATTACCCGCGCCTGTTTGTTTTGAAAACAGTATTCAGCCAATCAGAACTCTGGATTTTATGTTACTCAGAAATTTCAGAAATCTCGTCTTGCATCTTGATGGAAATAACTGGCTGCTGACCCATCTAAAAGATGCCACATATCAAGAGTGACATTGTAAGAAAGTATAGAGTTTGAGCTTTCTGATGATATAAATAATGTTGGTGCCTAAAACACAAAATGTTGCACAATTTGCAAGTGAAAACAGAGGAAGAAAATTCTGTTTGATGCATCTTTTCAGGTAAAAAATTCACTTATTTATCAAAATATTTCATTCAAAAGAAATGACCAATATAAAAGGGTAACATTTACTCTTGCCCATGGTACAAAAATAATCAATATTACTCAAGGAGAAAGTGGTTAAATTCTTTGAGAAAGAAAGTCTCACAATACACGAGATTTTGCAGGGACATGAATTCAGCCACGAGAGGACTTGGATAAATCTTGCTCATTTGCTCATTAACACAGGGGCTTGCGGACTGACTGTAAAGAGCAAATATTTAACTTTTTTAAAATGTGAGTTTCTTTTTTAAATTTAGATACCGCCCGCCAAGTGACTTTTTGGTTTCCTTTCTTCAAATTGTTTTTGCTCACTCATACATGAATGATAAATAGGTAAGTTATTTCAAATTAAAGAGGAGACTCTCAGCTTTACAATGATAGGTCATTTGTCTATTGTATTTGTGATTAAGTTATGACAAATCATCAATAAATCTCGGTTTCATTTTTCTGGTACGCACTGTATATCTTTTGTTTTAAGGAAATGAAACCCTTTTGGGTAAATAAACCAGGAAAAAGTAGGAATCTAGTATAACAGGAGAGAATTCTACAGAAACTTAAAGTGTGTTGAGGTCTTAAGGCTTTATATGTTTCGGAATTTGGAGGATTACTGATTATTTCAGTACCAAATTCTCAAAAATTGTCCAAAGCGAGTTATGTCTTTGGCCCGTATTCTGAAGTCAGGTCTAACTTAGACCATGGTGTAACTGTAACTATGTGCTAAAATTATGGGAAGCCAAATTCTGTTTGTATTGTATATTATGTTTACTATTTTGTTTCCTTTTGCTTTCATAATGAAGAAAGATACTTCAGTTATCATTCCTAGACAATTCTGAACAATTTGGATGTCATATGAGTTAATAATTTGAATGTGTACTGTAAGGGATTTGTGCTCCAATTGGCTCTCCATAGTTAAACCACAACTTTAAACCAGGGTTTAGTTTAAAACTAAATGAACGTAGTTGCAGTAAAACACTGGTTTCGTGAGAAAGTCTGTAAAACCAAGGTAAAGTATTGATATATCATCGTGGATCTAGATCTGGTACAGTTACATAAACTGAACTTTGTGAAATCATAATATCTAAGCTAAAAAACGATCACACTGAAGATCGCCAACACAGATAGGCACACGTGGGACAGTCTATTATTATTGCTGGAATAAAGACCCGACGGAAATGACCGAATCCGCGCTTATTTTGCTTTTTTCTCAGCAATTACACAATTTCTTCCAGAATCCTTTGGCACATATTTTTTATTCATACAAACAGACACTTTGGTGATCATTATATTAAATTCTGTAAAAAGTCATTTTGAGATCGTGCCCACAACTGGAATTTATCTTTAAACCCGAGTGCATAATACAGGCCTTTGTGTTTTGCATACAGTTCAGCAGTCGCACCTGTATGTGGTGAATCATGGGAGGCAACAAAATTAGAAAGAAACTTAGCGATATCATGTTTCTTACAGATAAGGGTGCTAGAAAATGCTGTTATCATTTTAATCTTGTTTTTTCGGGGGTTTTTGTCGATATATTAGCATTTATCAACATATGTTTTCCTAATGCAAACATTTGTATTCATTATTGTAAGTAGGTCCTTGTTGAGACTATCATACTCCCGGTCGAGTGTCGATAAGAGTTTAATAAGATCTTTTCTTATTTTATCTATCATCAAATGACTTGTACAAATCTTTAAAAATTACTTTTATTTCAGGCCACCATACAACCATTTGTTCAACAACTTTCAGAATTCAGAGTGAGTCATGGAGCGAGTCCTTTTGACAGGCGTGTGACCGCCCTTGAATGGCACCCAACGCATCCCACAATGCTCGCTGTGGGGTCAAAGGGCGGTGACCTTATGCTGTGGGATTATGTCAAAGGTCAAGATGGATGGACAGTTGTCCCAGGAGTAAGTATTGACGGAAAATGATATGGAGACTGATTTTTTTTTTCTAGGGCCAGAGATCAAGAGCATTTTACAGTTTATGTACGTGCCAGACATGAGTGATAGAACCCAAGGTTTATTTTCTTAAATTAGCATGATCATTATTATCATCATCACCATTCTGAAAAGGAAAAACAATTGGTCGAAAAAGCAATGTCCAAAACATCACTTTCTGACTGATTGGTGAATCCAAATTGTCATAGTGCATCTAAAAAAAAGAATTCTCCTCTAGAAAAGTTATTTTACAAAGTGGTTTTGTTTATTTTAATTGAACTAAAATCAAGAAAATTCTGTTGTTATTCTTTTATTTGTGTCAGAAATATGTGAGCTGGCATGTTTTGCACTTCAGTGGGTTTTTTTTTTTAATATCTTTTTTATAAAGTCACTTGTGTAGTCCTTGGCTTATGGCTCATGCAGAGTTTTACAAACGGCTTCATGGAACATCAACACGACCTCGTCAAATAAAAGTTATTAAACTGGTTACTTTGCCATGACAGATAACATTGATTAATCTAGACATATTAATCTTGATCTTTATCGACCGTTTCAAATTTTTACTATTCCAAAGCAAAGTTATATTAAATAGCAACTATTCTGCAAGATGATCATATTACATGTCATGTAGTTTGTTTTACAGTAGCAGGGGCAAAACAATGTGTTTAAAACCTGAAGGTTAAACAGAAGTTGAGTAAAGATCTGAATCCTTCAAATTATGGAATCTTTATAATTATAGCGGACTTTTCAGGATAACGTGATAATAAAGGGCTTGAGAGGTGGTTGTGCAGGATTTCCTATAACCTTTACCTTCCTAACTAAAAGCTAGACCCACTGATCAACAAATGACTTATAATGAATAGGGAAAGCTATTAAGCAAGGTAATAATAGTCAAAACTGACTTGTTTGCATATAGATGCAAAAAAACAACAACAACAACCTGCTTGGGGCCGGATCAGAAACAATTAAAAAAAAGAGAAAAAAAGAATATAATTGTGAAATTTGTTATGTAATGTTATAGATAGGCCCTGGAGGAAACATTGCCTGTTTGCTCTTCAGCAGAGATAAGCCGGATGAGATCTACTCGGCATCGTTGGATGGACAAGTCAGACTTCAAAAATTTGACGGCAAAACTCTCCATCTCTTTCAGAACACCATGGACTGGAGGTTAGCCAATCAGACGCAAACTGGCTGGTCATGTGACAGAAAGTTCTTCCATTTATTTAAAGATGAATTTCTTTTCGAACTTTTCTAAACAAGACAATGTAAGACACCAACGGTAAACAGGATTTTTTGTGACGATGAACCCTGAATTCCTGTCTTAATTGAAACAGCTACATGTATGTGTTCTTTAGTGAAATGTATCTTGAGGGGACTAAAATGAACACACATATTTAAGGGATGAAGTAAGAGCAAACATACTTCTTGTCCCAGACCAAGGCTAACCAATAAAATTGTGTGGCCAGAATGTTTTATAGAACTGTCTGCAAAAGTTGTTATATTTTTTTTTAATGAAATGGAATTTTCTTTTTGTCACTGACTAAAGCCATGTTTATTTTTATTTTCTTCCCCTTCTCTGCCATATTTCTCTTTTTCCAATGCTCTTCTCTTCTCGTTTCTTACCCCAACTCATCATTTCGTTTCTGTTTTCTCTTATATCTCACCCTTTTTTTTCCCGTCTTATTAACGTACTCAATCATTACTTCAACTTATACTGTTTGATCCATCTGTCATCCCTTCTTTCTTGTATTCGTAATCAATCCTTACCATTGTGTTGTCTCCAAATGGTCTTGCACCTTTCTATATTTCATTCTACGCCACAATTCATTCCCTTATCATTCTCGATTGGAAATTTGTTTCCACTGTATTAATCCCTTTTCTATTCCTTCTCTATCCGACCTCTGCTGAACCTCTGGCATTTAACCCTTGACCTCTCCTGCATGTGTAGATTGGTAAGGGGGGCTCAGTCCAAGCTCTAAGACATGACCTTTCTGACCCCAACTGGATATTCACTTCCTCTATCGATGGTATGGTGAGTCGTCTCAGCTTCGACGGTCAGCCGAAGAAGATTTACCTCAATACCAATGACTGGAAGTGAGTTTTTATCGTAAAAACAGTCATTTCTTGTTCCTTAGTGAATTGTTAGTAAAATTGAAAGTGCATGTGTTAACATGGTAGTCAGGGACGGTGCCAGAATATTGTGACGGGGGGGGGGGGGAGAGGGGGAAGACAATGTGATGTCTTACTTGTTATCATTTGATTGACGCAATATATGCATTCCAAACCCCTCCTTTTAATGCACTCTTTTTTTTACAGTTTTCCTCTTATTTTTTCTTTGTTTCCTTTTTGAAACATCAGAAGGGAATTGTTTTCCCCTCTATCCCCACATCCCACCCTCCCCCATGGCCCTGGGAAGCAGGGGTGCTGCGTGTATTATTCTCATAGGCAGCACCCCTGGTATTCTAGAATGTGTGGGAAAAATAAAAAGTGTAACCAAAATGACGTCCTTTTTGTAGTAAAACCCCTTTTTATCTTTCTTTTTTTTGCTTGCCAAATTTCTCTCGTCCAAAATGACCTTCATTTTGTAGCGAAACCTTTTTTTACAATTTTTTTTTTTCGGGGGGGGGGGGCTTTTCAAATTTACATCAGCACACCCAGTAAAACAAAGAATCTTTCCCAGGGACCTGCCCTCCCCCCCCCCCCCAATCATGTACAGTTGGGTAGTCCTTCATTCCATGTCAAATCATGTGGCTCATTCTAGGAATGATTTAAAATTCTGTGTAGATATTGTCAATGTTTCATCATTTCAAAGTGTATACAATATTTAATACATAAGTGATATTTAGCTATGTATTCCTGCTTAAATAAAACTTTGGTTCTCCATTATCTATTCATTGACAGCCGTTGGTATTGCTCGGTGGATATCAACTATACAGACAATGTACTGGCAGCAGGAGATAACTTTGGTAATGTGGTGCTGATGTCTCGAGAAGGAGAGCAGGTACATCTAAATAAGGTTTATCATGATTATTATTGTATTATAAAGAAGAAGGAGGAAGAGGAGCAGGGGGAGGAGGAGAAGGGAAGGAGGAGAGGGGGGAGAAGGAGAGGGGGAGGAGAAGGGGAGAGGGAGGAGGAGAAGGAGGGGAGAGGGAGGAGGAGAAGGAGGGGAGGAGGAGAAGGAGAGGGGGAGGAGGAGGAGAAAGGGAAGGAGGGGAGAGGAAGAGGAGAGGTAAGATAAGAAAGGGGAAGATTAGGACAGAGTGGAGCAGGAGGAGGAAAAGAAGGAGAAATTTGAGAAAGGGAACATTGAAAAGGGGAGTAGAAAAAGGAGGGGGGATGGGCAGATAGTATTGTTATGTAGTAACGTGCTTTGATGTCATTTGTAAAGGATATTCTCCCTGCACACTTCCAATAGAATATGCACCATCTCCTCGTAGGGACTATTCCTAACATTTCATAATGTTTTGAGTGAAAATGTGTGGATTGAAACTTTGTCATTGTCTTTTTTTACTAGATGTGGTCAAAAAGGCTACACAAACAGAAGGTGACCCATTGTGAGTTCAATCAACGCTGCCCCTGGCTCTTTGCAACTGCTTCCACCGACAAGACGGTGAAGATGTGGGACATAAGGAACGTCTCCAACAAGAATGGCTACCTCTATCAGATGGCCCACGAAAGACCAATCAATTCAGGTAAGGCGAGAGAAAGAGATGGCGATGATTGGGGATAAAGTGATCTTGGATCAGTCACACAAAGCTTATATTGATCACATGATTTATGGTTGATTGGACATAATGTCCAGTGTAATCATTGCTGAAAATGTATAGTTATATTGATAAGAATCAAACAAACAATGATGCAAATGAGATTATTTTATTTCATTTTGTTTTCTCTACCCAGGGTAACCCTGTTAGTGGACTAAGCACTGTTTTTTCTTGGGGGGCCTGCAACAAAAAATGAATGAAGACCATGTTGTAGCGATCTCCTTAAATATGAATCAATTCTTTTCTGAAGATAATTATGAATGAAGGCTATTGGTGTAAGTGGAAATATCATTCACATTCATTAAAGGGGAATGCAACCCAAATAAAAACTTGTTTTTATAAGAAAAAGAAAAATCAGACAAGTTGATAGGTGAAAGTTTGAACAATATTAGACAAACAACAAGAAAGTTATGCATTTTAAAAAGTTGTAAATATTGGTAATCACTATACTCATGGAGACTTCAAATTGGCAGCATATGGGATGTCATAGTGATGTAAGGCAAGGAACACTCTTCCATGTACTCCAATACATATTATGGCTAAAATGTCATTTTTCCAAAAAGTTTTATTTCAAATTATATTTTTCTTTCATGAGGACATTAAACAATATACTACCTTGGTTATATTTAGATTACTGCCCCAGGGGAATGGGTACTTAAGAGAAAACCACAAATCCCTGATAATTAAGTACATGGCTATTGGAAAGTTGTCCTTGCCCCTTGTCATAATTCACTTACCCAGTTGCCAATTTGAAATCTACATACTATTAGTGATCTCAATTTTAAAGCAGCTATAACTTTCTTATTGCTTGTCCGATTTCTTTCAAACTTTCACCATTCTGTTTAATTTATTTTTCTCCTTCCCAACATAACATTTTATAGCCAAGGCTGGATTCCCCTTTAAGCCAAATTTATGGGAACCTGAAACATAAACACCTTTCTCATCCTAACATTTTTTCCATTTATCTCAATCCCACCCTTATGCTAACAAGAAAAGGACTGGAGCACTAAACTAATCCAGCTTGGATGGTATATTATGGTACATTATAATTGAGAGTTGGGGAAGGGGGCTTCAAGTATCCCTAAGAAAATTGAATATATGCATAGACATAGTAACATTTTGTTAATTGCTTAACCCATTGAGAGTTGTTTAATTTTTCTTTGGAAGCACCCCCCCCCCCCTATGGCCACAGTATGGATGCTCTGAAATCAAATCATCTGTATTTCCACCAAAGCCACTATTGGGTCACCGTAATAATACATAGCTTGTGGAGCGTTGTGGCCCAGTGGATTAGTCTTCGGACTTTGAAACAGAGGGTCGTGGGTTCGAATCCCAGCCATGGCGTAATTTCCTTCGGCAAGAAATTTATCCACATTGTGCTGCACTCGACCCAGGTGAGGTGAATGGGTACCCGGTAGGATTTATTCCTTGAATGCTTTAGCGCCTATATGGCCGCTCAGCTACAGCCGGGGTAATAATAATATACCAAGTATATTTCCGCGCCTTGAGCACATAATCAATGTGGATTTGGCGCTTTATAAATACTCTATATTATTATTATTATTATTATACAGAGCTGCCAACTAGCACTGATTTTCAGTATTTAGTTATGAAAAATGCGAAGAATACTGATGGTTTCAAGCAAAATGCTTATTTCTGAAGTTTCAGTTTATGTGTTGTCCCTAAGGCATTTATATGAAAATACTGATTTCCTCAACAAAATAATAAAGATAATAATAAGGCATTTAGGAACGCTATACATAGTACACTATATCATAGCGTTTACACTGTAGATAAATTTACAACACTTAAAAGCTACATCTATACTGGATACAAGTAACTTTTCAACTAAGCTTTCAACAAAATACTGATTTTCAGCTTTAAAAACACTGACATATTCTTGTTCAGGTTGACAGCTCTGTATATATAGCTCACACTTTCCAATTGAAACGTGTTATGACCTTATAGGCAACATACTCTTTATAGTAATAGGCCTATTGTACAATTATCTAATCCGCAAGCCAAATCTGTTTGATTTTCCAGCATATTTCAGTCCAGATGGGACTAAGCTGCTCACAACAGACCAACACAGCCACATTCGGGTCTACTCCGGCCCTCTCTGGGACATGCTAGAGAGGACCATCGTTCATCCGCACAGGTTCTTTCAGCATTTAACGCCCATCAAGGTACATGTAGGATTCCTATTTCTGGGACCTGGGTACCGTTGCATAAAAGTTACTATTATGGTAACTTTACCATACAATGGTAACTTGCATGGAATCCTTGATTTTGATTGGCTGATGAGCATTGTTGCCATGGTAGTTACCATTGGATGGCAAAGTTACCATAATGGTAACTTTTATGCAATGGAGCCCTGGGGTGTTTCACTTGCTGGTCAATATTTTATTTCGATGTTAGTCGATTGTCGCCAGCATAATATCGCCAATAACACAATATATCGCCGAGTCTGTTAATGCATATGTACGTTCATTACGAGTTGTAATTCAGTGAGAGCAGGGAAGATGGAAATGACAGAATGGCTTCATAGGGCTTGTCCGTGAAAAGCAGACATTTGGGTACCTTCTTTTGTAGTTCAGAGCTGCATTTGTGGTCAATAAATAGTGATAAGCTTTTCATAATCGAGAATATTTTGGGTAATATTCTGTCACCACGATATATCAACATGATCATAAAATCATCATCAAATGTTCAATATTTTTTAAATATCGCGTAATTTCAGTACTATCGAAAATCGCCAAGCACTATGTTTCACAAACTTAAGATTGATTTTAAGATTGAAAATTGACATCTAAACGGTTTGAATTTTAAATGAATTCATGAGAGCTGTTGTGCTTAAATTTCTAGGCCATGAAATCAATGTCAGAGCCATAATGTATTTTAAGTCTAATGAACTTTCAAATTCAGTCATTTTACATGATGAGCTTTATACTATTCATGAGATTAGTTGATATCATAATTGTGGTAAAAGACCTGTAATTGATTTTCAGATTAATGAAACTACCTCCTTTTGTCCATTTTGTGGGAGTAATAAGTAGGATCAATTTTAACTACCTTACAATGTTTTCCAGCAGATTAGCAGTCAGAGCAAAGTTACCATCAACGGTATTAGATTTCATCGAATAGTCTCTTTCGTATTTTGTGGTTGGTATTTGGGTAGTAGTGTCGTGTTGGGATCGGTAATTATAAGAAGGGAAGCGTAATGAGGAAACTTTTGAGAAAGTTATACAGTTCAAAATCACAGGGTATTTAATCATCAATATTCAGCTACAGTTCGAAGTACATGAAGATTCAGATATATATATATATTATATTCAGATAAAATAATTTAGAATTTTTAGATTGAGATTCAGAGTGAAGTAAAATTCATATTCGATGGACCTCTAAGTCTTGAAGTCAGTCAGTCTCTATGGATGAGTGTTGGTCTAGTATTCTATCGTTGTATTCTATATCTCCAATAATCAAGAAGTCTTATTTATATCATTAGTTTTGGGGGTGTAACAATTTAAGGTGGGAGTGATCTCTAAACTTGATCTGATTGGTCTACAGGTAAATGTCTATCAAACTTTTTCTGGTAGAAGGGGTGTGGTGATGCTCTATGCAAGTCACTGGGGCTGGAAGTATGAGTCATACTTCTTAGAACTTCTGTACCTTGAAGTTAGCTGACGTCACTGAGGGTTGGTATTTTTATGGTCAAGGTTTAGGAGTTAAGGACGTTCCACAGTTAAAGTGAAATCCATGTCATTTTCACCAAACTTTGCACATAGATACTGTACTTTAGAACCTTAATATTCGAAATATGCAAAAATTAACATAGGTCCATGTGCTTGATTTTTTGCTATAGAACTTCAAAGTTCACCTAAATTGATGTTCTTAAGAATTGCGCATTCAAAAGAATTTGGCATTTTTAGACCGCCCAAGATTACTACAATGAGTTTAAACCTCTATTACTCAGTCAAAATACATAAAAAAGTCATCAAATTTCGCAAAAGAGTTAACAATTGTATCGTTAGAATGGAGAATATATTTATAGTGCTATTTGTTTGCAATTTTAAGTTTAACAGCACTGTCAGTTCTTAAAAATGGCGTAAAAGATAACAAAATCCCAATCTAAAAAATTTGAAATATCAGTAACAAACTACAAAAGTACAATAAATGCTGCACTTTATTCAAAATCCATGTCATTTTCACCGAAATTTGTAGAGTTGTAGAGGAAGGTATACCTAAGAGGAACAAACATTAAAAAATAGGGGTTCATGTGCTTGTTTTTAAACTATCAGTATTTTTATTAGAGCAAATGTGCTTTTTAAAACACCGAAAATGCACCGAATGCTTTGTATCTATGTGAAGAAAAAATCAAAACCACTCTACCATTTATTCAAACTAGGGGTAATATTCGTGATTCTTGGCAGCACTGCAGAGTAAAGTATTTTGAAATTGTAGAGAATCTTTTTTTGAATGGTCCATGGAATAATTCAATTTTTTTAGCCCCATGAAATAACGCATCGGATCTGCAGTTAAAGTGCAGAAGATGAGAAAAATCAGCACATATCCGCAGCTAATTAATCACCTGTTCATCCATTGTGACGTCAGCGCGCAGAGTGTAAACTATGCGCAGATCATAATGCGCACAAACATAACTGTGGAACGTCCTTAAATGGTATTGGGGGTTTGGGAATTCTTAGATGAAATTGGGGGAGTTTGTAAACAAGTGAAGGTGAATGACTGAAAGGATAACAGGAAGTTAAATACATACTACATAACAGTAGAATCTGATATCATGAATAAATGGAGGGACCGTTAACTTTCTTAAATCAAGCGCAAAAAGTTTTGTTGTGTTTTGTAATATCACTTAATGTATTTGTGTATTAGGATGTAGATGTGTACTTTTATTAAGCATGTACATGAAATCTTCACTCAAATTGCAATTTCTTCACTTGTAAGGCCATCTTGAATGACTTGGTAATAAACATTTAATTTGTCTTGAATATTGGATTAAAAACAGGGTGGAGGGCATTCAGCAAGAAATTACCTACACTGCTGCACTCGACTCGGGTGAAGTGAATAGGTACCTGGCAAGATTTATTCCTTGGACACACCGAGTACCGTTGGAAAAGTGGTAGCTCGAGCCAAAGGCGGTGTAATAACAGCAGCGCTTTGTATCCTCAGGCAAAAAACACCATAAACCGGTCGTGGAGCGTTGTGGCCCAGTGGATTAGTCTTCGGACTTTGAAACAGAGGGTCGTGGGTTCGAATCCCAGCCATGGCGTAATTTCCTTCGGCAAGAAATTTATCCACATTGTGCTGCACTCGACCCAGGTGAGGTGAATGGGTACCCGGTAGGATTTATTCCTTGAATGCTTTAGCGCCTATATGGCCGCTCAGCTACAGTCGGGGTAATAATATACCAAGTATATTTTCAGCGCCTTGAGCACAAAATCAATGTGGATTTGGCGCTTTAGAAATACTCTATATTATTATTATTATTATTCTCCTCTCATCATGGCTCTGTTCTTTTGTATCTGTCACCTTGTCAGGCTACTTGGCACCCATTTCAGAACCTCATCGTTGTTGGCAGATATCCGGATGCAACCTTAAAGTCATTTGATCATGATACGGTGCGATCGGTAGATGCTTATGATGTCGGTACTGGGGAGTTAGTCTGTAGGCTAATGGATCAATGTGCTACGGGTATCCAATCGGTGAGTAATTGGTGAAGAAGAAATTAGTTGGAAGGAATGGATGTATACAGTGCGTCCAAGAAAAAAAGGAAACCGGGATTCCTACATCTTTTTTCTTCAAATGCAATATTTCATTTACATCATCATACAATTCAATTATTCCTCTACATTTTGATACCTTATATGTGACAAACACTCACGCATTAATGAGCAAGATGAAGTCTGAAATTTTAATGTCAAGATCAGGTTGTGCAGAAAAATTGGACAAGATTGGTTCGTGATACGACTACTGTACTTATTCGACGATTGACTCTTTCTTTTGTATTCTTTGTTAAGTTTCTCTCACTGATCCCTGAAATGAGAAAGGACTCAGATTCACATGATATGCCTCAATATTTATTTTTGTAACCTGCCATGCATGAATGATTCGCTTTACCATCAGTATTAAATTCGTAGTAAAAGCATGTTTGATAATTGTGAAATGTATCTCTGAAAACGGGTTGCCTTTTTTGTGGGACGCACTGTATATATGCTTTAAAGCGCTTTGGGAAAAGCGCACTATAAATAATGAGTAATAATGATGATGGAATGGGTGGATGGGTAGGGTGGGTGGGTGAGTGAGTGAGTGAGATGGGTGTATGAAGGAGTGACTGTATGAGTATGGTAAGTTGTATGGGAGCACTTGTCTTTATATAGGCTCTTGGATCGGTCTTCTAAAAAGGATTTTGAAAAAGGAACAATGAATCATGTGTAATTATCAACGCGAATTTCAGCTTGTCGTATTTCCTTAACTTTTCTTCTCTTTTTTTTTCCTCTCTTTCTCTTGTAGTTGAATGTATTCAATCCAAGCGGTGATGCCTTGGCTACAGGAATGGGTAAGGTTCTAATTCTTCAGCTATTTTTGTTTCAGTTCATTTTCTATCAAAACATCTGTATCAGCCACACAGAAACAGAAAACTTAGGGGAAAGAGCATTTTCTTTTGCATGCCCCACTTTGTGGAATAGCCTTCCTGAATCATGAAATCAGTGTTTTACTGCAACTACTTTCATTTAGCTTTAACTCTTAGCTCTTTATGCGCCTTGAGCACTCTACAGAGTGGATTTGGCGCTTTATAAGTCACATTATTGTTGTTGTTGTTATTATTAATGTTGCTGCCAAGACTTAAAATGCCATCCCTCTTCCAATAAGAAATACTTCCAGAATTCTTGGCTTCAAATACCCTTTTTCCTCAATTATTCATTTTTTGTCTATACATCTTAAACAACTGATTGAGTTTATTATTGAAAATGTAATTATTATTTGTCATACTTTCTCTTGTTTTATAATGACGAAGAAAACTATTTCAGTAAATATTCTCAGTCAGTTTTGAATGATTTGAGTGTCAAATGAGAAGACAAATTGAACTGGTACTGTTAGAGATACCTATGGGTTATCTATTGTTTAACCCATTGTTAAACCACAACTTAAGATCTCAGTTTATATTAACCCAAGTTCAGAATAGGGACTAATAAGTGTCGTAATCACCTAATTGTGTACTGTTGCCTATTCATTAGCTTCTATGAATCCCAAGTGAACAAGTGAGCTGCAGTCATTGTCTTTGCTGTTATGCTGAACGCAAGAGATATGTCTGATCTGGCGAAGACTATGCATTTGTGGATGGGAAGCATCCACCCCCTATACACTCCCGTCTGCCTGATCAATATTCATGTATTCATCTCGTCGTTTGACGTGTTGTGGTACCGGGATCCGTACCAGTACCTGTATTGCTGTCGTGTGCCAACGACTGGAGATCCTACATGTAAAAGCGAAGATATTTTCGTTACACAGAGGGATTGCCTGGTAGATCCCGTCGTCAATAATGCTACGAATGGCAGATTCATAAAGGTCTCAGAATTTTCCACTAGGAATGTGGAGTTTATCGGCAGCATAATCCAAACTCTCGCAGAAGTTTCTCTCGTGTACTCGTACTCGCCATTGTGGATGAAGAAAGTGACTTTATGTCACGTGACTTATATGCATTACCTTCTTCTTTCCAACGTATTTCTAATTGGTTCGATTTTTCTCTTCTCATACATATGCATGAGAATTTTTCGTACGAAAAACTGGCGTCATTTCAAAGTCGATAATAAAAAAACAACATCCAAAGCAAGACTGGAATGTATAGGCGGTGGCTGCTTCGCAGCCACAAATACGTAGTCTTCGCCAGATCAGACGTATCTCTTGCATTCAGCATAACAGCAAAGACAATAACTGCAGCCTCCACCTAGATTATTGGCTAAAGTGAACAGGGAAGCAATATATTTACCTACATTATTGGTACAACAATTCATTCGTTATTATTCTGTGCACTCAATAACAGTGAATTGTTACCATCACATGATTTTGAAATGGGCCAGGGCAGAATTAAAGCTGACGGTAATAGGGCTGATTGTTATGCTTCATATCATTGAACCTTATGTGTCAACAAGCAAACAAATCAACTGTTAATTCAAAATTTGTGTAACAGGGCCGCAGGATTGCATGTTCACTGCATCACTCGGCTTTCATAACTTTTCTTTTCTTGCAGGGTTAAATACGTTGATATGGCAGAACGCAGACATCCGAGCTCTGGTGAGGGAAGAACGGCGGGAGATCTTGAGGAGACAAGGAAAGGAGCCGCCTCCGGACGCAGCACCCTCGAAGAAAGCACCAAAGAGGCACAGAAGCAACGATCAGAAGCTGACGCAGAAACTTCAGACCATGAAGAAAGTTAAGAATAGCAGATGAACAAAGCAAGTCTTCAGTGATCATTATCAGAAAGGCTAGTAACAGACCTTTGAGCAACAGTCAAACGCTGATGCAGAAACTAAAAGCCTTGAAGAAACTTTAAAATAGCAGATGAATGAAACAAGTTTTCAGTGATCATCATTATGATCGGAGGCTGGGTGAGAC
This sequence comes from Lytechinus pictus, assembly GCF_037042905.1. NCBI lineage: Eukaryota > Metazoa > Echinodermata > Echinoidea > Temnopleuroida > Toxopneustidae > Lytechinus > Lytechinus pictus. Next base: position 23,606,693 of record NC_087258.1, on the reverse strand, counting down.
ATTTAAACAGCAATTAAAAAACTGACTCAGAAACTTCAAACCATAAAGAAAGTTTGGAAAGCAAGTGAAGTCAAAGTTCCCGTTGATCATTGTTAGAAATGCTAGCAGCAGACCTTTGAGCAATGATCAAAAGCTGACGCAGAAACTAAAAGCCTTGAAGAAAGTTAAGAATAGCAGAAGAATGAAACAAAGCCTCAGTGATCATTATGATCGGAAGGCTGGTTGGGACATAAAAGCAACATTTGAAAGCTGACCTAGGAAACTTTAAACCACAAAGAAAGTGAAGTCAATGTTCCCATTGATCACTGTTAGAAATGCTAGTAGCAAACATTTGAGCAATGATCAAAAGCTGACGCAGAAACTATATGCCTTGAAGAAAGTTAACGCATAGCAGATGAACAAAACAACTCTTGAGTGATCATTATCGAATTGGAAGGCTAGTATAAAATATTTGAGCAACAATTAAAAGCTGATGCAAAAACTTCAAACCATACAAAAAGATTCGGATAGCATGTGACACATCCTTGGCGATCATTGTTAGAAAGGCTCGTTCTGGACTTTGAAGCAAAGATGAAAAGCTGACTCGATACTCAAAACCATGAAGATAGTTCAGAAAGCAGGTGAAGGAGACAAGTCTTTATAATTAATCATTGCAAGAAAGCTTATTACAAACACTGAAACATCGACTATGGCGTACATGAAACTTCAAACCATAGAAAAAATTGGAGTAGCCGATTTATGAAGGATGAAGGAATAAAGCATGTGAAGTGAATAAGACAACCAATGAGAAACTTTGTAAGAGATACGTTAGCATGCACTAAAACATGACTCCCTCAACCTTCAGGCCACCGCACACATTTCGATTGGTCTTTGACTCGATTTTGGAATGAAACGGTAAAATTTGATGGGAATATTGAGGCATGAAACATCTTACTTTGTAAAGTTCTAAATCATTGTACAAATATCTAGGTATGCTCAATCTGACTGTGATACCATCATAAAAATAAAAGCGAATTGAATATCTAGGCGTCATGACGTCAAAGCAATCGTATCGTATTGCTATGATTTGAATCAGATTGGGCCTTTACTTCAAACTAAAGGCTTGAAATCATAAAAATTGTTTATATTAGTATTCTTACAGTTAATTTGAACCTTGGATAAAAGACATGTTCCATTCACATTTAAAGGAAATATGTAAAGTGTGAGATGTTCCAAAATCGGATGGTAGACCAGTCGTAAGGTGTACAGAGGCCTTAATACTGGGAGAGGAATAGGTGATAATTAACCAGTGCAAATTGAACACTTCATGGAGAGCCCTTGAGATCTATTGAAGCAATCATTTAAAGATGATTATGAAGATTATGAAGAATAACTGATGAAGTAGCCAATTGTTATTGGGGTTGTCAGTAAGAAATCGGTGCAGGTTTGGCATTTTTTTAAATATCTCCTTTTTATATCATTAACAATTTTTCTCTTCCTCTTCAGGATTCATTTTGTAAAAGATTTGTATTTTGGTGCCATATCACTATGATGGAAACATCCTGGTAGTTGAAGATTAAAGCAGTATATATTTTTTGACATAGGAGGCTTGAATTACTTCTTAACTTAATCTTTTATCAGATTTTAATTGAAAGGGTGATGTAAATAGTGGAGAAGTTGATGGTGATAATGATAATGATGGTGATTTTGGAAAGGATGAGATGGTGTTGGGGATTATGGTGGTCATGATGATGATGATGATGGTGATGGTGGTGGTGGTGACGATGATGATGGTGGTGGTTGTGGTTGTGGTTATTGTGGTGATGATGATAATTATTGCGGTGATGATGATTAAGATGAAGATGATTATGATGATCATGTTCATGGTGGTGGTGATGTTGGTGTTAAAGTGGCGACGATAGGGACAATGGTGACGATTATAATTAATGGTGCTTATGATGGTGATGATGCTGGTCTAATGGTGATGATGATTATGACATTGGTGGACAGTGGTGAGGCTGTTGATGATCTGTGATTCTAGAAGAGGTGCAGTTGGGGCGGGGTTGGTGGTGGTGGTGATAATGATGATGACTGATGATGGGGTTGATGATGATGATGGTGGTGGTGATGATAATGATGATGACCGATGATGGGGTTGATGATGGTGGTGGTGGTGATAATGATGATGGTGATGGTTAAGCTGATGATGCTGTTGATAAGTGATTCTAGAAGCGGTGTTAGTGGTGATAGTGATGATGATGGTGATGACGATGACTGATGATGGGGTTGATGATTATGACAGTGGTGGTGGTGGCGATAGTGATAATGATGACATGTCTAATGCACTATTTAGTAGTGGAATTTGTGTATCGTCAAATGTCTTGCCACAGGGGTCAAACTTTGAAGGCAATGGGAAAATAGGCCTACTTGTTTTTCAGGCTTAAATAGTAAAAAAAAAAAGGTTGTCTCAACATACCTCATCCTTTTCTCTGTCTTCTCTTTCACCCCTTCCCTCTCCCTCTTTTCTCATTCCTCCCTCCCCCTCTTAGCTCTATTGTCATTATTTGCAGCTCTTACTGTTGAATACTTGTAACCCTCTTTGTTCACTTGTGGTAGAGAAGGGGCTGTCTTACACCATGTTTTGATTCATACGATCATTTTTCTCCGAGGTGTTTGTCTTTGCCCTGTGTTATCTCTCCAAGTTCCCACCCATCTTTTAGGAGGCAAACCAATCAAAATCACCGTTAGTTCTCAGTAGGAACCCTTCTAACCAATAGGAAGGCCCAGTGGGGCGTATCCTCAATACAGTAGCTGGCATCGCACAACTGCGAGTATATTGATGCGCTTCATTTCAAAGAGAGACAGGGAGCTGTGAAGGAGTATTAGAAAAGAGATCGAATAAAGGAAAATCAGAAAAAGGGAGGACTCGATATGTAGGGCGCAACTACTTGTAGCATGAAAAAATATTTTTGAAAAATATTCATGGATGACGAGTAAAACTAATACCACAATCTAATCTAAATGATATCATTGTATGCTTGACATTTAGTCGGCAGGGGGTATCGGGATATTTGACACTAAAAGATATGACAAAATTTATGACTGCTAGACCCTGCTATAAATTTTGTCACATATTTTGCTTATTTGGGATTATGCGCATTTATGACAAAAGTTATAATTACATCCACCAGAATACAGATTCTGTCTTATCTCTGGGAAAAAAAGACAAGATAGTTGTGGACTTGAGGACAGAGGTGGTGCAATATAAGGTAGTTGGATCATACGACTTTAAAACCTGGCAATCGGCTCATAGGTATTTCTATAATCAAACCAAAAGAACACACTTACATGATGGGTATAATGTTGACAGTGGCATCCGTAAGTTTATTTATTAATCTTACATTTGGCATACAAAATCAATCATGATGATAAAGATATGGAAATAGTCCTTTCTTAACGTACGTGTCAACAAGACTGAGCAGTTTTTTTACGCATGTGGTAAGAATACATTTCATTTACATATGTCAACATGCATGAATCTTCATACATAATTTTTTTTTTAAGGTAAGCAACACACTCTCTATACAGCTTTTTCTGTATGTCATTAAAGCAATGATATAAAATTTCAAAGGTTGAAACCAAAAAATAATACTACCTCTACCCATATCCTATTCAAGTAATTACATATACATATATATCTTTGTATAAATTGTAAGTACAGAAAGGGCTATCGCCTTTCTTCATTCAAATTGACATTTCATATAGTTTGTACATTGCAATTAAGCAATGCATAATACATCACAATCTCATCAACAAAAGTAGTAAAATTGAACATTTCAATTGAGAAAAATAAACTCCACTTTTCTATTCATGCTAAAGAGTAAAATATCGCTATATATGTACCCTAATCCCACCTAAGATTTCCTCACTCAAAATATTACATATATAATGAAAAGCTAGAAGATGAAAGATACTGAAATAAAAGTAATATTAGAAAATACATGTATCTAATTTGAAGTCGAACTGTATATCCAGGTGTACAAGATATGAACAAAAGCAATTTCTTAATAGTTTAAACACCACTTCTCAAATGCTTTAAAAAAAAACATTTTCATTCACATATCCCTGTGAATTGCACAAAGAATAGTTTTCTTGGCTAAGAATAAAATTAAAATAACCAGTGATTTCTTCAATAAGTCAAATAACTTTGCAGCGTAAAATTCCTGAACTAAAAAAAAAATATTTCTCATTATTTATTATTTCCATTTTTGACTGTTTAAAACTTCATCCATTATTTGCGTAACTCATTTCATTTCACTCTGAGTGGAGTAAAGTCATCACCTTTATTACAACAAAGAATATGTAAAATTCAACAGCACTGGATCTTCCTTATCATCATCACAAAAGAATAAAACAAAAAAACCTCACAAAATAAGGATTAACTCAAGCAAAGCAGTATTTTACCAAAACTTGAACATATCATCACTATATTACCATACATACACATACCGAATGGCAGTCGCCGCTTGCTATATCATAAATTTGGTCGTTAAATGAAGATGGACAAAATGGAGAGAAAAACCAAGAAAATGGGTTCCCAGTATTTCTTACTTACCTACTCTACGAACACCCCCCCCCCCCTTGGCCAACATAAACATACATATCATTGAAACACTACAAAAATACAACATTCCATTTTGTACTTACATAATAAAAAGATATTTTCCCCCGAAAATAATCTAATCTGAAGGCTCTGTGTTGCTTACAAGAACAGATTATACTAGTAAACTCATAATTCTGCCTCTACTTTTTATTGCTGATAGAATAATACCACATGTGATGGCTACGGGATGCAGATGCTTAGGCTCCAATCAATTTTCAAAGACACAGTAAAAATGCGATGAATTTTCAGTAAAAGATTGGATTTCAATAAATACGGCAGTTACATCGATAGCCTTTATGATTACATCTTTTAAAGAAAATTTCATTGTGACAATACAGCATCAATTTAAAAATTGCCTTGTAAGGTTATAATTCAATTAAACGTGTCCAGCAAAAAACAAAATTACACTGAAGCCAATACATTATCCTACATATAGGTGGTCTCTATTCAAATAATGACCAAGAGAAAGAAGACATAAATAACTAAACTAAAAATGATAGAGCAATGTCAAAATATCGATAAAAAGTAAAGTGCACTTTTAATGAATGGAAATTGTTAATGAGAACAAGGGATTATTTCACATTTTCTCATCAATTAAAATGACCACATTTCAACAAAGTTTCTAAGCATGGGAAAGTAAATCAAGGCTATTATTCATTTAATAAATAGAAAAGCGGTGACATGGTGTCTTAGGATCTTCCAGCCACTTTCAAGACTCCCTCTGAAAATAATTTGAGATGCACGAGTGGTATAACATCAAGCATTATTTGTTTAAAATTGCATCAACATAAACATTTAATCCTGGTCCCCTAAATTACTGTCCTTTTGCATGGTTTTTTTTTTATTAATCTCTTTCAAAATAGTTATATCATTTGGGGTTTGGGTTGCATTTTCCCTACTTCCCCATGAATCCTTAATCCTCCCCAAAGTGTACTTGGATTGTTACAGGAAAAACGGAAAGGAAATGGGGAAAAGCATTCGGTGCGGGTACCCCTTCTTATCACTTAACGCTTGTAAGCTGGCCCCCAGCGAGGAGCTGAGGAGGACGGGGCTGGTTTGGGAGCCTGTGCCTGTCCCGGTCCACCGATAGACGGGAAGTCATTGACGTTGGAGGTGTCGGGTGGGTTGCTCCAGGGTGCATCGCGGATCACAAAGCCGGCGTTGTTGGTGCTCTTGGGCGTTTCCTCTTTGCGGCTGGGACCTCTGATGTATTGTTGCATCTCCTCGGTCTCGGTCACATCCATCATCTATTTAATAAGAATAATAACCATATATGTGAAACCCTCTCAAACCATCAGGGGCCCGTCTTACAAAGAGTTACAATTGATCCGATCAATCTCAAGTATATGGAAATCCATCAATGTCATAATTTTTCTTTAGGAAATTTGCTCATTGTCCTTTGAAAACAAAGAGAAACATACCGAATCGTCAAGAAAACAGTAAATGTATGAAAATACATCATTTCTACAAAATATTTTGTAAAAAACATGTAAGTTTAGATGTTGACGTTGCTGGCCGTCCATAGTTGCCATTGATCGGATCAATCGCAACTCTTTGTAAGACGGGGCCCTGGTAGATTAAACCGAGACCGCAACTTGGAGTAATTGGAATAAATTCCGGAGATAAAAATGAATATAAGGGAAATGACATCTATTCAAGAATAATATTCTATTATTTCCCAGACACCATAGCCACCATCCGGAATTCATATTAAACAACAATGTGTGGATGTAGGATCTCCCCCTTATATCTCTGATTAATGCATCACAATGATACATAAAGATAATTACACAAAGGATTGAAACCCAAAATTCTTAACAATATAATAATCATAATAATTCTTATTTACCAACACTTCAGCTCTAACATGTATGAACTGTTCTCCCGCGAGCACTGCATAACTTAATGTTATTATTACCCTGCTCCATTCTAAAATGTCAAGCGCCTGACAAGAAAGCAGTCCAGGAAAAACAGTGTCGAAGAAAATCTTTCATCTTGTCTTTTATCCAACTTAACTTCTTCAAACTTCGACAGTAAGACAAGGAAGTACTCTTTCAGTTAAGCTAATTCTTTAATCTCTACTTTTTGGAAAAAAAATTACTTTTTCAGCTATTTGCAGATAACCTTCCTCTGTGACATATCATTGGTTTTATGGTGGCTGGCCACATATGCTTCCTGTACAGGTCTCAATAAAGTACAACCATACCAGTGATAAAAATAAATGAGGGCTAAGGGGGAATTTTCCCCCAACTGTGAAAAGTAGCCACAATTACTTGTCTTGGGCTTCATACTAAATGTCTTTTTGAACGAAAAGAAGTAACAAAACAATAGCCCACATAGAGAAGCTCAAAAGCGATCTTTTCCCCTAATCCACATCCACCCCCCACCATTCCTCACCCCATGGCATGCCCCGCCCCCAGAAAAAAGGCATCACCACTACTTACATATTCTTCTTCTAGGTTCTTGAGATAATCGCAGCATTCATCAACATTATCTGCGTCACCAGTGACCACCACCAGATTGGGGTTAGGGTCCTCCTCTCGTGGGAAACGGATGTCCACCTTGTAATCATCCATGATGCGGTTGATGGCCTTGCCGCGGGCACCGATCAAACGCCGATGGATGCGATGGTCAATGTCAAGTTCAACAGAGACTTGATCCTCCTGAGAGTTGAAAGAGAAGAACATTAAACTCATTTGAATTTGCTACTTGGATTAGAGCAGGCAAATAATGTCTGTTTTATAGCATTTCCAGTCTGTAACACATTATAACCTCACTTGTTTAAAAGACTATGATAGGCGATATATGTTGGATCATATATCGTCTATTCATTGAAGTTTTAATGTGACACAATAGTTTGATATTATCTTCATATCGTGCAGCACTGGTGTGAACCTATGCTCCAGAAACCTCATGGCGTAATCATGACAAAGCACTGAAAGCTTTTCATTCTCAAACAGTTACCATAATAACAGCCATAGACCAATGCTTCTTAGCCAATCAAAATCAAGGATTTCATAGGATTGTCAGAGCTGACAATTCGAGTGTCTAATAATTTCAATCAAAACCACTTAAGATAAAAGTATAACACTACCAAAGGAATTCATTCTATCACTGATTTCAATATATTATTTCTGTGTTCTTGTTTGCTCCCCCTTCCCTTGTGAGCCTTAAGCATCTCTAACGAGGTAGATATGGCTCGTTATAAATTGCATGTATCAATATTGAGTTGAGTTGAGGGAGAGTGAAAATACTCTCATTTATTTCTTTCAATAATATATACATGTAAAAACATACAAATATCATACATTTGAACATAAATATACAAATATATGATCATGAAACATTAAGATATAATAATATTATTATGAAAAGCCCAAAGAACTCACCAATTCTTTGACGATAGCTAGGATCTCCTCCTTGGCTGCCTGGGCATTGACCTCGTATCCCATGATCTTGATGGTATCCTGGTCCTCTTGGTTTCGAGCGGGAAACTGGATGTTGACTTCGTGCCTGGAACGGATCTTACCAATCACCGCTCCCTTGCGTCCAATGATCTTGGGATGGTATTTGGGGGCCACCGTCAACTCCAGGGAGAACGACTTGAGACGCTGTGAGCAAGAGGAAGAGGATGAATATTATAAATAATTGGCTATGGTTCAGTCTTTGGCAAAGATACTCCTTTATGGCCAATAACCTTAGGATGGTATTTGGGGGGCCAGCGTCAACTCCATTGAGAATGACTTGAGGCGATGGAAACAAGAGAGGACGGGGGGTGAATATCATTAATATTCTGTGTTTCTAACTGGCTAGTGTTCAGTCTAAGAAAAGATCTAATGACAGATTATAATAATAACAATGAGGTTTGTCAAATGCAGTCAAGGATAATAGTGTAAGTGTATGACATTTCACCACAAACTGGGGACGTTAGGGTTGAACTCAAATTTTTGACCATTTTCTACAGTGCTTTAGGCGAGGCGTCAAAACCCCAAATGCGTTCCAACGCGTGCATAGCCATTGTTCCATAATGAGAGTGTGCAAAGGAGTTCCAAGAGATTAGTACGAAGTACCGTTATATTCTACATTAAAGCTAATTTGCATAATCCGTACACGCTGGGGAACGGGGCAATTATTATCTCGATCACTATTGGCTAATCCGCCGGAGCGTCGCACGAGAATACACTGAATAGTGCAGGTTCACATACACACACACACACACAGCGCGCCAGCGTACACTTCACATAAAATGAGGTCAGTGTTCGGCGTGCACGTCGGATCAACATTTGCAGCGAATGCAGCGCGTGAGGTGCGGGCGGATCTACTAGAGGGGGGAATAGGGGATGCCTGGGGCTAGCTTCCTGTACAAAGTACCAATTAAAAAAAAAAAATCCGTGTTTACGAGAGTCGCGCAAGCAAAACGGTGGCGGATTAGGACATGCTTTTAAATTGTTTTGAGGGGCGAACGAGTGAAAATATATTTTGTATACCTTTCGTTATGAACCCCCGTTCTCCATGACGAAATGTAATTGACGAAAGGAAAGTAAAACAAAATAGAAGTCACAAACATCTCAGAATAGTTTGCGATCTATCAGGACATGTTTTAAAATTGATTTTAGATGTCAACAAGTTAAAATATATTTGATATACCTTTCGTTGTGATCCCTTGTTCTCCGTTAAGAAATATTAAATAAGTCTTTTCTCGACGATGTTGGAAACGTAAATAAAACAGAATAGAAGTCACAAACATCTCAGATGGGTGTGCGATCTATCACAACATGTTTTAAAGCTGTTTTTAGGGGTCAACAAGTTAAAATAGATTTGATATACCTTCCGTTATGATCCCCTGTTCTCCGTAAAGAAATATTAAAGATGCATTTTCTCGAAAAAGTTGGAAACGTCGATAAAACAAAATAGAAGTTGGTAGCATCTCATATTTATTGGTGATACATATTTTTCGAGGGGTCAACAAGTTAAAATATATTTGATATACCTTTCGTTTTGATCCCTTGTTGTCCGTTAAAAATATTAAATACGTCTTTTCTCGACGATGTTGGAAACGTAAATAAAACAGAATAGAAGTCACAAACACCTCAGATGGGTGTGCGATCTATCAGGACATGTTTTAAAATTGTTTTTAGGTGTCAACAAGTTAAATTATATTTGATATACCTTTCGTTGTGATCCCTTGTTCTCCGTTAAGAAATATTAAATACGTCTTTTCTCGACGATGTTGGAAACGTAGATAAAACAAAATAGAAGTCACAAACATCTCAGATGGGTGTGCGATCTATCAGGACATGTTTTAAAATTGTTTTTAGGTGTCAACAAGTTAAAATAGATTTGATATACCTTTCGTTATGATCCCTTGTTCTCCGTTAAGAAATATTAAATACGTCTTTTCTCGACGATGTTGGAAACGTAAATAAAACAGAATAGAAGTCACAAACATCTCAAATTGGTGCGCGATCTATCAGGACATGTTTTAAAATTGTTTTTAGGTGTCAACAAGTTGAATTATATTTGATATACCTTTCGTTGTGATCCCTTGTTCTCCGTTAAGAGATATTAAATGCGTCTTTTCTCGACGATGTTGGAAACGTAGATAAAACAAAATAGAAGTCACAAACATCTCAGATGGGTGTGCGATCTATCAGGACATGTTTTAAAATTGTTTTTAGGGGTCAACAAGTTAAAATAGATTTGATATACCTTTCGTTATGATTCCTTGTTCTCCGTTAAGAAATATTAAATACGTCTTTTCTCGACGATGTTGGAAACGTAAATAAAACAAAATAAGTCACAAACATCTCAGATTGGTGTGCGATCTATCAGGGCATGATTGAAAAATTTTCGAGGGGTCAACAAGTTAAAATAGATTTGATATACCTTTCGTTATGATCCCTTGTTCTCCGTTAAGAAATATTAAATACGTCTTTTCTTGACGATGTTGGAAACGTAAATAAAATAGAATAGAAGTAAAAAACATCTCAAATGGGTGTGCGATCTATCAGGACATGTTTTAAAATTGTTTTTAGGGGTCAACAAGTTAAAATAGATTTGATATACCTTTCGTTATGATCCCTTGTTCTCCGTTAAGAGATATTAAATGCGTCTTTTCTCGACGATGTTGGAAACGTAGATAAAACAAAATAGAAGTCACAAACATCTCAGATGGGTGTGCGATCTATCAGGACATGTTTTAAAATTGTTTTTAGGGGTCAACAAGTTAAAATAGATTTGATATACCTTTCGTTATGATTCCTTGTTCTCCGTTAAGAAATATTAAATACGTCTTTTCTCGACGATGTTGGAAACGTAAATAAAACAAAATAAGTCACAAACATCTCAGATGGGTGTGCGATCTATCAGGGCATGATTGAAAAATTTTCGAGGGGTCAACAAGTTAAAATAGATTTGATATACCTTTCGTTATGATCCCTTGTTCTCCGTTAAGAAATATTAAATACGTCTTTTCTTGACGATGTTGGAAACGTAAATAAAATAGAATAGAAGTAAAAAACATCTCAAATGGGTGTGCGATCTATCAGGACATGTTTTAAAATTGTTTTTAGGGGTCAACAAGTTAAAATAGATTTGATATACCTTTCGTTATGATCCCTTGTTCTCCGTTAAGAGATATTAAATACGTCTTTTCTCGACGATGTTGGAAACGTAGATAAAACAAAATAGAAGTCACAAACATCTCAGATGGGTGTGCGATCTATCAGGACATGTTTTAAAATTGTTTTTAGGTGTCAACAAGTTAAAATAGATTTGATATACCTTTCGTTATGATCCCTTGTTCTCCGTTAAGAAATATTAAATACGTCTTTTCTCGACGATGTTGGAAACGTAGATAAAACAAAATAGAAGTCACAAACATCTCAGATGGGTGTGCGATCTATCAGGACATGTTTTAAAATTGTTTTTAGGTGTCAACAAGTTAAAATAGATTTGATATACCTTTCGTTATGATCCCTTGTTCTCCGTTAAGAGATATTAAATGCGTCTTTTCTCGACGATGTTGGAAACGTAGATAAAACAAAATAGAAGTCACAAACATCTCAGATGGGTGTGCGATCTATCAGGACATGTTTTAAAATTGTTTTTAGGTGTCAACAAGTTAAATTATATTTGATATACCTTTCGTTATGATTCCTTGTTCTCCGTTAAGAAATATTAAATACGTCTTTTCTCGACGATGTTGGAAACGTAAATAAAACAAAATAAGTCACAAACATCTCAGATGGGTGTGCGATCTATCAGGGCATGATTGAAAAATTTTCGAGGGGTCAACAAGTTAAAATAGATTTGATATACCTTTCGTTATGATCCCTTGTTCTCCGTTAAGAAATATTAAATACGTCTTTTCTTGACGATGTTGGAAACGTAAATAAAACAGAATAGAAGTAAAAAACATGTCAGATGGGTGTGCGATCTATCAGGACATGTTTTAAAATTGTTTTTAGGTGTCAACAAGTTAAAATAGATTTGATATACCTTTCGTTATGATCCCTTAATTGTTCTCCGCTAAGAAATATTAAAGATGCATTTTCTCGACAAGTTGGAAACGTAAATAAGACAAAATAGAAGTCAGTTGGTAGCCTTTCATAATTATTTGCGATCTATCAGGACATCTTTTAAGATTGTTTGAAGGTGACAACAGGTTAAAATATATTCTATATGCATTTCGTTATGATACCTTGTTTTCCGTAAAGCATATGCGGTTCGGGGCGCGAGGGACACCCCCCCCCCCCCCCCCCCTCTTGGACGAGCAAAAAAAGATAGAAAAAGGGAAAAGAGAGGAGAAAAAAGAAGAGGAAGACGAGTGAATAAAATAAGATGAGGGAAAGACTTGGGGGAAAAAATCTTTCATGTCACTCTATACAATTTTCGCTCGCGCTTCGCCCTCGCATTGCCTGTTAGGTGATTTTCATATCTTGTTCAATGAGTTTAGATATCAAGTTTGAAAGTTAATTTACAAAACACATTTCACCTCGGAAATTTAACTTCATTATTTTGTGTGATTTACAAATTGATTTTTAAAAAGTGCTCTGTAAACATGTCAGTTTTATGGTCTGAATATTAATATTTTCTGTTCGTGCTGCGCACTCGCGAATTTTGATTGGTACCTATTATTCTCGTGCATTCCATAAATTTTCAAAATATCCCTTTTTGGGTCTGATTGTCAACAAACTACTTGAAATCCCCTTTTCATGACAGTTTATCAAAAAAATTGGCTCACGGTTTGCGTTCGCATTAATGATTAAATATATTAACTTGATGCATCATATTTATAGTTACAAAGGTGCTTGAAATGTCCAGATTTCAGGCCATAATATCATCATCTTTCGCGCCCTCATTATGCATTCATGAATATTTAAGATATTTCGGGTGATTTCATGCAACGGTCTAGAGTGGGGCATAATGTGCCTACACTGTACATCTATAGGTCCTTGGTTGAAGTCAACGATCCTATATAACGACCCCTTGAACCTGAATTGGGTCAATTACGCCGTCTAGCACGTTTTGAGAACAATGGATGAAGGTGTGAAAATCACAAAGCAGCTAACAATAGGAAAAATCCGTTTCAATTGAAGTTATGCTATAGATTGCGTATAGCGGTTTGAATGTGAAACCCTGAACATGCTGAATGCCTCATTGTCTGTATGTTACTACTGTGTACTAGTAGGTCCATGGTTATAGACTCTATTATAGTTGCGTGCATGTCTTCTCCAAGCCGATTCATAGCTTGTCGATGTCTTTAATGCACGTAAAATACAAATATACATGTAACTCTAGGTCCCATTATAGGGCATTTTTAACGGAATCGCCGATGAGATAATTTTGACAAAACAAAAATGAATCACACTAATTATGCAGCAGCTATGTTTCTAAACATTACACGATCAAAGAAAAGACACGGGATGATATTTATTAAATTTGTTAATGGCGGCTGGTCTTTATGATAAAAACATAGGTCTATTTTCTAAAATCTTGTACCATTATTTGAGAACTCGGTGTAAATACCAATAAATCATGTAATGGACATGGTCTATTTTATCTTTAAGACATGAGAAAACAAATAAATCAATTATATAATTAATGTGTGTGTTTTACTTTTTACAAACGTGTATCAATCGAACATGCTGACTACATGAAGAGTGTTGAGGTCCATTACATGATTTATTGGTATTTACACCGAGTTCTCAAATAATGGTACAAGATTTTAGAAAAGTAGTTTTGAGTGTCATCTCGTGTACATCAAATCTTAGCAAATGTTAAAAAGTTTCTGAAATGTCAATACTGTGAAAGTATATGCACTTGAAATGACTGGGATGGAATAACACTTGTCATAAGAGCCTTGTACATAAACTTTAAAGTTGACCTGCAAATGACCTTTGACCTTACCAGGTGACCTCTGACTGCAGCATAACATGCAGGTCCCCCAAGTCCATCTACCATCCAAGTTTGGTTGAAAAGCGACTTACGGTTGCGGAGTTAGGTGTCATGAGAGTCTTGCATGTAAACTTTAACGTTGACCTGAAAATGACCTTTGACCTTACCATGTGACCTCCGACTGCAGCATAACATGCAGGTCCCCCAAGTCCATCTAATCGACTTACGGTTGTGGAGTTATGTGTCATTAGATTTGTGACGGACGGACGACATTTGGATCCTTAAGTCTCGCCTTCACCTCCGGTGGGCGAGAAAAAAATTGGGGGCATGAACCCATGTATCTAAAAGCAAGTATCTAAAAATTTGGGCCATGCATGTTTAGGGATTTTCCAGCATAAAACCATACCCCATGTTTAGAGATTTCCCGGAGATTTCTTCCAAAAGAGCGACCCATTTCAGCGGCACATCCCCGTATACCTTATTTCGTAAGTCCCCCCCCCCCCTCCCCTGGCTCTAATTGTATTCAAAATTTTCTGAACTCTTAAGATATTTTACTTGCACGTAATTAATTTCCTCGTAATTTTTCTCTTATGGCTCGACTGTATTGATCTTTTATTTTCACTTTGCCGATACCATAATAAGACTCGTGAAACGAAAATGTGTAGATTATCTATTATCTAAAAGTCAGATCCGACTTGAAGAGAAGCGATTATCACATAAAGGGTCGTAATCAGTCATGTGTTCATTGGAGTCAGGAAAATAGGGGGTGAGATTTGACGTAAGTGGGAGAAGTAGGTTGATGGAAAAAGGGTCAACAGAACATTTTAGCCCCCCTCCCTCTCTCTCGCCCTCCCCTTCTGTTGAGTGACTGATTTTTATTGTCATTTACGCGTGAAGTCCAGAGCAGAATGTTAATTTAATTAATTAATGATAATTAATTAATGATAATTGAGGCATCAACTTTTCCTATCAATCAACAATTTATCAATAAATCAACTATTTCAATGGGCAATGTAACCAATCAAACATTCAGTTTTTCAATAAAGTATTTCATAAATTATAATCAAGTCAATTTCTTGGTAATCATTCAATAAAAAGAAGAAAAAAAATGACTATCAGCCACTGGTCACTTCAGTGGCAAATAAGTTTTGAATAGGCTACCATCCAGGAAGTGAGAGGGGTCTGGGAAATTGAGGGGGGTGGAGATACATAAGAATTTTATTTGTAAAATGACAAAAAGATGATGAATGCCCTTTCAACCAAGTCTTACCATATCTCGCCCTCTCGCTTGTAACAGGTACCATCACATTACTCCGACTCACAAAACACACTGCTTAGGTCTACAAGATGAATAGGCTACACTAAATTTACAATTCCTGTTCACTCAACCATCATTCTTACAAGATTCAAAAATCATATTTGTTGGGGAAAATCCAGCGTAAGTGTTACCTTCCCCTTAAAAATCCCAAACTTAGGATTTTTTTTAAGAAGTCACCATGCAATCAAATTTTGCCTCATTGTGATGTCAACCATACGATAAATAGACATAAGGAGAAAAATTCGTCCATAATTGACATCGTATACCATTATGTTACCTGGTTATTGATCATTCGTTCTCTATATATGAGGTTCATGGGTCGAATCTCGAACCAACTAAAGAGAGTTGCAGCTCCGTAATTAGCTTGAAGTAGAAGTTCGCCTTGGTGAGAAACACTCATGAAACTGTTCAGTCTAGGACCTACCTTTAATTTTCAAATGAAATTCAATCTCGACAAGCATGCCCCTTCCCCCACTGTCATGCCATCACAATCGCCATAATCATAATCATTTTAATCATCAAAACTAGGATTATTATCATAATTAATCTCAGCACCTTCATCACTGTCATTATCACCGTCATCATCATAAAACATTAATAAATTCATCATAAAACATTAATAAATCATCACCGCGGGCGGCGGAGCAGAGGATATATCCTTTGTTCATAGGGTGCATCATTATTGTCCCCCACAGCAAAATATTATCCTCTGATCATCACTATATTGCTACCATAATCATCAATCTTGTCGTAATAAATATTCTCGTGATCAATTACGATCATTATTACCATCACCATTATAACAACATTATAATTATTATTATCACCATTCTTGTCATTGCCATCATCGTTGGGATTACAATCATAATCATCACCATTATCATAATCAGCCATCATTACCTTTCTTTTCGATGTCATCATCACGATCATAATGTCTTTTTTTATTCACACATCATTATGTTTATAGATTAAAAAACAAAAAAATGTTATTATCGTCATCATCATTACCACCGCTTACATCCTCATCCTCCTTATCCTTCTTCATTATCACCAACATCATTATTACCATCACCATTATATCATCCTCGATCATCATTCCGTTTTCACAAACGCTGACTACTTGTAGTAGTTCCGTCATTGGACAATGTGGTTTGGGAGGATTCATTGGGGTCAAGAAAGCACAATTAGAGATTATCAGAGATCGTTGCGTAACTTCAGTTGAAACGGATTCTTCCTATTGTTAGTTGTTAATTGTAATTTTCACACCTTCTTTGTTCGCAACACGTGCGAGACGGTGTAGTTAATCGAACCCATTCAAGTCGCTCCGGGGCATTCACTTCAAAGCTTCAAAGGGACTTTAAAAGTTATCTTTCCTAAAACGAAGTAAATCAAGTGCATTGGGGTCTTGAGAATAATTTAAACAAATTCTTGACCACTACGAACTACTCAAAGAACGAATAACAAAGGAGATTAAGAGCTGAACATGACTGGGAAATGGGAATGGATGAGGATTTCAATAAGTTGTATGCATAAATACGAATGCTAGTACCCATGATTGGAGGATGCAGGCGGGGGGGGGGGGCACAGTCGGTCCATGCCCCCTTTTGAGAAGCAAAATAAAAATTTGTAATGTAAAAATGCAAGTCAATCTTCATCATTTCATAATTTCAAATCAATACTCGTTTCTTCATCATTTTGAGTTATTTAAAGAAATATACAAGTAATTTGCTCAGCCATTTCATGATATTAAGAGAAGTCATAACAAATATTGAATAATGAACATTGCTTTATCCAAGTTTCCATCCTCATGATTTTGCGTTCCTAATGCCTCGGTCATATTTGCTCTACGGCGGCCGTACGGTGAGTCGGAAACACCTGTTTTATCCATTTTTATTCAGACCACGTGTTTGTAGCTATTACAAAAAAAAATGTTAAAACGGTTGTTTTTTACTCGCCGCACGGCCGTCATAGAGCAAAAATGACCGAGGTAAGGTCAGGGAATGTTGCAGGAGTTCACCCCCCCCCCTCCACTTAGATAAAAAAAGTGCTTGTAATTTTTTTGTTATGAAAAGACCTAATGGGGGGGGGGGGAGTGAAAACCTCTGTCAAATTTTCATTGAACTCGAACTCTACCTTTCAAAAATTCTGCGTACGCTACTGCAAAAGCTAGAGCTATTGGAGCTATACGTAGCGTAAAGATAATTTTGTTTCATAGCGGCAAAGCTCTGCCTCAAGTACCTTGTATTGTGTATGCTTGCGCGCACATGGTATCTATTAAACTGATATTAAGCGTGCGGGTATACCGCAAGAACGATACTGAGTCGTGACTAAACTTTTCTGAGGACTAATTCGGAGGAATCACGTACAAGTGGCAATGCCGCCGTATTTGTCAGCGCTTTTGGAATTATTATAGGCACGGTTGTAGTCACATCTTCAGGAGCGAACAGAGCTCTGCAAGCTGATTCAGTGGGTCCAGCGCCTGTAGACGTTGTGCGCGGTCGCCGCGGTTGATCGAACGCTTTGACGGATCGCATTTTACTTCCGCTGGTAGCCAAAACAAAATTTATTTCCCTTTCCATCTTTGTCAGGGATTTACGGGAATTATATACATATTTTTGGAAGCTCACATCATCAGGTACTAATACCTTGGTCACATTTGCTCTAGGGCGGCCGTACGGCGAGTCGAATGCAGCCGTTTTATTCATTTTTATACAAACCACATTATGTAGCTCGTACATAAAATGTTAAAACGGCTGTTATTGACTCGCCGTACGGCCGCCGTATAGCAAATGTGACGAAGGTGTAAGCATGAATAAGCGATTCGCCGGAGCAAAATGTTTGCGTCCAGGTTCTTGTCCCTTTGAATACTTGTCACGCCTTCCAACCAATTAATTACGGCACACATCGTCATTCATTATACTAGTAGTTGCACCCTCACAACATTTCACGGCAAACAATTGAGGTAAGGAACTTCTCTACACGCGCCAATAAATTCCTCTAGGCTTGCCAGCCCAATGCCCGGGAACAATAGAAGTGCCAGAACGCGACTGCACGGGCTCGTTATGTCGCTCCGCGATGATCGCAAGGGTGCTCTATTGATATGCAAATTCAACCTCATTAACTTCGTGGCGTGCAAGCCCGTGCATGAAAAGTAATGAGGGCGTGCAAACGCGTTTGCACACCCCTCCCGGATATTGACGTCCCGCCTTAGCCCCATCCATATTTGACTTGCATTGATTTAGAACGTCTCTTGTGCTATAGTAGAGTGTCATACTTATCTCCTGGTTAAGAGGGAATACAACCTCAGACACTGTAAATATTTACTCACTCCATCTTCTTGTTCATCAACAAGCTCCTTGACTCACTTGATGAGAGCTTCTACGCCCCTTGCTACATTGGCAGGTGTACCTCTCACAATCACTACATCTGACTGCAACTCACACAAACTCACACGCGTGCTCAAGGAAAAAATGTTTACTCACTCTGTCTTCTTGTTCATCATCCAGCTCCTTGACTCGCTTGATGAGAGCTTCCACGCCCCTTGATACATTGGCAGGTGTACCTCTCACAATCACGACATCCGACTGTTCACTAGCTGGTGGGATGGTGATGTTCACCTAAAAAATAAATCATAGCAAAAAAGGAGTGTTATGACTCGGTGGATTACTTTCATGACTTTGAAACAGAAAGCCTGGAGTTTGAATACCAGCCATGGCATAATTTCCTTCAGCAAGGAATTGATCCATCAACCCAGGTGAGGTACATGGGCACATGGCAGGAATTTATTCCTTGAAATTTTGAGCACAACAGTGGATTGGCTAAAGCTGGGGTAATAGTATGCTGCGCTTAGAAACATTTGTATTAAGCACTATATAAATGTTGCATATTATTAATATCATTATCATTTAAGCACTTTCCTCTGCTGCATTTTTTGTAGAGTGCAAGGCACTTCCAATTAAGAGGTATTAGGAGCTACATAAGCAGAGCTGCCAAGTTGTATTTTGCATTTTCAGTATTCTTATCCCCCAAAATCAGTATTTTTACCGTGTGAGATAAATATTTTGTATTTTTCCCAAAAAAAGTGTATTTCATAATAAAATGCTTGGCGCACTCGCCCATCACGGCGGTCGAGCTGCATGCAAGCTAAAATGTGCACTGCTCTTGCAGATGGAAAAAAAAAAAACATTGAAACTTGTGTATATCTCACCCTGGTTTTTACAAAATGATTGAAAAAAAAACAAGTTACCTGAAATTACATTGATCTAATAACCATATTTGTGTACGTTTTATGAAATAGAGACATAAAGAGATGATTTTTTTTTTTTAATACAAAAAACGTACTTTTTAAAGAAAAAACGTACTGCCGTATTTTGGTTCCAAAAACATACTAAATATGGAAAAATCGTACTACTTGGCAGCTCTGCATAAGCAACTATAATTGCTAGTATCAATGGTTTGTTATACTCACATCATTCTCTTCCATCATATGCCTCACACCGGCCCCCTTGGCTCCAATGATGTAACGATGGTAGTCAAAGGGAACGTTGACCTCCTGTGTGATTGGGACCAGAGCCTGACAAGAAAACATAAATAAATCGTTAAAGGAGAATGAAACTCTTGGAGCAAGTTAGATTTTGTGAAAGCAGAAAAATCAAAGAATAAGATCAACAAAAGTTTGAGTAAAATAGGACTAGCGATAGAAGAGAATTATGGGAGGAACTACATGGCATTAGTGATCTCAATATTCAAATGCTCATAACTTTCTTATTATTCATTCAATCTTCCTCAAACTTTCAACAATATGTTTCTTTGATTTTTCTCTTTGATATGGATTCAGTTGGTTTCAAGGGTTTCATTCTCCTTTAATAAATAAGACTTCATATTTAATCAACTCTATCTTCAGAAGTTGATATCAGAATATTCACCCTCCCGCAACTTGCGCTCAAGAAACAAATCACTCTTAATAGTTCCTGCCACCAATACCTTAAGTAACGGTGTATTAACCGCACCTTTTTCTCGGCGGGACAGAATCAAAAGTCGGGGGTGCGGTTTATACGCGGTGATAGGTCTGAGCCAAGCCAATCTCGGCCCGATACCACTACCAGTGTACAACTCGCGTCGGGTGGCCGAGCGTAGCCGCTTGGGGCAATGCCGTTTAGAGGGGCATGAGCCGCGGGTATAAAAGGGAAGCAACTATGACTACCGGTATCTACCGTAAATGTCCCTCAAAGTTAGATTACGGTAACAAACGCACCTACCTTCATGAAACTGACATTTTGAATGGTGTGACTTTGTCTTTGTTGTCATTTATTAGTCAACACGGCAAAGTTCAGACGCCAATCGACAATCGACCGAACAGCGCGGTGCGGCTAGCCAAATAACACACGCATATGTGTAATGTTTATCGCAACGTCAACGTAAGCTGGCGCTTTACCTTTCCGTGGCTGTTTGACAAATTATTGGTATTATTTGACAATTTTGTGCCATGAGGAGGGAGGTAAACGGAAGAAAGTTTCATGAAATTCATGTCATAATTTCAATTTGACTCATTTATTGATTACCTGTATTATTATTTTGATGTTTTCTGTCACGCATTAAGCAAATTTTAGAACAGAAAAAGAAGGCCTAATGGCGTTATGAACGAACATTTTTTTTTCTTTGTCATTCCTCATATTGAAATCAATCTATAATTTTCCTCTTTATTCTTTCGTTCATTTCCTTATTTTTCTTTTTTTTCTTAATATGCAAGAAAGAAAGAAAAATTATATTTATCTCAAACTCCTATCTCTCTTCATCTCATTCTTGCTCTTAAATTTCTTCTCTTTCTCATTTCCCCACGTTACCTTTTTTCTCTGTGTTTTAAACTCCAATTTCTTTCATTTGCCTTTCCTTCATTTCTCTCTATCATCCATCATCTTAAAATCAATCTTCAATCCCCGTCTTCATTCCTTCCGACTTTCTATTTTTTAAAATTATTATTCATTTTATTCCCGCCCAGAGCTCCCATTGAAAATACGGTATACCGGTACTAGCATTTTTTTCCTATTTGCTGTCTGTAAGATACCGCCACACACGTACCTACTGAGAACTACCGGTAGTGGTTCAAAGCAGACAAGAAAAACACCTGAACAAAATCGCAAATTTCTCGTATCTTGAACCTTCCCATATTCCCGTGTCTGAAATTCATGTCAAGACATTGAATGCTAGACAGAATTCTGAAAGCAAAAGTGGGGCTGTGATGCAGGAAATATGGTATGAACGATCTTCTCGAATGGGTGAGCCCCCATGTTGATGCTGGTATCGCCTATTCGGTACTTGCAATGAACACCGGTACCATATGTGTGTGTGTGAGGTGAGTGTGTAGTTGGCCAATAATGTCGGCAATTTGCAGATAAGTGACGAAGGTCGAAGCGCTGATTTCCCATCATTTTTTTTACCAGTAATACCGGTACTTTGATATTTTTTTTTTACATTTTTGGTTCTTGACTCTTTCTTAAATACGCATATTAGAGATAGAAAGTCAGTTTGATGACTTTTTTTTTTTGGATGATTTTTTTTTTTTTTTTTTTTTCATCCGAAAATGGGGGGTGCGATTAATACACGGGTGCGGTTAATACACCGTTACTTACGGTACCCAGTCTTATGGTTCACAATCTTTTTATTTCGCATCCCCTCATCTCTGGAACAATCTACCACAAAGTGTAAAACAAGCAGATTCAACAGAGAAATTTAAATCCTTACTTTGGCGCAAATCAAAGTTTACATCACTGTAAAAGAATACCTCCTGATCATCCAAGCCTTAACCCTAACTAGGCCGGGCTTTTTTGGCTGTTCTGTGGCTGGGGGGGGGGGTTGATTCAACCCCCCCCTGAGATCTCGGCCGCCGATCACGCGAGCGCCGCAAAAATTTGCACGCTGGTAGTGTGCGATGTAATCTACAAGGCTGTATGGTAAACTTTTCCAAAATAATGAGATTTTTATTTTATATGAATTAATTATGCTAATTTATGCATAATTCATACTTTTTGCTCTAATTCACTAAATAAAGCTCCTAGAATGCTAATTTTTGGTAAAAATATTCTTTGTAGCATTCTTAACAATGGCAATTGAAAAAAACTTCGGTTTGGAAATCAATTTCTTATGTATTTTATTGTTTTATGAATTTCTTATGTATTTCTTTGTTTTTCAACCTTTTGTTTTTCTTTGTTTTTTTCACCAGATTTATTGCACAACCTTTTTGAAGCATAATTATGCTAAAATCAATTGCTTTCAGCTGTTTAAAGTAAAAATAATCATATCTTTATGAATAAGATGAGAAAACTCAATTGGCATTGACTTTGTACACAAAATCACGTTTTGGAACAATTTTTGGTCTGACATGCACTTACAAAATGTTGCGTGATTTCGGAACCGCGTACCCGGGCGTCATAAATTTGATCTCAAAAGATGCGCGAGACTTAAAAGTATAAACTCTGCGAGTGGCGCGGTCAAAAAATTTTGCGCGGCGGAATGATCGCAGAAAATGTTGAGGGGGGGGTTGATTCAACCCCCCCCGGCCATTTTAGGGTTAATACACACCACATAAATATGGTATCAAATCATTTGGAAGAACATACTTTTTCAGGCCATATATAATCATGTATTCATGACATGTTTTTTCCTTGAATTGGGGATTTGTGAGGTGTCAAGTTTTGGGGGTATATTTCTCACACTGTACATTTTACGCTTTCACGAATTAGGACATAGTCAATATCATACTTACCAACAGAGCTTCCTTGGCCTTATCACACTTGTCTTTCTTGCCGGTAATCACAATGATGTCTTGCTTCTTTGGGGCATCATCGCCGTTGGTCTCTCCGTTCACGGGTTGGGCTGAAAAAAAAATTCAAAGTAGCAAATTTATCTTTATACACCAAGTTCTCTTTATTTATTTAACAAATTTACTATCAGCCAATAAAATTCAATGATTTCAGTAGCTTTAAACTATTATTCTTAATTTGATATTATAACAAGTTTTATGAAACAGGCACCAGGTGAGGGTTCAATAAACTTACAAATGATTCTACTCATGACTAGTGACGAGGGAAGGAGCATTCCCAAGTGTGAAAATTTATCAAAAATTAATTGAATTAATAAAACAAAAATTTAAAAACATATAATGAATTTTAATGAATCAATTGGTACATTATAATTGACACAAACATGAAAGAAATATCATCAGCATTCCATAGAAGTTTGGTCTAAAATTCTAGTTTAGACTAGAGTTAAACCTGGTTTTGATTGTCAGGATACCGCCCTTGATTTTTCATACTGAAAACAGAAAGATTTCGAGCACCGACTCACCAGCGGGTGTGTTCTTATCGGGGAACTTGATGGCTACTTCGTATTCCTGCGTCACAGTCTGGATACGAGAACCTTTAGGACCCATCACCGTTCCGTGGAACTTCTGCGCAATGATGCATTCAATCGAAACTTGCTGTTCCTGTAGTTCAAAGAGAAAGTATTGTAAAACAGGTTAAATATTGTAGCCAATCACAAGTGCTCTCTCTCTATTTTGCACTAAAATGCTCTATGGAAAATTGTAACATGTAAGCAGCAATGGTATAACCAGACCTGCCAACCTCTGGGAATGAAAAACTGTATTCTGTGATTAAAAAAACTGTATTTTTCCCAAAAAAAGTGTATTTCATAATAAAATGCTTGGCGCACTCGCTCATCGCGGCGCTCAAGCTGCATGCAAGCTAAAATGCGCACTGCTCTTGCAGATGAAAAAAAAAACATTAAAACATGTGTATATCTTCACCCTGGTTTGAACAAAATGATTGAAAAAAAACAAGTTACCTGAATTTACATTGATCTAATAACAATATTTGTGCACGTTTTATGAAATAGAGACATATAGAGATTATTTTTCTCAATAAATTACGATTTAGTTTTTTTTTTTTTTTTTTTTTTTTTTTTTTTTCAAAGAAAAAACGTACTGCCGTATTTTGGTTGCAAAAACGTACTAAATACGGCTAAAACGTACTGGTTGGCAGGTCTGTATAACCTATACAGTAAAATTGTATACATCCTGTATGACATTTCTGACGCATGAAAATATTAAAGGCATGGACTTATGGTGCACACACATAAGGCGATCATTTCACCTTTCTACTGAATACAGAGAACAGATTGCTTACATCCCCCAAACAAACAAAAATTAACATTACCCTTGATTGGTCGCAATGGTTGTTTCATGAACTTATACGGTAGGCTTCTAAGTTTCACTTTTATCAACGTTATTAATCTTCTCTCAATCAAGTTTCCCTTCCCTATCCACTTTTGATATATTCCTATTATTTTGTGCAATAAAAGATAAGTCTCTTTTATTGCACTATACAGTCTGGTTTTCTATCCCCTTTCCTTTCGAGGCCTCCATCACTTTCAAGCTCCAAGCTTAAGATGGAGGTCTCCCACATTTCTATATATATATGTTCAGTAATAAAAAGAAAATGTATATATAGATATAATTTTCACAGTACAGTTGATATTTTATAATGATTTATGTACATTATTCATTATGTTTAAAAAAATATTTGCCTATTATGTAATATTGAAAAAAAAATTATTATACTTGTATATACTTTGTTTTTGTTTTGAAATGTGGAAATAAAATAAATCAAATCAAATCAAGTGGAAATTCTTACTTCCTACTTCAATCCTTTGTAAGGTCATAATTATCTTTTCCACACTTCCTATTTCAATTCTTTGTAAGGTCATAATTTTCTTTTCCACACTTCCTACTTCAATTCTTTGTAAGGTCATAATTATCTTTTCCACACTTCCTACTTCAATTCTTTGTAAGGTCATAATTATCTTTTCCACACTTCCTATTTCAATCCTTTGTAAGTCATAATTATCTTTAGACAAGTGGAATGCCTGCCTATAGTCAAAAATAGCTTTATGAGAAGAGGTCTAGAAGCACTTCCACAGGGTAGAGTACTTACCAGATCAGATACAATCTCCAGAATACGTTTCTTGGCCCCAGCGACACAGTCCCTGGCTCCCTTGATGGTGACCTTTGTGCTTGATGACCCGTTGCGAGGGAAACTGACCGTCACGCCACCGTACTCGTCACCGATCTCACGCAGAACCTGTCCGCGGCGGGCCACGAAGTGACGGTGGTACTTGGTGTCGACGTCAATCTCTGCTTCGGTGATGTTATCCTGTGATGGTGATTAAGGATTGATGCATAAGGTTAGCATCACTGATTATTCTTGTGATATTTGGTCGAGATGTATAAATGTGTTTAAGAGTTTTACTACACAGATGTAGTATGTAGTATTGGTACAGTACAAATATTGTAACTTTAATACTGAAAGAATAGGTTTGCAGAATAAGGCTACCAAACTCTCCGGAACAATGATATTGTTCATGATGGAGTTACTCAAGCCAAAATGATATCACGCCATCATCAGCATCGTCCTCATCATGACCATCATTATCATCATAATCTTCACCACCAACGACAACCACCACCACCATTTCCAACACAACCACCAACAACCAACATCAACACCCTAAAGACGACCATCTACACCAACTCCTTATCCAGTGTCATTTACCAGGTCTTTGATGAGACTGGCCAGTCTCTTCTTCGCCTCCTCAACGGCTTCCTTGGTCCCGATAATCTGGACGAGAGTTTGGTCATCATCGTTGTTGTTGGGAAAGACAACCCTCGCTCCCGTCTCCTCACGCACCTTGCGGATGTTTGCTCCTCCGCGTCCGATGAGGAAACGGTGGTATTCCGGCTTGGCATGAACGTCGGCAGTGAAGCTGGCCTGCTCCTGTTTTTAAAAAGTAAAAGAGAGTCCATGGTTGATTCAGATTTCCTGTATAAATTACGCTTAATTTAGCACGCATTGGGTGTGTATATAAAAAAATGTCTAATGCTGATGCATGCTTTTGTCACAGTGCGCCAAATTGACGCCTATTACCATGGTTAGATACGCTATTTTATTCATGAGTCCACTGTTTGAAGAGTGAATTCGGGCCACTAAGAGTGGAATAAACTTCCTCATAGCTTCATTCATACTGATTCCCTGACACCTCACTACAGTATGCTTTTAGTAAATCTAAAGAATATAGATTCGATTTTCATTTTTGAATATGTCATATAATGAGAGAGCTCATATGATGCAACATGGTACAAGAAAGATGAAATTTACAATTGGGTCATTCATACAATCAAAATGTCTTGACTAACATGTACATTTCAGATCCAACTAATTACTTTGGAAGTGGGTGTCAGGACATCATAAATTTAACCTCAAAAGATGAGCAAGATTTAAAAGAAAACAGTCATGAAGGTTACAAAAAGGAATAAAAAGGAAGAAGAGCAAGGAGAGGAATAAGAAACAAGAACAAGAAGAAAATGAAGGACAAGAACATGAAGGACAAGAACATAAATGACAAGATAAGGAAAGGACATGAAGGACAAGAAAATGAAGGACAAGAACATGAAGGACAAGATCATGAAGGACAAGAACATAAATGACAAGATAAAGAACAAGAAAATGAAGGATATAAACATGAAGGACAAGAACATGAAGGACAAGAACATGAAGGACAAGACCATGAAGGACAAGATCATGTAGGACAAGATCATGAAGGACAAGAACATTAAGGACAAGAACATTAAGGACAAGATCATGAAGGACAAGAACTTGAAGGACAAGATCATGAAGGATATGAACATGAAAAACAAGAACATGAAGGACAAGATAAAAGACAAGAACATGAAGGACAAGACCATGAAGGACAAGATCATGTAGGACAAGATCATGAAGGACAAGAACATGAAGGACAAGAACATGAAGGACAAGATCATGAAGGACAAGAACTTGAAGGACAAGATCATGAAGGATATGAACATGAAAAACAAGAACATGAAGGACAAGATAAAAGACAAGAACATGAAGGACAAGATCATGAGGACAAGATCATGAAGGACAAGATCATGAAGGACAAGATCATGAAGGACAAGAACATGCAGGACAAGAACATGAAGGATATGAACATGAAAAACAAGAACATGAAGGACAAGATCATGAAGGACAAGATCATGAAGGAAAAGATCATGAAGGAAAAGATCATGAAGGACAAGATCATGAAGGACAAGAACATGAATGTCAAGATCATGAAGGACAAGATCATGAAGGACAAGATCATGAAGGACAAGAACATGAAGGACAAGAACATGAAGGACAAGAACATGAAGGACATGAACATGAAGGACAAGAACATGAAAGAAAAGAACATGAAAAAAAAAGAACATGAAGGACAAGAACATGAAGGGAAATAACAAGGACAAGAACAAGGAGGACAAGAAAAGGAACAACAATATCACAAAGAACAAGAAGATTAAGGAAAAGAAGTTAAAGATGAACAAGAAAATCAAGAAAAACAAGAACGAGAACTAATAAAAGTCTTTAGAAGGATTTCTGTCCATGACTTACTCTTTCATTGGTCAGATCCATGAGTTGTTTCTTAGCCTTATCCACCTCTTCCTTTGGTCCTCTAATGGTGACCCTGTCACTTCCTGAGCCTTCCTTGGGGAAGTGGATGTGAGCGCCCCCGCATTCTTCCATGATAGCTCGGATCAGACGACCCTTGGAGCCAATCATCGACTGGTGGTGCTTGGTCGGGATGCGCACCTCAGCTTCGGTGATATTGGCCTGATTGGGAAACATGACCAGAATTTATAATTTATGAGTGAATGGTCACTTGGGGAAGTGGATGTGAGCGCCCCTGCATTCATTCATGATAGCTCGGATCAGACGACCCTTGGAGCCAATCATCGACTGGTGGTGCTTGGTCGGGATGCGCACCTCGGCTTCGGTGATATTAGCCTCAGAGCAACACACCAGGGAAAAATAATGTTTCAATATTTCCGGGGCTACTTTTGTATTTGTCAGCAAAAATTAGGTAAAGTGTATTACAGTTTACATTGAACCCTGAAAATCCACAATTAATGCCTATCTTTTTATGCTTGATGGAGTGACTACATTCTTCCTTGCAAAAGTAAGACTCATAAAAATCAACCAACTATTAAAGTGAATGCAAATGATTTAACTGGATCATTTCTTTGGCATGGAAGCTCAATGTTAGACTCAACTCTGGTATAATTGTTAGAGAGCATTAAAGTGATCAATAGCAAAATACAAAAAGAAAAAATAAGAAGTCAATCTAGCTAATGAGTTGTATAAGCCTAGTCATCAGGAAAAAAGCAAAGAAACTGAAAAGCAGCCCAAAAAACTTATCAAGCACAATGCATCATTGATCAGTATTAGATCTACTTCAGTAACTAAATTAATATTCTATCCTAAGGCACTCACAATTGTGCATCTTATGTTTACATAGTTTCCTTCAGCTGAAGTTTATTCAAACAGGGCGCGAGAAAAGCTCACTAACATTTCATGTACAAAGTCAATCAGATATTTTGCGGGGGGCCTGGTTATGATAATCTTTTGAGGAGCTATCAAATTCATAAAAGATCAATGCAAAACAGAACATTTTTGTCCATGTATATCTTCTGGAAAAAAGAAAATCTTTGTCACATTAAAATATCAAGCATATCACGTTCAATGTTTCTCACCAAAGACACAAAAAAACTCTGGTGAGCCATTAGTCTAAATACAAAAAGAAAATGTTACTGATCTTTCTTGAACAAGACTCTTACCAGTTCGCTCTCGATGGCCATGATCTTCTGCTTAGCCTTCTCAACGTTGGCTTTCTTGCCAGTGATGATGATAAGGTCACTGTCGCTGCTCTCTGTGGGAATCTCAATCCTTGTATCTGTCTCCTCCTTGATCTAGAGAACAGGAAAGCAATTACGGAATGTGTATTACATAACCAAACTGATTTCTACAACTGAAAGTCAGTCATCCAGGTTTGAATCCAGGGCCCCGTCTTACAAAGAGTTGCAATTGATCCTTTCAATCTCAACTATGGAAAGCCAGCAACACCCATGTCTAAAATGCATGTTCATTCAAAATGTTTTCTTGATATGATGTTTATACATAAACTCATTATTTTCTTGACGATTTGGTGTGTTCGCCTTTGCTTACAAAGGGCATTTTGCAAATTTACTGCCGAAAAAATTAGGACACTGATGGATTTCCATAGAGTGACGCTTGATCGGATCAATCGTAACTCTTTGTAAGTTGGGGCCCAGTTTAGTCCCAGACTACAGGGGTGGCAGGATTCACACCTCCCTCCAGTTTACTCTCATTCGGTGCATCCTCCTCCCTCAACCTAATACCCTGACTCTCCTTCCGCACTTGCTTCTTTTCGGTTGCCCCCTTCCCCTTTGACCAGCCACCTTAAAAGTATGTAAAAATAATCAAAGCTACGTGCCGTACAACCAGCAGGCTACATTACCCAGCATCATTACCTTTGGGCAACATATCTACAAGTTCAGTTTATCAGGCAAAGTAGCCTTACATAGCCGAGTTGAGCAAAGTGCAAGTATGTGAATTGCAGTCTAATAACAATCCTTCATGAATGGGAGTTATGCAGATAACTCACCAATGGTGAGTTATCCAGTATGGTGAGTCACCATACTGCAACATTAGGAAAACTGGACAGACTCTCACACCAATTCCAATATGTTTTAGGGGTAATAATGACAAATAAAAGCAGAAAAATACAGCGAACTCCATATACGTCGAGTCCCAAATCACCAAGCCCACTTAGTTACATTTTAGCCCATGAGTTACAAATACAGCATGCACAAAGAAAATCATATTGCCAAGGTTTTGACATTTGACCTGGCCAATAGTAGAGCAATTTGCGTGGATTCATTCAAGATTCTCAGTTGCACTCTTGATACCTAGAGCAAAAACAATATATCAAATTATGAAACATGTGATTTAGAGTCAAATTAACAGTTACTTACTGTATTGATGGTAGAGCCTCCTTTGCCAATGACATTCTTGTGGAATTTCTTGAAAATGGGCAAGGAGACCTGGAAGTTGTTCTCCACCTGAAAGAAAAATATTTCAAATTATTATTAAAAAAAAAAATAATTGCAACAATAATCCACTTGATCTTCTGAGGACCTTACACTCAAACAGTGTCACATAATTTGTGCGCAATTGCCCAAGGAGCACTCACAATGGTAAACGTGTTTAGGCATTACTTCTAACAAGATTTTTTTTTTTTTTTTTTCTAACAAGATTTCTGATTGGATGATGTTTATAAGGAGGTGTGGCTTCTTTGACCAACAACCCATAATGTTCTTAATACCAACCTGCCAGAATTTGAATGGTGTCATAACAACACTTAGTCCTTTAAATATGCTTAGGGCAAGACAAATTTCTTCACGACACATGGGAAAAATAATTTAATAAGGTATAAAATCATCCAAGGCCAGATAGGTCGGAATGGAGGCCAATCAATAGGCCATCGTACTGACATACACTGACCTAGCATTAATTCAAACCCTGGAGAACATTTCATGAAAAGACTTCTCAACGTTTTGTCTGACAAACTCTGGTTTATCCGACAGTTTCTATCATAATATTGCTTCTGTGCAATTCCATAAAAAATGTACGTCCCACCCCAAGTATGTGATACCTTCATGACATTTTCTGTCTCTGATTTCTGGTTCTTTTGATAGTCTGTAATGCTGTAAAATGACCATGACCTGGTCAATTTATGAAGTGAAAGAAAACCAGAGGAAAATGGAGGTCGGATGGACAAAAAGGTTGATTATTTTACAGAATCGCCCTTCTCAGTCAAATCAAAATCAAGGAAAGTTAAAAGGTCTGACGACTTGTTGGATGCAAAATGTTGATGAAATGCCACCCCCCCCCCTCCCTGAACAAACATCTGTGTCCTTTTACGAGTCTGAGAACATACCAGTTCCTTGGTGAGTTCTTTGAGGAAACGGTGACACAGATCTACTTCCTGTTTGGGTCCACGAAGGGTCACTACATCACTCTGCTTGCCGGGGTCTGGGAATGTGATTTGAACCTGTCGTAAAAAGAGAAAACGTGTCACATTTGTTCTTTGCAAAGGATTCATGACAATAATATAATCAATCATGCCGACATGCAGTCAGAGGGGTCATTAAGTTGTTTATAAAGATACAAATGACAAGGTTTAAAAAAATATATACATATAGAACACCGTCCCAAAATTTGTTCACAAAGTTACAGATAACAACAAAGTATAAAATGGTTTTCACAATAAAAGTTTTTAATCATTTTGTTGCCATTGTTGGGGATGGCTGGCCTCACCTTGTATTAACAGCCAAACGTGCAGGTCAATTAACATTAGCTAATATTAGAATAAGCAGTGTTGATTAGCACTAATACCACTAACACAATCTGTTCATAAACAAAAATGTGACAATTCCAACATGATCCTAATCATAATCTGTTAAACAATCTTGAAAAGGTGGGAATCTTATTTTGGAAAACATTAGTGCTATGAAAACAGTAAGT
Source organism: Lytechinus pictus (assembly GCF_037042905.1). Taxonomy (NCBI): domain Eukaryota; kingdom Metazoa; phylum Echinodermata; class Echinoidea; order Temnopleuroida; family Toxopneustidae; genus Lytechinus; species Lytechinus pictus. The sequence goes on along the minus strand of NC_087258.1, from coordinate 23,574,841 downwards.
AGAAAAAAAACATCATACATTAAAGGAGAATGAAACCTTTGGAACAAGATAGCTTGTGTGAAAACAGAAAAATCAAAGAAACAGATCAACCAAAGTTTGAGAAAAATCGGACAAATAATGCCAAGTTTTGAGCATTTGAATATTGCGATCACTAATGCTATGGAGATCCTCACATTGGCAATGCGACAAAGATGTGTGATGTCACTTGTGAACAAAACTCCCCATTACTTTAGTATATATTTCACTTAAACTGCCTCTTTTTCACATCTATCAGTAGAGCATATATTCTTTCTATAGGAGGGCATATATTACAGATTTTTAAAGAATACATCATGGATAAAGAGTTTGTATCACCATAAAAAAAAGCAAAAAGAGACATTTTGGGGGTATTTTATAGTCCATCAAAGGGAAAGTTGTTCACATGTGACATCACACATCCTTGTCGCATTGCCTATGGGAGGATCTCCATAGCATTAGTGATTGCAATATTCAAATGCTCATAACTCTCTCATTATTTGTCTGATTTTTCTCAAACCTTCTTTGTTCTTATTCTTTGATTTTTCTGTTTCGACACAAGCCTACTTGTTCCAAAGGTTTCATTCCCCTTTAATCATTTTATTGCATTACATGTATTTTTTTTTCACTGTGAAAGAATTTCAACATTTTGTCAAATTTCTATCAACCAGGACAGATGAATTCTAAGATGCAGTTCAATATCATATTGAAATTTGAATAACATTTCAAGCAACTAGGGTTTGTGAAATAGAAGTACACTGACCTGTTTGAATTTATCCCTGATATCTTTGATATATTCTCCTTTGGTTCCAATAATGGTGCGATGGAATCGATGCTCAATCAGAATGTCTCTGGATTTCTCATTTTCCTGCAAATAAAACAAATGATGCACAGATATTATTGAGCTGTGGACGGCTTGCCAGATTCTGAATAGCAATTCAACTTCCCATTGCAGAGATCAAACAAGATAGACACCCAATCTTGTTATGAACTTTTCAAAAACGTAACTGAAGGGGAATGATGACACCCCAGCACTGGTGTATGTTCCCAAATAGATGACATTGCCAAAAAAGCACGCAAAAATTAATTTTATTTTTTCGGGGGCTACATTTCAAAACGTACATGTACTTGCTAAATCTGCAACATTTCATAAGCTGTAACACTACAGATGAATAGGAATTTTCCAGGAATCCTTTTTTATTTTCCAGGGGTCTTTTGAGCATTTCGAGGGTGAAATTGCCCAAGCCCCCATGTATTTTTTTTAATGCTAAAAAGGACATTAGACCCCCTGCTTTATAAAACCAGTACTATGCCATAACCGAGGGGACAAACATTTTTGAAAATTATGCACTATACATCTCAAACCTACGATCAGTGTTGTGAATTTAGATTACCCACAAAATGAAATTATGTTCCAGAGCCCAGGGGTATTTCACAAAGAGTTAAGTGTGACTTAGAGACATGATTAATCGCCACTGCACACGTAATCTGATTGATGAATAAGCGGTAGTGCGCGTACCATGCCTTTGATCTGACCAATGCGGAGATGAATTATATACCTCACGCAACTGAAGCGCGATTCTATGTCACACTTATATCTCTGTGAAACACCCCCCAGAAGTGATTTAGTATAAATGAAAGCCCATTCCTTTCCTTCAATTCTCAGTTTTAAAAAACAAATCTGAGCTATATGCAGGAGGGAACACTGATTTCTGTTTTGTTTTTAATGCACTACTAAAATGAAGTTTGATTTACAAGGCTAATAAAAGGGACATTATGATCAATAAGTAAGGCATCCACGGTCATGGTTCTCAGTTAATTGAGCCCTGGGCCCCGTCTTAGAAAGAGTTATGACTGATCAAATCAACCTCAAGTATATGGAAATCCATCAATGTCAGAATTTTTTCTTTAGGAAATTTGCAAAATGTCATTTGAAAACATAGAGAAGCATAGTGAATTGTCAAGAAAACAGTGAATGTATGAATATACATCATATCTAGAAAATATTTTGAAGAAACATGTATTTTAGATGTTGACGTTGCTGGCTTTCCATAGATGTGGTTGATTGGATCAATTGCAACTCTATGTAAGATGGGGCCCTGATGTACTGGTGTATTTTTTGTAAGGATATGTGGAGCGTTGTGGCCCAGTGGATTAGTCTTCGGACTTTGAAACAGAGGGTCGTGGGTTCGAATCCCAGCCATGGCGTAATTTCCTTCAGCAAGAAACTGATCCACAGTGTGCTGCACTCAACCCAGGTGAGGTAAATGGGTACCGGTAGGAAGTAATTCCTTAAAAAAGCTGTGTGCGCTATGAACGCCTAGCTTAGCCGGGTAATATAGGAGCGCCTTGAGCACCTAACAAGGTGGATATGTGCGCAATATAAATACCCTATATTATTATTATTATCTCACCAATCTCTGAGCAATCTCCAGAAGCTCCTTCTTGGCTTGTTGGATCCCTTCTGGACTTCCCTCAATCCTGATGTTGCTGCTCTTCTCCTCATCGCTAGGGATGCGGATAGACACACCGGTATCCTTCTTGATGCGGGTGACTAGTGAATCAAAATCAAATTAAAGGCAATTATTAATCTTTAGTTTTTGAAATTGGCAACCATCATCCTAATGTTACTACTCTTCTCCACATCGCTACGAATGCGGATAGACACACCGCTATCCTTCTTGATGGGGGGGGGGGCTGTCATAAATCATATAGATTTCTTGTTGTACGTAAAGATAAATGAAAGAAGTTGCAGTAGACACTGAATTCACAAGAGAGTCTGTAAACAAAAATTTACAGACAGGCCAAAATCAATTGCAACTAAATCATTGTGAATCTATACATAGAAGTGGTACAGTTTATTTAACTTTGTTAAATGTATCCTGAAAAAAATATTCATACTGTAGATCACCAACACAGATAAGTAAATGTGGGACAATGTATAATTATTGCTTGGAGAAATACCTGACATTTGACTCGATTTCAATGCTTATTTTATTAATATCTCGGCAATTAAACAATTACTTCCAGAATAGTTTTTTTTTCTTATTTATGCAGAAACTTGAGTGGTCATTTTAGTGGATTATGTATGACGAACTCATTTTGAAATTGTTACCACAAAAGACTTTCATCTTTAAATCTTCTTGTTCTTTAAGGATTGTTGGCTTCATGCCTCACTTACTGTTTGCACCAGCCTTTCCGATGATGTGCTTGTGGAATTTAGGATCGATGTTGATGTCAACAAATGAGAGGCGGTTCTGGAGATCGCGGGAGATTTCCTCAAGCGCTGAACGCGCTTTCTCAACTTCTTCTGGCGGTCCTTCAATGACGATGACATCACGGCCTTCCTGGAATTCTACATGAACCTTCAGCCAAGCACACACAAACAAGAAACAATAAACTTGTCATATTGTGAGGTAAATAGACCAGTTCGTAGTTACTTCATGGACAATTTTGGTCAAATGACCTTTAATTTCTTTCATTGTGATAGGCAGATTTCAAAGCAAGATATTACACAAGCATGCCTTACATGGCAGGATGAAGAAATTGAATAGACCAGGTGAGTAGAATAGCACTCCAATGAACACTATATGAACGTATTTGTTGCATTTCTACTTTGAATGTATATCTTAGCATGTTGTACAATGTACTTGGCAAACAGTGAAATACCAGTCATTCGTGGACGCATTGTTTTTTTGTGGATGTAAATGAAAAACACAATTCAAAAGAAAAATCAAGACATCAAAGTTGGTGCTTATCTCATTAAATCTTAAACCACCATGTCACTTTAGTACCAATGACCTTCCTCTGATCATGTGCAGAGTCTTCTGATCATGCGCAGAGTGGAACTACGAACTGGCTTATTGCCACTTGGTCACTACCAACTGTGTCTAGTTCCCACTCAGTCTCATCCCACATATAATCCTAGTTCGTCTATAACCCATTTGGTCTAATTACCATATAGCCCATATACCATTACACAAATAATGAATGTTGAGAGCAATGGATATTTCATCTTTCACCAAACAAATTATTGTGTCCATTGCACGAATGGAAAGAACATTCATTATTTGATTTATACGACACCTAAAATAGATCCTTTTTCATTTGAAATGTATTACTTTTGATACAAAATATGCTCACGCAGTGCGAGCTCGGTCTGTTGACTGTCGTGTACATTAGATGCGCGCTGCAAACACAAGTGTTTTTACTTGGGGTGCCAGCTGCTTTATCGGTGCGCGCGTGCAATGGACAAAATCGTATGGATCCAAAATTGCACGGACAATGACGTCATTGTAGAATGGGCTGAATGATCGATAACAAACGACCAATCAAATCACAAGGATCTATCTACATGTAGGTGTCATATAATGTCTTAATTCCAGTTAGGCATTTTATCTGGTATCCACTCGGTCTAACACCACTTATTCTATGTGATTAGATGAACCGATTAGGAACCTAGATTTTATTTCACAAAGTGCAAAGTGATTCATAGACAAAAAGGAAATGATACTATCTGGACAATTGACTAAATGGCAGTTACACGAAGTGAACATTAAACCAAGTCAACAGGATAGCCATGATGGTGTTAGATGAAGTGAGAATTAGTCCATCGGCATTACTCCTGTGTTTAAGATCACATGCTTGATCTCAAAATCATAAGTTAGAAAAAATTGGAACCAGTGGGATTCGAACCTTTCATCTACTGCTTGCCAGGCAGCGACTTAACCTATTTTAGTAGGAACCTGGGGGCCGTTTCATAAAGCTTTCCGTAAGTTAAGAGCGACTTAAAGAATGACTAGTGAACCTTTCTTATCACTAAACCATCGCCAATGAATTTTGGTGTATGGTATACCATTTCCAAGGAAGGATCACTATTCGTTCTTAAAGTCGCTCTTAACTTACAGCTTTATGAAACACCCACCTGGACCTTCAAGTACATATATCTTTTAGGAGATTTCAGACACATTGGCAGTGCTTGAAACTGACCTTTGGTAGGTTTTGCGTAATGTTCCTGACGTTCTTTCCTTGTCGTCCGATGATGAACCTGTGAAGCCAGGCTGGAGCGAATACTTCCACCATCTTGATGCTGTTAGCCTGTAGTAAACGAACAGGAAGACAGATATATTACAGTTAGATTTTCATAAGGAATTGATAATTATCTGACACCAGACTTTGTGAAAAATCATTGGAAATGCATGTTAAAGAGACATCTTTAGGGGTAAGCAAACTTGGTGTACCACCGAGGATTTATTCGGCCATGCCTCCTTGAATGTCAATGCTTTTACCGTGACGCCATTTTCAGTGGCATCACATGGCATCTGCTGGGTCCCGTAACACAAGGTTAGCGATTAATCGTAAGCTTGATTTTAACGACTGATTGTACATTGTAGTCCATGGAATCAATCGTAGAAAAATGTTCTACGATTATTGCTAACCTTTGTGCTACGGAACCCTGGTCATAAAAGTCATGAAGCAAAGGGATAATAAATGCACTAATTGATGCTTAGTAATCACAATACGAAAATGATGAGATTGACCCCAGACAGTGGGTCTGACCTCTGGCCTTGGGTCGTACTATCGCATACCTTGGCATAGACCTGTGTGATAGCTGGTCCCAGCTGGCTCTGTTCACCCCGCAGTGTGATGGTCTCAGATGGGCTGTCAGTCGGGGGGACTTCTACGGAGACTCCGGTCTCCTTCAAGATGTCAGCAAGGTTGGAGCCGCGGGGGCCGATGACGTAACGGTGCTGGGATTTGCGGACTTCCAGGGAGACGGTGGTGGTCTTGAGTTTCTGAGAAATAAAAAGAGAGAGAGATACAGAACATTTAGTTCATTTTTGTGTCTATTTTACTTGGATTTATCAATTCTATGCCCCTCAAAATTTGCCTGATAAGGTTAGAGTATCCTGAAGAATCCGGCTGTTGTACGTTGTTCCAAGGCCGGTGCATCTGAGTCCGAGGCCGCTGGAGAAAACCTTCTTCCATAGACTTTGTACATGTGACTCGGGCTGAGGCCGAGGCCATGGCCGGCAAAATGTGGCCTTCGGGCCGACCTTGACTACTTTTTTTTATTATTACTATGGTACGTAACCAATGGACAGCTAGTTACCACTGAAGTATGATGTGCAAAATTTTATTCAATCATTAAGCTCGATTGATCGAGAAGGTGGAATGGATGTCTAATGAGGAACATAGAAAACATTTTAAGTGAAACTATCCAGTCGCCATGGAAATCATTATATTTTAAACATACCTTCTCTTCGTAGGTCCTTAGGATGAGAGCTTTGGCTTCATGGACACCTTCTTTCTCACCAGCCACAACAATCTCATCCTTCCTAGCACTGAGGGGTGGAACGCTGATCTTGGCTCCGGTCCTGGCTGAAAGGTCCTTGATGAAACAGTTCTCAGGTCCACAAATGAAAGGATGGTACTTGTAGGGGACGATCAATCGCTCAAATGCTCTCTTGGCCTGTATAGGAGAAAGCCACAAGAGAAGTGTAATTTTTCATCCTCCTTCTTCCTCATTAAATACCTCTCAAAGTATGTGATACGTGCAATGCATGGAATTACAAGGAAAGGAGACACAGATCAAAGTGAATCTATTGACCAACCGAAATCATGAGAACAATGGCTTCATATGGTTATTACTATTATCATTATTTGCAATCTTCTTTAAAACTACCTCTATCCACTTTAGATCAGCTTCAGCGTAACAAAATATTATCAGCTGTATCCATTATGGATGTCGTCATCATCATCGACATCATTCACCATCATTATCATAGTAATCATCACCACCACCACCATCATCATCACCATTACAATCATCATCATCACCTTCATCATCGGTCCTCATCATCATCATCATGATCATGACCACTATCATCATCACTACTACCATAATCATCACAATAACCACTACATGTACCACCACCACCACCGTTGTCAACATTCATCACTATCATCATCATCACTATCACTACTAACACAAATTCAATATCATCCTCCTACTCATACCGCTCATCACCATCTTCATCACCACTGAAATCGTCAACGCACTTTCTTTAGCATAAGGCAGGGATCGACATCAGCAGTGGCCCGGTGGCCCAAGGCAACCAAAAATGAGAGTAGGGCCACAAAAATTCAGTAAAAGCCAACACTTGGTGACCCGGTTGGGCTAACAAAGTTTTGATAAATTTTGTTGTTTTCTATTGTTTAAGGGCCACTAAATTTGCTTTACAAGACACCAAAATTATGAAATTGATGAAAAGTTAGAGTGGAGCCTCGCATAAGGCATACAGAGCATCAGAGTAACACACACATTTTGCCCAAATGTGAAATTATTCAAATAACCATCATAGTTTACAAGTATTGTCATAAACAAATTTGGGATCCCATTTTGGTTTCAGAACTCTAATCCAGCCGTTCACAAAATCATGCTGAACTTCACAAACTACTTGATGATGCACCCCTGCCTACCTGTTCATCGGAAATGAGTTGTAGTTCGTGTTTGGCCTGATCGATGCCTTCCTTGGGTCCGACAATCCTGATCATATCCGAGTTCTCTTCACTGTTTGGTATGGTGATCTTGGTCATGGTGACTTGTTCCAGCTCTTTCAGCTTCTTACCTTCCTTCCCGATGACAAAACGATGATGCTCCTTGGGGATCTGGATTGTGATGTTCGCCTTGGTGGGGAAATAAATGTCCATCCATTGCATGAATATAACATAGGGACATAGGGCCTTAAATTGTGTTTTGATCATTGTATGCCTTAAATTGTGTTTTGATCATTGTAAGAAAAAAAAATTACTTAGCTACATGTAAGAATTAAATGCCATCCTTTGAAAACATCTTGAAAGTGCTGAAAAATTATTATGATATGGAGAAGTACATAGCCAAAACAAACCTTAAAGAAAAGAATTTTGAAAAAAAAGTGGTTTCAGCTCCACAAATGTTTTTGAGTCTACTTTTTATACCTTTTTTAATATGTACGATTCATGGATGTATTGTATGAACTGGGGCCTGTTGAAGAAAGAGATGTGTTGAAACGCAAGTCAAAATATCCAGAATATTCCTTTCTTTCTTGACTCGAAAAGTTAGTTTTCAGTTGTCACACTAGATCAACATGTACTAACATCAAGGTCTACATGTGGGACTAGAATATATAGTTAGAGTTACCTGTGTTTGTAATTTGTTCATGACCTCTCTCCTGGCCTTGATGACCGCTTCCTCCTTGCCGGTCACTACAATGGTCAAACTCTGGTCCTTAGCAAGACTCATCTCAATGCTTGCATCTGAATGAAAATACAATCACGGTCAAATATAGACATAAAAATCAATTATTTTATCACAAGGCAGGGGGCATAAGAAGAGCATTTCCAGGAATGGGACCAGTTTTCACATTCTTCCTAAATGCTACATGCAATTTTAAGTTTCAGCGTCAGTCATACCTAGTGAAGATTTACCGAATGTGGCAACTACATGGTACCTGAAAATTATCAGTTAGCAAGTGTTATTTAGTTCACTTCAGCACTCTTGAGATTAAGATAATGTGAAAATGAGTCTGAGAATAGCAGATGTGCAAGAATTAAGCTGGCTAGCATTCTTTCCCTTGTGTTAATACTCTGAAATTACAGGATACGAATGAGTGTAGGTATAGTATTGGTCTACATTATTTTTAGTGTTAAAATGGGTCAGAGAATGCCAGCTATACAAGATATATTGAGAGTGAACTTGGAATTTACTCACTGCTGTTCTTCATGATATCTGTGCAAATCTTGCTCGATTGACTACCAGATTCACCGAAACCTTGGTTCATTTCTTTGTAGCGACGCTCCTCTAAAGGCACATGAAACACCTAAAAGGAGGAAACAAACATGTAGAACAGGTGAAAATTCAGAGAGCCTACAACTGTAAGCATATGGGTCTAAGTTAACATTTTGATTATAATACAAAATACCATGTACTGTGGCTCAGTTGGGGCTTTGAATCTTTGATTCTTAAAAACTTTTTGGCCCACATAAGGATCAAACAAAACAATTTCTTACAGATACATGAAAACAGAACTACTCAAAATATGAAACAATCAACAATACTTGAGACTGGTGAATGTTAAAAATTACGATTTCTGTTTCAAACACACCGTACACGGTTTTCTCAATGGCAGAAAGCGGTCTCCAGATGTACATGACACATAAAGGATATCAGGATCATTTCATTTCATATCAGAAATATCTTTCCCCAACACTGAGACAGCCATAGTCAAAGTGCACAAATCTGTAGTACATGTAGATAACATGTCATGGAGTAGGCTACATGTGTCCTGCCTATCACCAGTTAGAAAATTGTCACTTTTAATAAGTAAAAGGGTACAGGCAAGTGTTCAAATGTATTACCTGAGTAACTATGGAAGACTTGACTGCCATTCTGGCATAGGACGGCCCGCGTCCACTTGGGCCTCCCTTTGGCCCGCCGCCCATGGCGGCGCTCTCCATGGGGGGAAAAGCTTCATCGTAGGTGGGAGGTTCGTAGGCTTCTTCTTCGATGTTGAAGCCATTGGGGTCAACGGCTGGAGCCGGGGCACTGCCGCCAGGCAAATATTGAGGATCCGTACTCATGGTCTAGGGTCGTGATCAAAGTCAGACAGCACCACTATAGTTGAAGAAAGAAAAAAAAAGTTGGAAACAAACAATGAATGTGTATCTTCTAGCATTGTATAAGCATTCATCGTAAAAGTCCACAGGGGGCCTGAAGGGTCTATATTGTAGAACTTTGCAGAGAACAATGATTTCAAGATTTTTTTTTTTTTTAATCTTTTTTTTCACCCTTTCGGTTTTATAGTACATGTAATTAATGTTGATTATATTTTTTTGTCATTCGTGTTAAAATGTGTATTTCCCCTTTTCATGCTCAATGATTATGTGGTACTCAGTTTTTATTACATCATACATTTCACAATATCACCTATTCAGTTTTTGTAAAGGTGGCAGCACTAACAAGGCTTTGCCTTTCTAGTTGCCTCCTCATTCATTTATAAATTATGAATACTCTTTTTTTCAAACATTTTCCAGATTTTATCATTGCATTATGTTTACGATTTTCCCACGTAATGAATGTTAACTTTGTATGTACCTTGTTTTGTTGTTTTTTAGGATGAATGGAATAAATGCTATCATTTTTATCAATCAAATATCAAAAGTGGCCACCATAATGGTAGATCTATGTCTGCTTTAATTACGAAGACCTTACTGTGCAATCATGCAATCTAATCTGAAAAAAAGGACCACAACGAAGATCAACACCGATAGGCAGATATGTATATGGATGTGTGGCAGTAAGGTGGTCGGGGGTATCAGTATAGTAGTTTGAGCAGACGATATAAATAGCAGACGACATAAATAGCAGACGACACCACTCCATACGCGAGTCACCTGACCCACCGGCCGGAATACGGACACAATATAGATCTGCACTCAGTACCACTGCACTACACACAACACACAATCCAAGAAGCCATTCTAGACTCAACCCCCGGACGGTACGGACTTCGCTTTACGAGTGAGTGTGCCTGAGAGACAGAGTGATAAGGTAGGACCATTTATCAATAGCTTATATATGAGTGTGTGACTGTTTGTTTAAGGGCCCCTCCACAATAGCAGTGTATTATTATTGATTGGACAAAGACTCTTCATCTGAGTGGAATACCAAGCTTGTTTTTGTCAATTTCTCAGGAATTAAAGATTTTCTACAAGAATCGTTTGACACACATCTTTTCATTTATTTACAATGATAAAATTATATTTTACCACAAATCAGGTTTACATACAAGGGTAACAAGTTACACAAAGTGAAAGTACATTTAACTTAGGTGTCGTGGCTGCAGAATTAATATTTTAGAAGTTTTATTCATTTTTAAATTTTAATGTCTTTCTTTATATTTTTCGGGGCAACAAACTTTATAGGTTTATATGGTGGTGGCCGAAACGGGCCACCACCAAAAAAAAATAATGTGGAGCCTTGGTTTTGGCTTTCCGTTCAACTTTAATATTCTGTTGCGGTGTGCCATCATTGTATGACAGTAGCATTTTTAGATCGAGATACCAGCGAAACCCCGGCCCTCGAATATACTTCACAATTTTGCCTACGTTCTTACCGTTAATTCAAATTCGGTAGCTATTACTTGAATTATGTTTTAAGCAAACAATTAAAAAAAATTGTGCAAGGTCAGACTTGACATTATGTAGCATGCCATTGGCCCAGCATGGCTCTGCCTCTGGCAATCATTTGATGAAACATTTCAAGCTTCAATCCGAGTTCTGTGGCCCACCATTAGTTTTTTCAGGTGCAATTTGCCTATATTACTACTATTAGTACTTTTCTCTAAATTTTACACACACTACCCTTCCTTTATCTTTTCGTGACTTCTCGCTCACTTTGGCATAGGCCTACACTTTATTAATCAATTCATGACTCACTCACCATGCTCACTCTTGACTCAACTTTTCACTCTTGCACGACTCAGTCTCAGTCACTTAAGTTAAACTTAAGGATCTATTTAATATTATTCGCTCCTTTAATAAAAAAAAAACTCTTAATTTACTATTAATGAAAGAAGTTTGGAGAAAATATCTGACAAACGACAATGTTCCTTAACTGATTGACTAATTAAAGGCATGCATGAAAATGTGTCAACGTGTCAACTCGGCTTTACAAATACAAGTCGTTTTCTGAACAGTCGATGTGCTGGCGCGGAGCCGCCGACCGTGACTGAGTCTGAGGATGCGCAAGGCACCCGGCCGATTTGACTCGCGACAACACGTAAATATGACAAAATCTGGAGGATAAAAACACAGAAAAATACGTGATAGCTTACACTGAAGTGGTCACTGTTTGCCGGGTTATCCGTCCTAGTGTTTACTTCTTCGTTTTGTTTCCGCCACTTTCTGTTATTTTCAGTTTTCACTGAAAATATAAAAAGTTTCTTTCCCCGAATGAAACAAGACGTCAAATCCTGTGCACGTACAAGGAAAGCAACTGCCTACGTAGCTAGCGGAAGTGGGAAGGAAATGACCTTTCTGCCAATTTCGTGTATCAAGATGGTTCATTGGCCAATAGTTGACACATTGCTAAATTTTATCCAATGAGATCGTGTCTTAGGAAATGACGAAATGCACCTGTCATACCGAACCAATTTGTGATTAAATATACTAGATAATCAGCGCGGATTCTGCGAGATCTATGTCAAGTTCAAAGTTATTAAGAAAACATAGCTTATTGAGAAATCAATATGTTTTTAACTTATGATATCTGATTTCTCGGAGTAAATCTTGATGATCGAGAAAATTCAAAACATATTGATATATTAGTACTGTATAGGCCATATATGCAGCTATTTGCAGCAATTATATCACAAATTCTAGTCTATTTCAAAAGAATAATTCTCAGAATAATAAAATGTGTGTGTTGAAAATAAATGATAAAACAATTTAAGTCAATGCATTTAACAATGTTGGAATGAATCTAAAATGTATTATGTTTTACTTCCAAAAGGGTATTTCATTTTGAAAAAGGGCACATTTCATTTTGAAAAAAAAGGGTATTTTTTCTACGGGGATTTTTTTTTTTAAAGGACAAGTCCACCCCGACAAAAAGTTGATTTGAATAAAAAGAGAAAAATCCAACAAGAATAACACTGAAAATTTCATCAAAATCGGATGTAAAATAAGAAAGTTATGACATTTTAAAGTTTCGCTTAATTTTGCAAAACAGTTATATGCACATCCCGGTCGGTATGCAAATGAGGAGACTGGTGATGTCATCCACTCACTATTTCTTTTGTATTTTATTATATGAAATATGAAATATTCTAATTTTCTCCTCATTGTCAAGGGAAACAACGATTGATTCCTCCCTGAACATGTGGAATTAGCATTGTTTAATACTATATGATTTAGTCAACTTGGTCCTTATATTGTCAAATCTGTAAAAAATGAAATATTGTATAATTCAAACAATAAAAAACAAAAGAAATAGTGAGTGGTGGACATCATCTTCTGACTCATTCGCATGATACTGAGTTGTACATATTACTGTTTTGTGAAAAATAAGCGAAACTTTAAAATGTCATAACTTTCTTATTTTACATCCGATTTTGATGAAATTTTCAGTGTTATGCTAGTTTGATTTTTCTCTATTTATTCAAATCAACATTTTTCCGGGGTGGACTTGACCTTTAAGGGGAGCAATTGCCCCTGCCCCCTCGGTTCCGCCGCCCCTGCTTCGTTGTTTAAAATGTTAAACATCTGCATATAAGTGTAAAGTGCATGTAGTAAACAGCATTGCATAAAATTATAAACAACGGGTTTTTTTTCTGTAAATGAATAAAGCAATAATAAGATTTGTGTCCGCCCTCGGTAAAGGACAAACGAACCAAGCAATTACCATATGTTGAAATGTTGAATAGCATCATGGATCCACGGGGCAACCGGTAAATATCTTGATATGTTCGTTGCCCTAATTGGTCACCTTAGTCTGATGTTTAATTTGTAGGCATTTATGGTCAAATACACTATGACCAATCAGAGGAAAATATTATCCGACATTCTAAAGAGAGGTTTATGAAACATAGTTGATGCGGCGGTTATAGCTATTATTTATTTCACTTTTGCCTTTCCTAGGCAAGCCGGACTTGTACAAAAATATCCTACATTTATTATTCTTTTTGTGTACTATAATGTGAATATTATTATCATTATTATTTTTATATTTTTTATTTTATTTTATTTATCTTTTATTATTATTGTTTTTTTTTGGGGGGGTGGCTTTTTCAGTGCCGAATCATTATTTCATATCATTTGGTTTATTCCATTTCCAACTCCTAAAATTTGTTCTTTGAGTACTTGAAATTCCTTCATATGGGAGTGAAAAACTTTTTTTTTCAAGATTTTTGTGGAGACAAAAGAAGAAGAAGATGAAGAAGAAGAAGAAGAAGAAGAAGATTAGGCAATATACGATCGAAGATCGAATACTCTTTGAAAATGTCTTTTTATCGAAAAGCACACGGCCAACACATCGTCAGACATAGATTATTTCCCATTACCCCAGTTATGTATGATAATGATCAATGAGTTCAGTCTATACTTCATATTTTTCCGTCAGTCTTTCATGGAAGATTTCATTTCCAAATCAATTTAAAAAAACAACCACAAATCAATATAGATATTTACAAACTTTGAGGTTTAAGGGAGAAAAAACGGCATCAGGAAAAAACCCCTTTAATTAACACAAGAAAGAAGGAAAAAAATACTTTACTAAAGCATAAGAACATTTAACTGCAAAACGCCAATGTTTGACTTGTATACAATAACGTACTTCAATGTCACGGAAAAGGAAACAACCACTAATAGCAAAAACATCAAATTTTAAATGAAATATACACACAAACAAGAGGGGGGGGGGGTAATAAATAGAAAGTCAAAAGATGATCATTATATTCTTTAGAAGAATTATTGTGGTGAAGTTGTACGAGGTTGAATCTAATAAAATCTACAAAATAGGACCAGTATAACGCAGTTTGTTTATCTCTATCATCCACCAATTACATTTCATGACGAGATAAACATTATTGAGACAGCGTATGTGAATTAATAATATAGGGTATTTATATTGCGCACATATCCACCTTGTTAGGTGCTCAAGGCGCTCCTATATTACCCGGCTAAGCTAGGCGTTCATAGCGCACACAGCTTTTTAAGGAATTACTTCCTACCGGTACCCATTTACCTCACCTGGGTTGAGTGCAGCACATTGTGGATCAGTTTCTTGCCGAAGGAAATTACGCCATGGCTGGGATTCGAACCCACGACCCTCTGTTTCAAAGTCCGAAGACTAATCCACTGGGCCACAACGCTCCACATTGAATTGAATTGAATCATTGCATCACAGATATAGGCCTATTTGAAATTATCAATGTATCACATGTATTGTGAGAGTTCTTATACATTTGAATAGTACTTGATTTAGTAATGATTTTAATTATTCTGTAATTGTATAATAGCCCTCGGTTGCCAAAATCTGTTATATGAACTTAAAGAAATGCATTGTATAATATTTCATACTTTAAGCTATACGTAAAAACGCTGTATAAGATTATATAAAACGCTGTTTATTTTATGAATCTTACAATATATGCCTATAGTTGTTTAACAGTTTAAACAACCGTGTAGTTTTTCAGTAATTTATTTATTTTTCATTTTTAGATAATAAACATAACAACAAACACATACATTCATAATATTCAAAACAGAATAAACGTCATAATAGATACTTCAGTTACAAATGATATTATACAAATTTGATCGATAAGTCGACGGTAGTTTCAAACACACTTTGATAATGAAATAATTGAAAATTACAGGTCGTATGAAAATGAAAATAAAAATGAGGGACTTATTAAAAAGCATAGCTTGTATTGGTAAGCCCCTCTGGAAACAGTATTAATTTATTGAAGATTAAATATAAATAGTACGTTTAAGATTTTAATAACTTGTTTAAAAATCATAAACAACCAACAATGTAGGTTCATAATTATAGTTAACCGCGGCGTATACTGTATAAAAATCTCATACAGCGTTTTTATACTCAATATGTTTTGATTTTTTTTCTTGATATGTTATTCATATGTTCATTCGTTACTTAGATACACATCCTTTTCATGATTACAAAAACTGCTCGGAATTTTTTGTCATGTCTTCCCAATGATTATAGGAAACTTTTTGCATTTTAAGAGGAAATTGAAAGAATATCTTTCACTTGAGAGTTAAAGAGATGCAAATAATATGTTATACGGTTGATTTAGCCTGAATACTGACCACGTTCTTTTCTCTTCTCTACCAAGTATTATTATTTATTTTACATAGTTTGATTGAAGTTTCGATATGTCCTTTCTTCTATTATTTCTTTTTTTTTTTCTCTCTTCCTTCTATTCTCCTCTTCGTGTTGTTATTGTTGTCGCTGTTTTTGCTGTTGTTCTTCTCCTTATTCTTTTTCTTCCTCATCCTTTTTCTTCCGTAATTCTCCTTCTCCTCCTCCTCCCCTTTCTTCTTCTTTTCTTCTTCTTCTTCGTTATATTCTTGTATATATTATCTCTATATCGTATTTAGTAAATTCTGATTTTTTTTTTGTCTTCACCGGTAGGAAGTAATTCCTTAAAAAGCTGTGTGCGCTATGAACGCCTAGCTTAGCCGGGTAATATAGGAGCGCATTGAGCAACTAACAAGGTGGATATGTGCGCAATATAAATACCCTATATTATTATTCATTTTTTTAAATATGTTAATAGTATAATTTTACCATTTCATTATCTTAATTATATATGTCGAGGACCCCACTGGAAATAAGCTTTCGAGCTGCGCAAGCCTTCTGTTTTTAATGCTACTGTGTATATGTTATAGTGACTTGCCAAATTAAATCAATCAATCAAATCAATCAATCAATCAATGTCTTATACATGAAATGTCAAAAAGTTGAGCTCGCGATTCGCGCTCGCAACATCTCGCAAAGATGCCCTTTAACTGGCACCATAATTGACCAAAGAGCGAGTTTTACAACTTCAGATTTGAAAATTGTAAACTGCTCGCTTGCTATATATGCTTTCTCGTGGAAAATTTTTAGCCTAAATATATATCTTATCAATCAGAAATCACTTCAAAAGTGCTTTGCTCAACTTAATTACTACTAAACACACAACTACTTCACGCAGATGATAATCTCAAGGTGTAAATATCCGTTTGCACCAAAATGCCCATTTTGACATATATGTGCCCTTTTTTTGGCTTTGTCCCTCAAAGGAAAATACGTTCCGCTGCAACCATGTTTAATTTATTAAATATTAAATAAAAATGATTAATCTTTGTTGTGTACGGGTTTAAACACTTATTTGAACTGTTTAACTTTTGCAGAGTTTATATAGTAAACACAAAGACTTAAATATACTTGTTCCAACCCTTAATTTAGAATTGAAGAAATTATCAATGTGGTTTAGAGCTAATAAGCTCTCTTTAAATATAAGCAAAACAAATTTTATGTATTTTCAACACATTCAAAGTAAACACAAGTTTCTTAACAACATTTTTATAAATGATATTCCCATCACTGAAAAACAAGAAACCACATTTTTAGGTGTTTTGATTGATTCAAATTTGACTTGGAACAATCACATTCGCAATATTTGTATGCTTCATTTATGTAGTTTTCAGTCTTATACATAATTTATATTTTTTATTGTCACACAAAAATGTACTCATTTATGTCATTGTTATTGTATCAATTTTTTTTTCATTTGTTATTGATTTATGAATAAAATGCAGAAACTCCTGCAAAAAAAAAACTAGCGTGGCATAACAAATTTAAACAGTCAATGGTTTTTATTATGTTCATTGCAATTTTCTTCATGATCTCTTTAATTACTTCTATTTAGTTTTCTATCATTTATGTGTTTTTTTATTACTTCTGTTTAGCGTTTTTTTTTTTCGTTTTCCATTTCTTTTTCTCTCTCTCCCTCTACCATCCATTTAAATGATCTTAGCTCTCTTTCTCAACTTTATCGATTCTTGCACGCGCTCTCCATTTCCACCCCACCCCCTCTCTGATTTCTCAACTTCTTTGACATTCTTAAAGGGGGAGTTCGTCCCAGTGCTTCCACTTTTCAAAACGAAACTATATACTCTGAAAGTTACTGGAATTTTACAAAATATCTCGGAATTTTACAAATGTTCTCCAGTCTTTCAAAAGATGTTATACTTTTCTTCTATACACAAAAAAGATGAAAATAATATAGAGCCCAGTGCCGTAATGAGCCAAACATTTTGAGGGGCGAAATTTGACAAAGACGTATATCTGGCAAAAGAATTGCGAGAAAGCGAAGCGAGCGAGCAAAAATGTAGACATTTTCATAACAAAGATCAAATTTTGAGATAGATTTTGACATAATATTCAGAAAATAATATCATTTTTGGAAATGATAACTTCCCGGAATTTCTCCATTCCCAAAATGATCTTGGAAAATAGCAACC
The DNA here is from genome assembly GCF_037042905.1 of Lytechinus pictus. Taxonomy (NCBI): domain Eukaryota; kingdom Metazoa; phylum Echinodermata; class Echinoidea; order Temnopleuroida; family Toxopneustidae; genus Lytechinus; species Lytechinus pictus. Next base: position 23,556,751 of record NC_087258.1, on the reverse strand, counting down.
CTTCCCGGAAGCTGCTCCCCTATGACGTCACAAAATATCAGAACATTAACAATTCATTACTCTTATTATTATTCTTGGACAAATGTTCATCAAACCTTCATTTGTATTTTTCACTATTTTTCTGCTTTAATTGAAACCAATTTATCATAAGGATGGACTTTCCCTTTAAATTTCTTCTCTTTACAAGGAGCACATTTTCTCGCATATTATACTTTAGTAAAATGTCGGTAAAACAAGTGAACACACACTCACCCACCCTCCTGCACACCCACACACACATAAACACTTACACCCTGAATATACGTGAATAAATCAACACTAAGAAAACGAATTAGCATGACATTATCACATTTTACAAGATGCCTATATTTATTTGTTCATAAAGAAATAAATACACATGATACGCCAGACAAAGTTTTACGAGGCAGCATATAGCTTTCCTTAAAAGCACACAGAGTGTACCATACATGTACATGTATCTCTTGCGTAATTTCCTGAAATAATTTTTTCTTGAAAAATACAAAGTATTAATGCATATAGCAGAGAAGCTGATCTTATCCCAGATTAGGTTACATAAAAACATAGACCTGTTGGATTTGAATGTCAATTTACAAAAGTAGGATTAGTAATGTTTTCCTCCATGAAACCATACATAGTTTATAATCTATCAATAACCACAAGAATTAGATGAAAAATCTACACCAAATGCTTTTGGTGTAAAAATTTCATCTATTTTTTAGGATGCACTTGTCTATTTTCTCAAAATATTTATTTGAGCAATTTCAGTAGTTTTTTTATTTAAAACAAATTTGTTATTTTTATTTACAAACAAATATATCTAATTAATTGAGGCAGTGGCTTAGGATGATCTATAATAATTTACTAATATTTTATATGTTGTCTTTAGATTACAATATAAAGATTTCTCATTGATGGCAATAATGGAATTAATTATAATTTTCTTATCAAGAAGGGAATGGTATACATAAGAACTTTTAAGGCTCTTTGTTTTAAGGGTGTATCTCACTAAGTGTCAATTGCTTAATTGCAATCATAGCAATTTTTTTTTTGGGGGGGACTAGCCAACTTTTGTGGCTAGTACCCCAAATCCTTCCAGCCGTTTTACTGATGCTTGCAAACATAGTTCTTTCCTTAACACTAAATTCTAACTTTATGACTCCTTAAAAGAGCACATACTCTAACAGGTAAATTGTCAATTCGTCCATTGAAAACTCGTCTACTTACCACATGGTCTAGATTCATTTAGTCTAATGTCATTCCGTCCATCAGCATCTCGTCTAACAGCCATTTTGTCCAATCATCACTTCGTCTAATCACCAGTTTGTCTATGACCATTTCCTCTCACGACCAATTGGTCTAATATTCGTTTTATTTTCATTCATTTTGCCCAAATAACATTTAGTCTAATTAGACCAAATGGTATATGGACTAAATGGCTATCGGACCAACTGGTTATTAGACGACATGATAAGTTCACGAAATGACAATTGGACTATGTGGATATTGAACGAACTGATGGTAGACCAAATGATAGTAGACGAGTTGGCAATTAGAGGAATTGGCGTTTGGACCAAATGAAAATAAACCCTCTTTGCTATATTTGAAAAAAATGTGCTACTCAGTGAGACAGCCCCTTTAAATGTTCTCTCAACATGCAAGGTCATAGAATAAGGAATGATTCATGAATTTAAATAATATAGTAATCATATCATACAACTTAAGAGAAACTGTTCAGGGAACTTTACAAACTTGATATAATTTCTCTTGTTTTCAAATAAAACTGAAATCAAAGATACTAATGCTGGATATGGCACAGGTATTTAGTACATACAAATACGAGTGAAATGCTTGAAATAAAAGATGAATGATGAAAATAACAGTTTCTAACAAAAAAACTTGGACTATTGACATAGACCAATTAACGTGAATAGTACAATACGTATCTCCTGGACAAATCCTGATTTTGAATCAAATATCATACTCTACTGCGCCTTGACAAATAAGATTCAATCAATTTTATAATTTTCAGATTTCTATGAAAAATGATCCCATTCATTTTCATTGATGACAATCTGCAATTGTAGAGTGAATCAAATTTTTGATTTGACATGATTTAAGAGTAAGGCTTAATCTAGGATATGTCACAATTAGATACTTTTTGTTTCCAATATATTTCAGGCTCACCTAAAAGACCCAAAAAGAACTTTAGAGAAGTGCTTCCTGGCCTAATATCGTCGTGTCGGTGCGAGAATGCCCTTAACACCATACTTTCGCACATTGCATGTGCGTAAATACGCCCTCAGCAGTATAAAGTAAATTGCATAATCGTGTTTCTGCACTCATGCGGTGCACAAAATGTTTTTGTTTCTAAGGGCATTTTTGCACCGACACGACGATATAAAATTTAAAAAAGGTGATCAATTAATAAAAATAAAACATCAATCAGTTAGGAGAACAACCTCCATTTTGTTTGAAATTCAAGAGTAGTGTGACAACCTTGAAAGCATTCACTTTCTTCATGAATGAAATATGAGAACTGAAAAAGGGAAGAAAGAATTGGAGATCCAAATTTGCAAATTCAATACTGGGCAATTCCAAAAAAATGTACGTCCGACCCCCTATATGTGGGGACTTCGTGAAATTTTCTGTCTCTGATTTCTTGTTCGTTTGACAGTCAGTAATGTTCTCAAGGGACCATGACTTGGTCAGTTTATAAAGTAAAGTAAGACTTGAGAAAAATGGGGGTCGGACGTACAAAAAGGTTGATTATTTTATGGAATTGCCCTACTTATGAACAATTAAGATTAGAATCTTAGTCTAGTTTTCAGTTTAAAGGTCAAGTCCACCCCAGAGATATATTGATTTGAAGCAATAGAGAAAAATCAGACAAGCATAATGCTGAAAATTTCATCAAAATCGGATGTAAATTAAGAAAGTTATGACAGTTTTTTAAGTTTCACTTATTGTTCACAAAACAGTGACATGCAAATGAGACAGACAAATTATGTCCCTCACTCACTATTTCTTTTGTTTTTTATTGTTTGAATTATACAATATTTCATTTTTTACAGATTTGACAATAAGGACCAACTTTACTGAACCATATAGGATTAAACAATGCTAATTCCACATGTTCAGGGAGGAATTAATCGTTGTTTCACTTGACAATTAGGAGAAAATTAGAATATTTCATATTACATATAATAAAATACAAAAGAAATAGTGAGTGGATGATGTCATCAGTCCCCTCATTTGCATACCAACCAGGATGTGCATTTAACTGTTTTGTGAAATTAAGTGAAACTTTAAAATGTCATAACTTTCTTATTTTACATCCGATTTTGATGAAATTTTCAGTGCTGTTTGTTGGATTTTTCTCTTTTTATTCAAATTAACATTTTGTTGGGGTGGACTTGTCCTCTAAGCAAGTACTTTTCATGCATACATGTACTTAATAAGACTTGAACAAACAAATAAAATGAAAGAAAGAAATAATTTAAGGCAATCGAGTGGTGTCAAGATCTTTGGATTATTTTGGGACATTGTTTAAACAAGAAATATTTATGATCAACAGTAAATAGCTTTAATATACATGTAGTATTGAAGCGTCTATCACCACAAAAAATACTATTATTGCAACATACCCTTTACTTACAAATATCTCTTCTTATGACAGTGACATGTGGTACAGAACAATTATAGTTAAAGAATACTAAAATATAAAAGCAGTTCTACCTTTATGAAAGGTAAAACATGAATATACATAAACTGAAAAATAAACTGGAAAATGAATATTGAATCTGAAAACAACTTCTGATTATAAAGAAAGGTGGAAAAAAAATTCCAATATAATACTCTATGACTAGGGCCATGATGGACATTTTTATTTTTATTAAATGGCAGACTGAAACCTGGAAATGGAAATCTCAATATAGTATTGTGCATGTGCGTATGGGAGGGGGGGGGGCTTCTCAAACATTATTTCCATGTATGCAAGACACTCAAATGTTTTTCTGTATTTGATATTTTCCCCATTTTCAGATCATATTTGATCAAATAAATGTCACCTGTGTTTGAAATCTGTAATATCAGTCTGATTTTTTAACCAAGTGCCGTTTCAGCTGGCAATTATGAGATATCCAGAGTGCCAATTCTCCCACAAGGTCACTACTGAACCTTTCCTTTTTGCTGGGATGCTAAAAGCAATCAAAATAAAGATAGACCTTTCATAACATTATTTCTGAATTCTAAACTGTGAAAACTTTTGGCTCGGCTTCAAATAGTGGATCTTATCACTTTCCAACTTTCTTATCTCTTGCATAATGTTCACCTTTCATATGAAAAAAAAAGTTAGGCATGCCACCATCTCGGGAAAGAGTTGCTATCAAATCAACTGCCTACCAAAAAAAAAATACACAAACAAAAGGAGTAATAAATTTCCTCTATTTAGTTGATGATGATGAGGATGACAAGACAAAATAAGAGGTACTGACATAGCATTGCAGGACTACCGACACAAAGAAGAGTAGGTGGGACTACAGTTGGTAGCATTTCCTGCACTGTGATCAATTTGATATTGAAAATTCATTGCAAAATACTTCCCAAGAAGCCTACAGGTCACACTGATGCAATAATATCAAACAAAATATAAAAATAAAGCATACTCTATAACGTGAAATGCCATTTCTTGCACAATTAATATACTTGCACTGTATCTAATCACTGAGCTAGATGTTTTCACAATACATACAGGGTTTAAGTGATCACAAATAAAAACAAGTGGAACGCCTCTGGCAGTCTCGCCTGCATTACGCAATTTAATATAGCAGCAGTGCTAACTTTGAAAACTACTATAAAATAATCATTCACAAAAACATCATTCATATAATGACATAATACCACGTTCATTGACCATAAATGACATTTGAACAGAGACTTAAGACTGTCAACTACACCCATGTCCACATTTCATTCACTCTATCCATAAACTTTCAAAGTTATGATGGCACTTCAACAATTACCCAAACATGGCCTAAGTTTATTGACCTTAACTGACCTTTGACTTGGTTTTGTGACCTGAAACTCACAGGGGATGTTCAGTGATGCTTGATTACTCTTATATCCCAAGTTTTATGAACTAGATCTATAAACTTTCAGAGTTAGGATGGTAATTCAACAAATACCCCCAACACGGCCAAAGTTCATTGACCTTTAATGACCTTTGACCATGGTCATGTGACCTGAAACTCGTACAGGATGTTCAGTGATACTTGATTAACCTTATGTCCAAGTTTCATGGACTAGATCCATATATTTTCAAAGTTATGATAGTAATTCAACAAATACCCCCAACTTGACCAAAGTTCATTGACCCTAAATGACCTTTGACCTTGGTCACGTGACCTGAAACTCGAGCAGGATGTTTACTAATACTTGATTAACCTTATGCCCAAGTTTCATGAACTAGGTCCATATACTTTCTAAGTTATGATGTCATTTCAAAAACTTAACCTTTGGTTTAGATTTTGAAAATAATTTTCCCAACATGGTCTAAGTTCATTGACCCTAAATGACCTTTGACCTTGGTCATGTGACCTGAAACTCAGGCAGGATGTTCAGTAATACTTGATTAACCTTATGTCCAAGTTTCATGAACTAGGTCTATATACTTTTTAAGTTATGATGTCATTTCAAAAACTTAACCTTAGGTTAAGATTTGATGTTGACGCCGCCGCCGCCGTCGGAAAAGCGGCGCCTATAGTCTCGCTCTGCTACGCAGGCGAGACAAAAACTGAAAAAAAGCTGAAGTGTGTTAAAAAAAGATAAAGTGTTGAAAAAAAAGGTGAAATTGAAAGAGCTCCCATACTTCTGAATAAAGGAAAGCTAAAATGAGCTTAAAGCTGAAAATGAAAAGCAACAAAAAAAATCTTAAATGATCTAAAACTCAAACACCCCTGACGCACAGGAAATGTTGCCTGAAAATTTTTGCCTGCAATTTATAAATAATTAAAACAAGAAAATATGTGAGAATAGGGAGAAAGAATGAACAAAAAAGGCCATCCAATTTGCTTTGTCCTCCAAACCCATTTAAGTCCCTGATTCTCATAATCTTTCACATTTCACTCATTATTTAATACTGTTTCTTAATCTCCTGCATAGCAAATATAACAAACACAGAAGTACTTGATCTTTCAAAAATCAACTCCACAAAATCCCATATTCAACCACATTTGTGTCATCAAAATACAAATTGTGTCAATAAACAACACCAGAGTGTCACAAGACAAGGAATTTTAGATTTTGACTCAAAGATGCGTTGTTTCATAAGCAGCCACAAGATAAAATAAATAACATCATGAAAATGAATCTTGCAAGTAACATGGTACACAGTAAGGAATCACTTGACATAAATTTCAGTCACATGACAAATTCTGAGTCACATGACATAAATTCAGAGTCATATCATATAAACCCAGAGTAACATGACATGTACTTGGGGTCACATGACAAAGCCATAGACACTTGACATAAATTCAGAGTCACATGGTATGAATTCAGAGTCACATGATATGTATGCAGAGTCACATGACATGTATTCGGAGTCACATGACACGTATTCGGAGTCACATGACACAAATAAGCCACATGGCATATCACTTTGTAATAGAGCACACATAGCAAACACATACTTACAGCTGTTGATCCCACAATACATTGCTTCAAATAAATAACATTAAACATGCTAGTCAGACTGCCGTGTTTTAAGAATGTTCAGTTCATGTTCTTGGTCACGAGGCTATAACTGTTGCTCGGCGACGCTATTGTGTGACGCCCTCGATGCGACGATGTCAGCAACCGTTACTCCCACACTACTACGTCTCGTTGACATACCAGATATCGTCGTCCAGCGATGTGTCTTGGGGTCATAACGTTCTGCGCTATTCAGACTACTACTTCCATCGTTACCCCCAACAACGTAGAGCTGGCCATCAAGAGCTATTGCATCATGGGTACTCCTAAAAAAACATAAAAACAAAGAAAGAATAATATATCTCCCTTTTTTCTGTGCATAGGTTTTTTTCCTCATATTTCTGTTCAAGCCAAACTATAAAATGTGTACCGAATCATATTAACATAATAGGAAATTGTATGGGATCCTTTGTAGTGAAAGAGAGTCATAAAAAAAACTTAGGGGGAAGAGGAACTCACATTTCGCCCCTTTTCTTCTTATCCCTCCCACTTCTGTGATTTTCCATGCCATGACCATACACATAATTTTGGCTTTAACCCAAAAAGACCAGTGGGGGATGGTAGGGCAGATTTGGCTCCCAATCTACAGTTTTCAACAACTTCACGACAAAATAAATGAATAAATCTGACATTGTTCTTGCATTCTACATGATAGGCTGCAAGTGTATCAAGTTGGTTCAATTCAGGTAATAAATGGCAGAGAATTGTCTTAGCAGTAATGGTATACTTGACCCCATTCGTTTCTGCTTAAAGTCAGAGATACCAAAATAGATTTCAACTAACCTTCGGATCGACATAGAGGGCAGCGGTTCCCACAGGTTTATCTCCGGATTGAAGCTCTCCGCACTGCTCAGGCACATGGCCCCGTCGCTACCCCCGACGACGAAGAGCTGGTTGGCTATGACGGCCACGCCCATACTGACTCGTCGGTTGATCATGTTTGGGATGGAGGTCCAGGTGTTTGTCCGTGGGTCGTACTTCTCGATGCTCGAGAGGTGGGTGGAACCATCATAACCCCCTACTGCATACAAGCATCCACCTGAGCAAGGAAAGATGATATATATTTCCTGTTAAAAACAGTAATCTCCTATTTTTCTACTCTTGATAATCAGAGCTAATTTCAGCCTCAAATGACTATAACTGTGGGTCATATTCTATAGATTTGCAGCAATATTTTTATGTTTGGTCTGTGAAATAAATGCAATAATTGCACTCAGCGTATAATAATGTAGTGCAATTATGATGCAAAATATATCAAGCAGTGCTGATTTACCGGTAGAACTCCTTGTGACTTATTTCCACACAAACGATATTCTCTTAACTGAAATATTATTTAATTTGATATACCGGTAACAAAGAGATATTAAGGACTCATATTTCTATAGTCTGGGGGCAATAAAAGCATGTGAAATATTATGTCATTTATTTTTATCTTAGATAAAGTACATGTATCTGCAAGAATTTTTCATCTTGAATTGTAGTAAAAATTAGGGGATTTGAAGTATTGAAAGGTAAGACGGGATTCCACATCTTCACAGACACACAGCATGCTTAAATCAACATGAGATTCTTCAAGATGTTGCAAGCTGTCAAAATTCTCACGAAAATTTAACCATTTTAATAGTCAATTCAAATTCCTTTCTAACAGTAACATTCATTAAGATTTCCTGATTTCACAAAGTTAAGCTTATGTCAATGAACCAAATCTAGATCTTTAATACTAAGGTGACAATTAATCATGATATTTTAAAGTTTCAAAGACTTTCTCATGAATTGTTTGCTGCAAGTACATGCCTTTACCTAATGACTTACCCAAAGCAGCGACCTTGACATATCTCCTCCTGGCTGACATGGGCGTTATCGACGTCCAGGAGTTGGTCAGAGGATCGAATCGTTCTGCGCTGTTCAGGCAAGACGCACCATCGTACCCACCTACAGCGTAGATAAGACCATTCAGTACGGCCACACCTAAAGAGCTGCGCTTGGTGCCAAGTGGGGCAAGCTCGAACCAGGAGTGTGTTTGGGTGTTGAAGCACTCTACTGAAGCCAGGTCATGTGAGCCATCATAGCTGAATGGAATAATATAGAATAATAATAATAATAATAATAATAATAATAATAATGATAATGATAATAATGATAATAATGATAATGATAATAATAATGATGATTGGATTTATATAGCACTTTTTCCAGAAGACACAAAGTGCTGTAATGGCATAAAACAAGGTTTATAGTTTATATACAGGTGTGTTCTAAGATGCTTTTTGAAGCGGGAAAGAGAGGAGATGTTTCGGACAGTTGGAGGGAAGTTGTTCAAAATACAGGAGGCAAGAGATTCTTCCTTCGTAGATCATCAATTTTCTTCATATGCTTATACATTTTCTTCAACGATCAAAAGGAATATTGTCCCCAGTATATTCCTCAGAGGGTCCGAATCAACTTGACAAATTAGGTGCCGAGTTGTCCATCGTAAACCCGAACCACTGATCTGTAAACGAACTGTTAGTATACAAATAAGTGATCCTAAACCTAACTCCAACCCATTTTCTTCAACAATCAAAATGAATATTGTCCCCACTATATTCCTCAGAGGGTCCGAGTCAACTTGACAAATTAAGTGCTGAGTTGTCCATCGTAAACCCGAACCACTGATCTGTAAACTAACTGTTAGTATACAAATCAGTGATCCTCAACCTAACCTCAACCCTGACCGATCCAAGATCGGTTTAAACCCACTGGACAACTCGGCACCTAATTTTTTGACAGGGAGAGGTAGACTTAAAGGGGAACCCAGCGTTGGTCATTAAATGTTGTGTTGGTAGATAGAAAAATAAAGAAAACAGAATTGGGTAAATTTGAAAGAAATCGGACAAGTGATAATAAAGCTATGGCTGCTTTAAAATTGAGATCCCTAAGACTATGTAGATTTCAAATTGGCAACTGGGTAAGTAAATTATGATAAGGGGCAAAGACAACTTTCCCGTAGGCCATGTACCTGTCCTTAATTATCAGGTATTTGTGTTTTTCTCCTAAGTACCCATTCCCCTGGGGCAGTAATCTAAATATAATCCAGGTAGTATATTGTTTTGTGTCCTCACGAAAGAAAAATATAATTTGAAGTATAACTTTTGGGAAAAAAAAGACATTTTAACCATTTAATGTATAGAGTACATGGAAGAGTAGTCCTTGCCTAACATTACTATGACATCACATATGCGGCCAATTTGAAGTCTCCATGGGTATAGTGATTACCAATTTTTACAAACAATTTTTTAAAAATTCATAAATTTCTTATTGTTTGCCCGATATTGTTCAAACTTTCACCTATCAAATTGTCTGATTTGTCTTTCTCCTTTAAAAACAAGTTTTTATTTGGGTTGGATTCCCCTTTAAGTGCCGAGTTAGCTGGCACCCACAGAGCATCCAATCATCTCATGACATGCATATAAACATACCCTCCTATGGCGTATATGATCTTGCCGATGGCTGCAGCTCCAAGCCTGGCTCGACGAGCGTTCATCGTGGGCATGGGTCTCCATGAGTTGAGGAGAGGGTCGTAGCATTCGCATTCATTATGTATTGCAAATAGGCTGCCTCCACCTGGGAGAGTGATGGAGAAAAATTATAACGAGGTTACACATAGATGCTAATAGGAACTTTTCGCAGTGCACGTCGACTAGTGGATTGCTACATAAATACTTTGTAATAGTTTCTGCGGCCCAATGACAAAAGGAAGCAACTCTGTGGAATGACTTTCTTTAAAGGACAATTCCACCCCAACAAAATGTTGATTTGAATAAAAAGATAAATATCGAACAAGCATAACACTGAAAATTCCATCAAAATCGGATGTAAAATAAGAAAGTTATGACATTTTAAAGTTATGTTTAATTTCACAAAACAGTTATATGCACATCCTGGTCGGTATGCAAATGAGGAAACTAATGACGTCATCCACTCACTATTTCTTATGTATTCTATTGAATGAAATATTTTAATTTTCTCCTCATTGTCAAGTGAAACGACGATTATTTCCTCCGTGAACATACATGTATGAAATTAGCATTGTTTGATACTATATGGTTCAGTCAAGTCGGTCCTTTTTGTCAAATCTGTAAAAAATGAAATATTGTATAATTCAAACAATAAAAAACAAAAGAAACAGTGAGTGAGGGACATCATTGACTCTCTCATTTGCATGTCACTGAGTTATGCATATCACTGTTTTGTGAAAAATAAGCGAAACTTTAAAAATTCATAACTTTCTTATTTTACATCCGATTTTGATGAAATTTTCAGCGATATGCTAGTTTGATTTTTCTCTATTTATTAAAATCAATGTTTTCCTGGGGTGGACTTGACCTTTAATAGTAAATGAGGGAAATTTATGACTTGGGTACAATTCTCAGCTCATGATGTCAGATGAAAGGATTCATGGCAATTTCGCCCAATTCCATGAAATTGGATGGAATGTATTTGGTCACATGATGGGGGTGAGACCAATCACTTAACCAGCTTATTATTATGACGGATATAACACAAATTACCTAAAGAACAAAACCATACTGACCTACTGCAAATAGTACTGGCACTTGAGAAGGATTCTGTCGTAACCTCGTCCTGGGGGACTGGAGAGTTGATCTTTGTTCTGGTAATAGATGATACTTCATGGCCTCTATTAGGAGATCTTTGCATCCGTTACACTGCTGAACAACAGGATGTGCCTCAACTTGTGTGACGAGGAAATCTCGGTTCAGGAGAGGTAACCTGACGCATCGTAACAGCTAGAGGTGAGAAGATAGAAACGGACATTACCAAAAGCTTTCATTATTACCACATGAAGGGTCAAGAATTCGATAAACTGCCAATTCGTCTATTGCTAACTCGTCCACTCACCACATGGTCTACTTTCATTTAGTCTAATGCCATTCCGTCCATCAACATTTCGTCTAACAACCATTTGGTCCAAACATCACTTCGTCCATTCACCATTTCGTCTATGACCATTTTTGTCTCATAACCAATTGGTCTAATATCCATTTCATTTTCATTTATTTTGCACAATTTAACACTTAGTCCAATTAGTCCAAATATGGACTAAATGGCTATTGGACCGACTGGTTATCAAACGGAATGGCATTAGACTAAATGAAAGTAGACCATGTGGTGAGTGGACGAACTGATGGTAGACCAAGTGATAGTAGACGAGTTGGCAATCGGACGAATTGGCATTAGACGAATTGGAAATAAACCAAGAATTCCACCCAAGAAAAATGTTGATTTGAATCAACAGAGAAAATCAAACAGGCATAATACAGAAAATCTATATCCATATATTCATTGATTTCTTGACAGTTTGGTGTGTTCTCCTTCGTTTACAAAGGAAATTTTGCACATTTGCTGTAGAAAATGATTTCCATAGCGTTACGATTGATTGGATCAATCGTAATTCTTTGTAAGACAGAGCCCAGATACCCTTTCACCTCACCTGGGAGGTGAAACGCCAAATAAATGACTTGGGGCACTCTAGTGGCGGATCCAGAATTTCCAGAGTCCTGACAGAAAACTCTGTCAAATTTCTTTGGCAATTCTTTTCAGCTCCATTAATTAGTCATGTTTTGCTATCAAAAATATGCAAACATCATCAGACAAAATTTGACAAGCAAAACACAATTCAGGAAAAGAAAAACCCAAGGATAAATTAAAGGGTTATAGGTTATCACAAACCAAGAAGGGGGTGGGACTATTCCTTAGATTTTCCATTGATTTTTACCTGACTGACTGAGTCTTTCCTTTCTTCTTCATTGAATTGAAGCCACTGTATAACAGCACTGAATACTTCTTCTTCTGACGTAACATTCAATTGCTCGCTAGACACCATCTGCTCAACCTGTACAGTGGAATTAAAAGAAAAGATAAAACTTTAATAAAAGAAGAGCAGAGTAGATTTTAGCTTTGATGATCAAGCAGTAATCTTGTTTTTATCTTTTAAACATCTATTTTGGGACATACATGTACAGTATATATATATATTTTTTTTTTTTTTGGGGGGGGGTAAAATTTGGTTAATTTTTATGTATTAAACATGTCTACCTTAATTCTTGTATGTATTTTTTCATGTTCCTTTTTATTCGTTGAATTGGAATAAGGAAATGTAAGAAAAATACTTTTACAAAAGTGAAGCACTATCATAATGGGTAGTGCCACTAATATATACCTAAGTGAAAGAGTAGGGTGAATCCAAAACATCTGCTTCTATATAACATGTAGGGCATGCATAACACTGTTAAATTTACCATAAAATGTGCATTCATAGACATAGAATTTCATTTGTAAATTACACCTTACCATGTCCTTAAGCCATATAAACACACTCAAGAATCCTCAGTAAATGCAGGTCTATAATGTGCTATATTCAACTCCAAATCATGCAATATAATGTATTATATGCACCCTCATACCTCCTGTTGTGGCAGCTGTAGGAATTCCTCTGTATTGACCACATGGCAGAAGTTAAAGAGAGCATACTGTCTGGATGACTGCTCGAGATCATAGCAACCATGGGTGTCCGCAAACCTTCGGATTCCTAAACAGTTTGACGGGTCAAGCTGACCGACCAGGAACTTACAGCAAGCATCTCGGACGCTCTCCATCTGAAGTAGGCTGGCCGCTGGGAGTAGAGCCTATTCAGAAAAAAAAAACATAATATTTATGGTGCATGTAATACAACCAGCAAGAAATTACATGTATGGTGCTATTCACTTAAACAATCAACCTACATGTATATATGGGTAATTCCATCAGGTTGGGTCCAAAAATGACAAGATGTTTAATTGTCAACATTCATACATGTGCGAAGCACCTATTCTATTTCACAGTGAAGATTATTCCAGGAAGGTCTCCAACCATAGAAATTCATGTTTGATCTGGAAATCTTTTCTGGATTTGCTGTAGTTGAAATCAAATTTTTTACCAACTTGGACATCGCATTCATCATTGGCAATAGACTGTCAGGTCCGACATTGAAATACATCCTGATGTTTAATAAGTAAACCTTGGTGGGACACACATTTTTAGCTGAAGTGACCATTGGAGAATATTTGCCAAGTTTAAATTAGACGCAGTTTCTTAGTTTTTTTATGTCACAAAAATGGACCCTATTATTATAAAGCCTGACCACGTTTATTCTCATTTCTTTCATGACTTCAGGAACTGATCAAGACTCGATTGTAGTACACTTTATCATTTCAGGAATTTCCCACATATTGGGGGTCTAAAGTGAGTTTGATCAACATTTGTTGTTGGACAAGTTGTCAGATCTGACAACTCTTTTTGATTGTCATTCGCTGAGGAGCACATTTCTTTAATATCTATCTATTTATCTATTTATTTATTTATTTCGGTATAAAAAACATTGCACATAGCAGCGTTACGGCTGAATTGCGTACAATTTACAAAAATGATTGATACATACAATACACATACAATAGTTGATCAAATTAAGATATTGAAATAAGACATTTAAACCCTGATCTAGATTCAATGAATATTGGTAACAAGATTTTACAAATTATTTTACTAGATGAAGATTTTATAATATAATACGGTTGCTTTGGGATGTGTCATGCCATCTTTCATATAATTCATGTACCCCATGCAAACCAATCACCTGTGCTGCAATAATTATACTATATGATCACGGCCAACTGGCCTGCGTGAATTAGGGCATTTTCGGTGGAAGTATAGAAGGATACAAAGTTTAAGGTCATATAATTCATACAATATGAGTGAAAATGGAAATATTATGGTAATAATATGGTAACCGTGGGATAAAACAGCCTTTGTCAGATAAAACATAAGGGGAGCATTTACTGAAAGGACTTGTCTGATCTTTTATCTCACAAGTCCTTTTTTTTCATTATCTCACAAGTCCTTTTTTTCAACTGTGACCAAGTTCTTCTTGGCCAACCAAATTCAAGGAAGGTTGTCAAATCCAACTTGTCGGACAAATATGATGATGAAATGCTCCCCTTACACCTCCGATCTACTATGCCACTAAGTTCTAAGAAAGATAAAAACTTGACCATGTTACTTTTGCTATCCCTTCTTAAAAGCGAAAAAGTGTCATTCTCATCATCATTTATCGTCATCTTATGATGGCAACATAAGGCCTATAAAGCAAACTAAAACAAAGAAAACAAGAGTGTCGCTAAGGCGAGCACATAATACCCCCGCGAATTAACGCGAAAAAATTGAGTTATTGGTCAAGCAAGAAAAGTGGAAGGTGGCGACTTCACCTTTGACCTTCTGACCTCAAAATGAATAGAATTGCTGGGATCTTTGCTCGTTTCATACACACCAAATTATATGAGCCTAGGTTAAGTCAAACTGAAGTTATTGCGTTTACAAGGAAAAGTTAATGTACGGACGGATGGACATCGAGCTTGATACCATAATACATGTATGTCCCGTCTAGGACGGGAGTATAAAAAGAGGAATCTAGGTTACCTGGACATTACTCTCTCCAATCATGATCTCGGCAGTGTATGCAAAGGAGACTAGCTGATTGACAGCTTCGGGGTCAATCTCATGGAGTGTGACCTCTGACCTATGGGATTCTGACATATCACCTGTCATAAAAAACACATACATGATGAATATTAAACGTTGATGCAATCAAATATTTAAAAAAAAAAAAAAATCACTAGTGCACTCATACAAGGTTAGCATTTCCAAATAAAATGAAATCTTTATTCATATTCTAACTTTGAAACCATTGTACACTACAGAGCCTCTGTTCAAACACCATTTTCTTGAAAATTCTGAAAACACATGTACTATGCAAGTTTGTTTACCTATCTTATTTTCAAATAAGTACATACATGCAGCATTTTCAAAGTGATGGTGTCATTAGTTTCATGAATATATTGGCCCGTATTCTGAAGTCAGGTTTAACTTAGACCATGGTCTAACTCTGTGCTAAAATTATGGGAAGCCAAAAGTGTCAAAATTTTTATTAAGTTGTATGTTTCTTATGTTTACTGTGCTCTTTCCTGATTCATCGATTGTGAAGACAATCATCGATTTATACTTCCTAGACAATTATGAATGATTTGAGAGCCAAATGAGCTGAAGTATGATATCTCTACTGCTAGTGATTAATGTAACAATTGGCTATCCATACTTAAACCACAACTTTAAACCTGAGTTTAAGTTAAACCTGCTATCAGAATACGGGCCATTGTGTTTATATACAAGGGTATATCAAACTATTCAAGGAGTTTTTGGATTAATGGATGGAGGTATGAAATTTCACAAGGACCAAATATTCTTGAAGGAAAATTAAACCTTTGGATCAAGATAGCTTGTGTGAAAACAGAAAAGTCAAAGAAACAGATCAACGAAAGTTTGAAAAAAAATCTGACAAATAGTGGGAAAGTTATGAGCATTTGAATATTGCGATCACTAATGCTATGGAGATCCTCCAACTGGCAATGCGACAAAGATGTGTGATGTCACTTGTGAACAACTTTCCCAGTACTTTTGTATTTCACTTAAACTGCCTCTTTTATCACATCTATCAGTAGATCATGTATTCTTTCTATAGGAGGGCATGTACATGTACATGTACATGTAATATAATTTTCAAAGAAAACATTATGGATAAAGAGTTTGTATCACCATGAGAAAGAGCAAAGAGAGACATTTTGGGGGTATTTTATAGTCCACCAAAGGGAAAGTTGTTTACAAGTGACATCACACATCTTTGTCGCATTGCCAATGGGAGGATCTCTATAGCATTAGTGATTGCAATATTCAAATGCTCATAACTTTGTCATTATTTGTCTGATTTTTCTCAAATTTTCTTTGTTCTTATTCTTTGATTTTTCTCTTTCAAAACAAGTCCACATGTTCCAATTGTTTCATTCCCGTTTAATGATGAAATGAAAGATTAAATTAAAGATGATAGCATTGACTTACTTGTAAACATTGCATGGAAATAGGCACTACATGAAGCAAGGACCAGCCTATGAGCTCTGATCTCATTATCCGCAACCTTGAGGACGATATCGCACAGCGCCCCCTGTTGCCGCATCTTGTCCATGGCAAGGAAGGAGTCGTTGGTGTGACGCTGGGCATGGTGGATAATGTAAACGCCGGAGGACTGCCCCCCGCTGCTGCTGCCGGAGCTGCCGCTACTGGTGGGGCTGAGACACTGGGAGGGGGCGGAGGGGCTCAAAGGGGAGGGCGAGGTCATCAGTCCTAAGGCTGAACTGGGGCGTTGACCCCCAGCTGATGACCCTCCGCAGGACACTCCTCCCCGTGCGGTGCCGGAGGTGTTGACTTGCAGCGGCCCCAGCTCCATCGTGCGATTCCTGTCAAACAAAAATAGAAGGCTATTGTGAAATTGAGAAAATAAATGAGAAAATACATGTTATCAGAAGGGACTACTAGGCAGATACATGTAGTTTCATCGTAAATCTCACCATAGAGTCCACGATCGCAATACATGAACATGTAATTCACTGGTTTCATACATTTCATACACTGTACAGCATATCAAACTAACAAATGAATGATCTTCTTATTTCAGCATTCAAGTCAAGTAGAAGCTCTTTTTTTTTTGGGGGGGGGGGGAAGAGTCAATTCTTCAGAGGTAGTTGATTCCAGTTTCTTTTTGAGGCCATCATAAACTACTAGTATGTTTATAATATCCTTTTGCAGACCCATAGCAAGCAAGAAGCAAAAGCAATTTTTTATTTTATTTTTGCAGCAAAAGCAATTTTCTACAGAAACTCCCTGAGCTCAGCCAACATCTCAGATACAAATTCAACAACATAACAAGCCTCAACTTAAGAATGTACTGAGGTGTGCACTAATTCACCTAAATCTTCTGTATGCAGCCATTTAGAGGTCCAATCTATTCCCTTTTTGTCCAACTCCGATGAGTCCGATCGCTCGTTCAATCACAAAATGATGAATACACAGCTCTGGAGAACACTTCAGCATCAATTCTTACTGGCATGATCTCTTTGATCCTTTCAGATGTTCACAAGATAATCCTCACTCCTACCATGGATATATCATACATCAAATCCATGAATAGTTTTGTAAATATATCATATCACACCAAAGGCAGAAGTCACAATGGGCAACAGATCACCATAAATCTTTCAGGTGATGGCTTGCATTTCAATTGTACAGTCTCTTCAAGCGCTCCCCAACAGAGATCGCTTTTTATAGTTGACAAATTACGCCTACACGATACAAAGAATGTGGTGTTTATAACAAATTATTTGTTGTACTTTTGATATTTATTAAAATCTATGATGGGATGAATTCTTATGAAAGGTAAATTTATGATGGAATGAACTCTGATCAAGGGTATCAAAAGGATTATCGGACATGTGTCTTTTATTGAAATTATTTGTTATACTTGTGTTTACAAATATGAAATTTCGGGTATCTGTAAAACTTTATGATGGGATGAATTCTGATGAAAGGTATTGTATTCAAGGAAGGACATGTGTCTTTTATTGCAAGTTATTTGTTGTACAATTTGAGTTTATTACGGGTCAATGTAAAAAAATTATGATCGGACAAATTCTGATGAAAGGTACATGTATTATGAAAAAGGATAGTCATTAAAGGTGAAAAGCCAATTCAGCTCGGTATCATAAAAAGATTGATAATTCACGAGGATTTGAAATGCTTGCTTGCCTAGTCATGCTTGTTCCCTGGCTACATGTAGTTGTAAAATATACATACCCCACTTTGAGTACGTGAATAAATATATATAATTTTAAACCATATTATGCTCTTAAATCTGTTGCTTCCTGGAACCAGTTAGTCCTCGCACAAGCCTATATGAATTAAATGATTCCGAATTCAACAGGTACATGTAGAGTACCATACTATAATACATACATTCCCATTCACCACGTCCTTCAAAGAGAATGCAAAATAATCAGTCCTCTATTTTAATACTTTCATACAATATACTCTCATCCATAGCGTAGAAGTAAATCGGGGCAAACAAGTCACCAATATTCAATGCTGCTAACGCATGAGTAAGTTCAAAATAATTCCAAAAAGCTGATTACAAACGGGATACCAATTTTAGAGAATCACGTGGTACTCCAGATACTGGCCTTGAAGGAAGACAGTCACGCCGATATAGATCAGGTATTACCCATTAATCCATAACTCTCAATAAGAATGGATCAATGAAGGACAAGATAAAACAAAGAATACATATATATAGAAATCAATGACGAATTAGTCAGTTTTGGTTATCCACAAGGGCAGCTGACTGGAGTCTGTTCTGGATGGCTGCTGTCACCGCAATAGAAGCATTGATTGATCCTGCTGGTCCTGCTGACTTGTTAATCAACAAACTTCCGTCTTCCCTGGTAGAATCCCATGTGAAGTTTGAAATGTTGCTCTTTGAAAAATTAAGGTTTATATGCACAGCAGAGTGATACAAGGGTCACATGACTTCATGTGTCAAATGAGCAAATACAATGTACACTTGACGAATCCTTATAGGGCTATCGTTGGTTCATTGGCAATTATCTTGATACACATGGCCTCCTTTAATTCCCTTTAGAAATTATGCTCTTAAACAGTTGATCGGTATTATACAGTATGATTAAGAGCCAAAATACATGTATCAAACTGGTGCACATCCATAAACCTGGAACTTGTTTTCAGCTCTGACTGTGTAGGTCCATTCAGGAAACTCTACCAAAAGGTTCACAAGACCCTGAGAGGGTTGTGACAGGAAATATAAGATGACCCCACTGAGCTCAAAAGTCACCCGCAAATCAAAGAATTAATCGGAAACAGCATGTCCAAGCACAGTAGGAAGTATCTCAAGAGCAAAATACACATTGAAACACAACTTTCTCAAAGTTTAACACATGTTTTATAGTAGATGCATGGACTTGGATGCTTCCGAAACACAATAGGAATGAGATACCTGACCCAATGCCCTTGGATACCCTGTGTGTACACTGGCATCAAAACAAAAAGTCAAGACAGTCTGACTGCAAAACAAACATCGATCCACTTGATTTATGAGCCGTAGCAGGGCATGGGACCAGACATGTGATTATCAATAACACACCTCTCATAAAAATATGCAAAAAAGAAAAACTTAACCTGAATAATATGTATGAAAACCAGTTCAAAACAAATGAGTCACATGGAGATCTGTTATCTCGCTGGTCTTATCTTTAGGTGTCCTTATCATCTAATCCGCTGTGCATGACCTCAGAGGAAGTCTATGTTTGACCTGAGAAGCTTAGGACAAGATCATCCCAGAGATTAGACTCTCATCCTAGGACATATTTAATACTAGACACACAAATCAACAAGAAAAACTGAATATAATGCACTTTGGGCATTTGCATTTATGGTGAATGGAAATGGGTGGAGTCTAAACTCCTGGAGGGTTCCACTTTCATTGACGAGTGGATACCATGAGCGACCATGGGGTCTCGAAAAGCACCCTAAACACGTATTTTCAATATTCTGAAAATGCACCCCTTAACAAGTATTGGCGTGTGAAACCATACCCTTTAACAAGTATTGGAAACAAAACGATACTCTTGGCAAGTATTCCCTGAATTGACCCCCTAAACAAGTACAGCGGTTTAGTACCACCTCCCACATCTCGCGCAAATCATACTCTAAACACGTATAGTGTTGACTCTTCGGGCAAAATGTACATCCTTTATAAAACATTTTAGTCTTAATTTTTTTACACCTTCGCAAATTTGACCCTAAAAACGTAGCTTTCCTAGCGAAAATAGATACCCTTTTAAAATCATTTTAGTGTTTTTGACACCCTTTATATTACGTTACGTACGTAACGTGCCCTATCTTGAAAAAGAAATCCTATTTACGTGTTTTTTTGGTCGCGCATGGTATCCACTCGTCAATGTAAGTGCCCCCCCCCCCCCCGGGACACACACACTGTAAGACTGAAATTTAAATGTAGGCCTACATGTACAGCTTGTTCAAGCGAAAGCTTTGCAATAACAGGCCTACATGCATAATGCATTATAAGGCAAATTGTGCCTAGTTCATCATTTGTGAGGGAGAGCGAAAGAGGTTTTTGATGGGGGGGGGGGGGGGCAGGGACGGTCCTAGACAATTGTGACTTTTTGCCTCAATTGAATAACAGCCCTGGTGGGTTTATACATGACCCAGATTTCTATTTACGATTATTCTTCTTTTTTACCTTTCGTCCTTTTCCCCCTCCTATTTGTTTACTTTTGAAAAGACACTGGGAGTGGTTACACTTCGTAATTCCGAAGGTTCTTAATTCCGAAGGTTCGTAATTCCGAAACACGCAAATTGCCTATACCTCGATGTTCGTTAATCCGAAAACGTAAAAGGGTTCGTTAATCCGAACATTTGTGGCGTTATTCCGAAGGTTCGATAATCCGAAAACGAAATAAGGTTTGATGTTCCGAAGGTTCGTTAATCCGAAAACGGAATGAGGTTCGTTGTTCCGAAGGTTCGTTAATCCGAAAACGGAATAAGGTTCGTTGTTCCGAAGGTTCCTTAGTCCGAAAACGAAATAAGGTTAGTTAATCATTTAGTTTTCGGACTAACGAACCTTCAGAATTATGAACCTCATTTCTTTTTCGGATTAACGAACCTTCGGAATTACGAACCTCACTTCGTTTTCGGACTAACGAACCTTCGGAATTACGAACCTCATTTCGTTTTCGGACTAACGAACCTTCGGAATTACGAACCTTCGGAAATACGAACCTTCGGAATAACCAAACCTTCGGAATAAAGAAGCTTCGGAATTACGAATGTATGCGATAAGCGCTGGGAGTGGGAGGGTCACCCCATACTCATCCCAACCCCCATGTAACCCTGCTCTCACAAGGGGAGGGTTGAAAGGAATAAATAGCCATTAGTTTCGAAGACCACTTTAATTGATAATGTGGAAAAGTTTACAGCCCAAATGCAGTGAATTTTCTTCCCTGCTAAGTGATTCAGAAGAATTGAAAATTGTACAATTCAATATCCAGAATAAGTGAAAATAAAATTAAACTGAAAATCTAAAATTGTCTTGTGTAAACTGGACAACTACAATGTACATGTATATAGATATTAGGTCCCAATGTAATCTAATAAACATACTGTACATAAAAAATTATTTGAAAAAAGAACTGGAATTAATCATCATTATCCTCCTCCTCACCAGCAGAACCACCACCACCATCACCACCATCATCATCCTCATTGATCATCATCATTGATCATCATCATTGATCATCATCATCATCATCATCATATTCATCATCATCGTCATCATCAATCATCTTCGTCATAAGCTCATCACCATCATCATAATCATTATTATCCATAATCATTGAATGCATGTATCACCCTTTATCCTCAATCATCATCATCATCTCATCACCACAACTATCACCACCATCATCATCATCAAACACCACCCTTTATCAACAATATCATTATTTTGTTATACATGTACTTTGTATAGATCTACTTATATTTGATGCATTAAATGCAGAAATAAAAGAAAGCAATCAATCAATCAATCAATCAATCATCATCATCAATCATCAAACATCGCCCCTTATCATCATCCTTTATATCATCATCATCATCATCCTTTATATCATCATCATCATCATCATCATCAATCATCAAACATCAACCCTTATCACCATCATCATCCTTTATATCATCATCATCATCATCATCATCAAACATCAACCCTTATCATCATCATCATCCTTTATATCATCATCATCATTATCATCAATCATCAAACATCAACCCTTATCATCATCATCATCCTTTATATCATCATCATCATCATCAAACATCAACCCTTATCATCATCATCATCCTTTATATCATCATCATCATCATAAATCATCAAACATCAACCCTTATCATCATCATCATCCTTTATATCATCATCATCATCAATCATCAAACATCAACCCTTATCATCATCATCATCATCATCCTTTATATCATCATCATCATCAATCATCAAACATCAACCCTTATCATCATCATCATCATCCTTTATATCATCATCATCATCATCATCAATCATCAAACATCAACCCTTATCATCATCATCATCATCCTTTATGTCTATATCATCATCATCATCATCATCATCATTATTATCATCAAACATCACCCTTAAAAAACCATTATTTCAAACCATTGCCTCAGAGCAGATTTCTACAAACAAAGTGCACATGATATATTTCATGCATACAATGGTCATCTGGTTCAGAATTATTTAAGAAACCAATGAATTGAATAAACCATCAAATTAAAAAATATATATGAAATAAAGATGTTGTGTTTACCTTCTTCTTTTCATGGACGTGCAGCCACAGTGGAGATCGTTGGTTTATCAATCGCATACCACCATCACAACAGGCAGATGGTCGTGAACTTAGCGCCAAAACCTCACCGAATCAGAGACCTAAACAAAAACACAAAGGAACAATTAACACAGAGCATGAAGCGGTGTAGCAACGCGCACAATACATGAATGGAACATAACATCGAGGACGGAGACAGACTTGACTGCCACTCAATCAGAAATGCAAGTAAATGAGGTCGTTCAGATGCTCCCCTTGTTGTTGTCCATGAGAGGATAGCCTTTACACAAGGCCCAATGTCTGATGATGTAAACATCTAGGCCTATATTGATCAGACGTTTAAAAAAGACTGAAAAGAGACTAATTGTGAAAGGCCCGTTGAATGGAGGTATACCTTGAATGGACGCTCATCTCCATCACACATCCACCCAGATCTTGTCGTCTCTTTTTATCACCAGCTAATGAGGAAAGTCTTTACAGAATCTTTACTTCTTCTGATAATCCCCAGCCATAAATGTAGCTGTTTTCTTCTCTATCGATGTTCATTTTCTTTGTATTCTGATATCACATTTTTAAATATTGCATTGAAAATTGTTTTCAAAGTACATGTTTTGGCAGAACTGAATTTGTTATTACTTGTCGTATTCCTGGAATATAGATAAAATTAAAATACTAAAGTAGCCTTTTCTCAGCCCCTACTTGACAAGGAATATGTCATGAGCCGAGGCCTTGTCAAGAGGCTAACTAGAGGACAATGTTCGGAGCCAAGTGGAGGAAGAGTGCAAGCCAGGCCGAACCAATATCACTTGCCATGCTTCTCAGCAGGCCATTCACATGCAAATTAAATGCACGTGCTCTGTGTGTACTCAGGGAGGTTGTTGAAAAAAGAAAACCAAGAATAATATCGAGGCCCTGTGTGGCCAATACGAGGTTGAATAAACACTTTGTTAATTTGAAGAGCAAAACTGTTTCCTACATTCAACAACAATGTAACTAGCTTGGTGGGAGCAGAAGAACTTTAAAAGTCAAATTTGCGAGGGTATAAAAAGACTAAAATGCTCCTATAAAGGATGTACTTTTTGCCCAAACACTACATGTACGTGTTTAGGGTCCGATTTTAGCGAGGTGTGGGAGGTGATGGGGCGATACTAAACCAAATGTAAGAAAAGGTAAAAGCCGACGTCCATGATCATGTCAATGACATAACAAGATATCTGTAATTGTTTAGGGGTACGGTTTTGTTTCCAATACTTGTTAGACTAGGGACTTTCACCCACCAATACTTGTTAAGGGGTGCATTTTCAGAATATGGAAAATACTTGTCTAGGGTGCTTTTAAAAAACCTCATGGTCGTGCCTGGTACATGTATGCACTCGTCAATGGAAGTGCCCCCCCCCCCTCCTTTTTTTCTCATTTTGTTTACTACTTGATGAAAGACTTCAATGTACATTTGGTGCACATAATTTACCACAAGATAGGATCACCAGTCATTCATAAAGTTTCTTGTAACTTTTATAAGAATAGCTTTATGAAACACCCACTCATCTTTGTTTCTCTCGCAAGAACACTCAGGAGTCAGGAGTGTACAGGATGTTAAAAGAGGAAGAATTCTAGTGCTAATTTTGTACTAAATAAAAAAATATCAAATAAAACTCACCAAGTAGTATCAAGAAATGTAAATGCTCTTGATGATCAGAGCAATAAACTGCTCAGTCCAGTTCAATCAAAAACAAAATTACTCAATGAATTATTTTACAAGGATACATGTAAATACTACATACATTTTTTTGACAAAAATGTAAGGAATTTTGTTATTGCCTAATATTTTTAGAATTTGTTTTGGTGTTATTCAAAAATAATCCTTGAAGCGTGTCATTGCCCTTTGTGAACTGAAATGATTACTATCAATCAAGTTTAATATGATATGATGCATGACATGTCATTAAAGGTCCAGTGTAAAATTACAATAAGTTTTTTTTTTTATGGTGTATTACTAATATTAAATTGAAAGATCTATGTAGTATACATACAGTAGTACATTGTACAGTACATTATTTTCCTTTAATCTTTCCAATATTGTGATCCCAATATCAAATCAATCAATCACTGTTAAAATTGACAGGTATGATCAAACAAACCATTCAAACTACAAAAAAAAATATCCAAGTAGTATTTATTAATAATGTACCATTGTCAACTTGTTTCCATTTCCTACAGGAACAGTATGATCATTTCTGGTGCAGGTTTATTCCACAAATGACGATGCATTTCATTTGAATGTGATGTACAAAACACATAAATTTTAGCTTAATAATATACATCTACAGTGTGCAATCTAAAAGGCATACCGCATAGAAGTATGTATCTTTCTTTTTAATTGATTTTTTTATATATATCCACAGAATTTCAGTCATGACTCCTCCAAGACACAAGATTATTAATTAAAATAAATATACATGTATCAAGATATTCCCCTTCTTGCCTCAAGTCTTTTCTAAACTGTAATAAAAACATATTTATAAAGATTCCATTAGGACCATTACCTGATGATAATCAACAATCTTTTTAATTCAGATTAATTCTTAAATGGTTAAGGATGCCTGGATGCTCCATCAGTGTACATGGATTTAATGATGTCTTTAAATGACAAGTCCACCCTAATAAAAAGTTGATTAAAAAAAAAAGAGAAAAATCCAATTAATATGTTCACTGAAAATTTCATCAAATTTGGATGTAAAATAAATGAGTTATGACATTCTCAAGGTTCGCTTAATTTCACAATACAGTTTGTGTCCTGGTCGGTATGCAAATGAAGGGACTATTATAAAGGACGTCATAATATGAAATATTCTAATTTTCTCCTCATGGCAATGTGAAAGAAGTTTTATTTTCCCCTGCATACTAGTACAGTACATGTATGTGGAATTACCACTGTTTTAACATTTTGTGGTTCAGTCAAAATGGTCCTTTTGGTCAAATTTGTAAAAATTGAAATATTGTGTAATTCAAACCATAAAAAAACAAAATAAATAGTGAGGGACATCATCGACCGCCTTATTTGCATGTCACCGAGTTCTGCATATAAATATTTGGTGAAAAATAAGCAAAACTTTAAAATGTCATAACTTTCTTTATTTTTACATCCGATTTTGATAAATTTCCAATTTTATGCTTGCTGGATTTTTCTCTATTGATTTCAAATCCACATTTTTCTGGGTTGGACTTGACCTTTAAAGTTAGAAAATTGTATGAAATGGTTTGTCAATAAAACGTAGGTGGTTAATAACAGGCCCAAACAAAGACGAGGCTTTGGAATGTATACGCCCACGGGGCTTTAGGTCATAATAGGATATAATAATTAACCACACACATGTAAAAATACATGTAAACAATCTCCTAGTCATACTGACACTTCAGTGTAAACAAATATCAGATCATTGTTGTAAGTTGTCATTTGTTTGTCATTGTTTTTGTGCTCCACATTAATAATTGAAATTAAATGGCCCTAATACGTGTATGCTCCTTTTCTTTTGATAGTAATAGACTATGATGGTAAAACAGCTTTTAGTTTTATCTGAAGGACTCAGTTTTGAAGGGAAGATGCCTATCATATCTAAAAAGGAAAATAATAAATATTGATCGCCTTACAGGTCAATGCCACCCCAGAAAAATGTTGATTTGAATCAATAGAGAAATCAAATAGTAATAACGCTGAAAATTTCATCCAAAGTCGGATGTAAAATAAGTAAGTTATGATATTTTAAAGTTTCACTTTTTTTCACAAAACAGTATGCACTACTCAGTGATTTATGCGAGTGAGAGTCGATGACCTCAGGGGCAGTTTCATAAAGAACTTTAACAATTATGATAACTTTGTTATTTGGTCACTTTGGTTACCACATTCAGCAGCCAATCAAAATCAACTCAAGGTTGACATCTGGGGCTAGTTTCATAAAACATGAAGGCCTACATCTTTGTCAAATGGAAAGATAATGGTAACAAGGTTCAGCAGTCAATCAAAATCAAGGTTTCTCTGCTGTGTAATTACTATTTTTTTATGAACCAGGGTCAATGAGGCTATTAAAAACCAAAGTTGATTTGATGAGACCCAGTATCATGCTCTTCTGAACTTTAGGAAAATGAAACCTTTGGATTTTGGAACAAGATAGCTTACAAGTGTGAAAACAGAAAAATTGAAGAAACACATCAACAAAAGTTTGAGAAAAATCAGACCATGTATTCTTTCTAAAGAAGGGCATATAAATGTAATATAGATTTTCAAAGAAAACATGGTTATTTGGTAAAAGAGTTTGTATCACCACATAAAAGAGCAAAGAGAGACATTTGGAGGATATTTCATAGTTTTTTTCATATTTTATTTTATAGTCCATCAAAGAGAAAGTTGTTCACATGGGACATCACACATCTTTGTTGCATTTCCAATGGGAGGATCTCCATACATGCATTGCTCATTAATGATCGCAATATTCAAATGCTCATAATTTTCTCATTATTTGCCCGATTTTTCTCAAACTTTCTTTGTTTTTATTTTTTTATTTTTCTGTTTCCACTCAAGCCCACTTGTTCCAATGGTTTCTTTCCCCTTTAAGTTATCTTGTCTTCATCTCACCATGGAAACAATAAACACAGAAGCTGGGTGTGATTTAGCCCCAGAACTGTGCTCAAAAGAGCCCTGGAAACCAGACACAAGGAGCCCTGGTCAAAGCTTATTAAATGTAGCAGATTTATATGTAGGCAGGATGTTGTCATTGTTGTGAAAAGTAGCCCCAGGAAATTATCATCTCATTGCACTTTTCAAGCTTCTGTCCAAATCCAATCCATCTCAGGAGGACAGAGTGAAAAATGCAAGCTACTATAGGTCACACACACTCTAAAGCTTCCCCCCAAGGCCCCAGGGATGGTCTGGGATCTCATCATGCTTCCTTTTATTGTGGCTTTCTTTTAATAATTCAAAAGATTACAGACAGGAAATTGTATCGTAACCATAACAATACACATTGCCACTTCCTGATGGTGCTTTCAATAATAAATAAACATACATTATATTGCTAGAGGGTATTCATTTGTCTCGCAATCTACTATGGTCAACAAGGAAATTCGTGATCACTCTCGCAAAAAGTGTTCACTGGCTTTCTAGGAAATTTGTGATCACTCTCGCAAAAAGTGTTCACTAGCTTACAAGTTCACGAGCTTTCGAGTGCCGCTGCAACTCTTTATCAAGTGACGAAAATTATCTGAAAACGTACTCTATTTATACTAATCTCCAGGACCGTACGCATGAACGCGAGAACAATAGGTGGGCATTGATCCGTTGCGTCGGTATGCGGTGCGGCCGGTAATCCGTATATGCAAATAAGCCGGGGGTATATGCAAATACGCCGTGGGTCGGCAATATGCAAATTAGACAAAATTGGCGGGCTCGCTAGTTTCCCGTGGGTGGGGGCTGACTAGCTGAGCGGTCCCTCGTTCGGGGCCGGGAACGATCGGGTCGGCGTGCACTGCCAGGTTAGGGGGTATTGTGCTGTCGGATGGTTCGCATCCAGAAGTCGGGGATGTCGATCCCGCTGTCTCTGTTGAAGTTGTTAGGACAAATACGTATACTAATAGCCTCCTTAATCCTGCGTGTATACCAATGTCTCTCTTTAGCAATGCAATGTACACCCTCCCAATCTGGGTGGTGTTGCTTCTCCCAAGCATGTTCTGCCACCGCGGATGTGTCGGTTCGCTGTAACCGAACATCGCGCTTGTGTTCAGAAATGCGTTCAACTATCGGTCGGGCTGTTTCTCTGATGTAAGACCCGTCACATCCCTGGCAAGGAATGTTGTATACTACGCCATCACGTCTGTGATCAGGGATAGGGTCTTTGGGGTGTACAAGCTGTTTGTGTAAGGTGGTGTCCGAGCGGAAAACCGTTCGGATACCGTGACCTTCTAATCGGCGTTTAAGTTGTTGTGAGAGGCCATCTATGTATGGCAAGACTGTGCAAGTCTTGAAAACCTTCTGATCCCTTGGTGGTTGTTTTTTCTTGAAAGTGTTCTTGATAAAACGGCGTGGGTAGCCGTTGCTGTACAAGGCGCCACGTATGTGTGCTCTTTCTTTCGGGAGTTCAGGTGGGTGAGTTATGATACGTGCTGCTCTTCGAACAGGCATTTAACAAGACCCTTCATGACCGATTTGTCGTGATGAGAATCATATGGTATGTATTGGTCTGTATGAGTGGGCTTGCGGTAGACAGAGGTGGAGAGTTTCCCGCCCTCGTGTCTTTGGACTAGCGTGTCAAGGAATGCTAATTTCCCTCCTTGCTCAGTCTCCAGAGTGAACTGGATGGACGGTTGCTGGCTATTCATGTATGAGAGTAGGCTGTCTGTTTCGGATCTGTTTACGATTATGAAAGTGTCATCGACGTATCTCTTCCACACCCGAGGGTGGCATGTGGAAGGACACTTGGGCAAAGCGTTCTGTTCAAAACCTTCCATATATAGGTTAGCCACAACCGCTGAGACTGGGCTACCCATTGCTGCTCCTTCTGTTTGCTCATAGAAAGAGCCTCTGTACAGAAAATATGTGGATCTGAGGACGAACTCCAGGAGTTCGGCTATCTGTTCGGGCATAAGTGTGGTACGTTCTGATAATGTGGGATCGGATTGCATGCGTTGCAGGGCCGTACTGCATGCGCCCTCTATCGGTACGTTAGTGAAGAGGGAGACTACATCAAAAGAGATCATGGATTCCTGTTCGTTAACTGTCTGCTCCGATGTGAATTCAGCGAATTCACTGGAGTTGGAAACCGTGTGTTCTGAGCAGTTAGTGAGAGGGGACAGGATGTCCGCCAGGTACTTTGATAGGTTATAGGCAAATGAACCTATGCATGATACTATTGGTCTGAGAGGTATCCCGGGTTTGTGTATTTTGGGCAACCCGTATATTCTAGGTGGCTGTTTCATTATTATTCACATATTAGAGAGTTCTGTGACTTTTGAATGCATAGCAGTTGAACATGACGGAGCTGTTCAATCTCTCCAGATTATACGCCCCAGTCACTTTCATGAGGACAACGTCAGCAATGGAGAGCCCATGTGACTTCAAACCATTTGGCAACGATTATGTGAATACCATAATATTAGTAGGTCCTACAGACTTTCATAAATATTTTCACCTTGAAATAACAATTCAATATATATACAAATACATAATTGAAAAAACATTTTCTACAAATATTTTCTACCATTTTTCTAGCATTTTCAAAGAACATGCCAACAATAGAGGGCAGCAGACTGAACCCATTCCATACTCTTTTTGTATATCCTGTTGCAGAAAGAGTTGCGTTTGAATAAAACTCAACAAATCAAGCATAAATCTCAAACAATACACACTTCTGGTTGGATGGAAATCAAGTTTGCAGTTTTGATTTTTTTTTAGACATTTGATTGCAACATTTGAATATTCAATAATAATAATAACAATAATAATAGGCATTTTATATAGCGCCATCTATCTAGAAATATTATATTCCGAGGCACATGTTATTATTATTATTACCCCGGCTTTAGCCCGAGCTGCCTTTCAGCGCTCATGCATTCAAGGAATTAATCCTGCCGGGTTAATAATATTCAATAAATGTTAATTATAAATGTGCCAAATGATTCTGGCAGGAATACATGTATTTGTTGAAAAAAGGAGAATTTTTTTATAGTCATGTAATAAAATGTGACAGCCTGTTTAATAGTACAAAACAATTTTTTTTAACAAAACTAAAATGATATGTATTTTCTAGTTGACAATTCATATTACAACATTTGACAAAGAAAATGCATTCATTGATTATTATTCAGATAACTTAATCTGTCTAAAAAAACAATACATTTCATTCATACATGTACATGAAGTGTACATGTACCACTGAAAATGGAAATATTTAGAAATGGTTTGCCATACGTTTTCCACTGATTTTTTATGCAAATAATTCGTTTTTAATTAATAAAAATCTGGTATAGTAGGAATTAACACATTGTTTTGTTGGGGGCATTTTGTTAACTGAAAAATGAAAAAAAAATGGGGGAAGGAAAAAGTAGGATGATTATTTGTTTTTTTCGTTTTCCTATGTTGTTTATTTCCTCCCTCTCTCTCTCTACATGTACATTGCATTTCTTCCCCAGCTGTCTGACATTGCATACAGTCGAGACTTAGATCTTTCCAACACTGCATCCACCCAGTTTGTCATCCCACCCACATTTTATTTAAACTTGTCTTGTTTCAATATTTAATAAAAATTCACAGGAGATGTGAAAGAGTATTAAATTATCTTGATATAAGGCCATACAGACACAATACATTGCAAAGATATTATTGACCAGTAAAAATGCACTTTTTTCAACATTAAATGCAAATCATATGAATTAAAGTCTACATGTTACATGTACCTCATTGCCCAATAGAATCTCACTCAAACATGTCTTGCTTCAACATTAAATCAATATCTAAAGGTTTTGAACAAAATAAAAGAGTATTAAATTTGCTTTAAAATGAGATACTGTATATCAGCCATTAAAACTGAGCCAGGCATTGCAATGGTATGAGCAAATATATCACAGAATTTTTGATGAAAAAATATCACCCAATTGTAGTGTACCCAACTTATGACCATGTATATAAATCATAAAAATCAAACCTTGACAAACAGTTTGTTGTACAAATACTAGAAGAAAAAAAATAATTCAAAATATTGGTGAAGGTGTGAGGAAATTACATTAAAGATTATACAGAAAGTTCAAGATTTTATTTTTGATATACGAGCAGCTGCCCCATATGCTATGTAAAATAAAATACAAAAATTTCAAGTTTTAATGGTTCATGATTTATAACTAATAATTTCTTCTATCAGGAATGGGATTAAAATAATGTGTATGTTGGTACTTGGTACAATAGACAATAGCAACCATTTTCATTTTTTTGAGAGAATGACATTTTATTGCTTTTTAAAATTCAAGATACATGGAAAGCTGCTTGCATAGACATCATAAATCAAATACCAGTAATCAAAATTCTAAAAACTTAATAAATCTTTGATGGGTTTGCCCAAACCTTCACCAGTATTTTCTTTTTTTTCCTGGGTTTACATTAAGCTTTTTGTCAGGACGAACTTCCCCTTAATTTGGGGGAGTTTACATGTATGAGGAGTTACTCGTCTGTGACTGTCACAAAGTAAAACCTTAAAAAATTCATAATAACTCTTGTCTTGATTTCATGAGAGATTACTATCATTCTTTACGGATTAAAGGGGTAGTTCACACTGACCAAAAGTTGTTTGTAAAATAGCAAAAAAAAATAATATTGGTGAAGGTTTGAGGAAAGTCCATCAAATATTTTAAGAAGTTATAAAATAATAAAACTTTTAATATTTTGATTTGGCAAAAAGAAGCTGCTGAAAACTGCTTATCTAATAAAAGAGAGCCAATGGAGTAAATTAGAAAGTCAAAAGGGGCCTAAGCTTTCGATCCTAGCAGAATCTTTGTATTTTGATTTGTAACGTAATATGCGAGCAGTTTCCCCATATTTTGTGTAGTAAAAAATAATAATAGCAGGGCCCGCTGGTAGAACAGTTTTCGAAACTGAAGTGGCTACCCTGGGTAAATATACCTATATTATTATTATATTATTATAAAAAAACCACAGATACCCACCAGTACCTCCACTCATCCAGCTGCCACCCCCGTCACTGCAAAACCGGCATCGCTTACAGTCAAGCCCTCAGACTTCGCCGTATCTGCTCCGAGGACCCTGATTTTTCCTTCCATGCCAGGAATTTGCAGAAACATCTCTGTGCCAGGGGCCACGGGGCCAGGGCAGTCCAACTGGCAATTAACAAAGTTCGTTCTCTCCCCAGATCTGAAGTTCTCAAACCAAAAAGTGACAAGGAGACCACCGACAGAATACCGCTTGTGACCACCTTCCATCCCAATCTACCCCCTCTCCGCAAAATCCTGTTTGATAACCACCACATTTTACACACTTCTGATCGTCTCCAACAGGCCGTTCCCGATACTCCCCTTCTAGCATACCGACGCCCACCGAATCTCAGGGACCTCATTGTTCGTGCTGAAGTGCCCTCCCTCACTAACCATTCTTCTCCCATACAGCATGGCACCTTCAAATGCACCAGCAACAGGTGCATCATATGTGAAATACACCTTCACGAGGGCGATACTTTCACCAGCAACTCTACCAGCCTGTCTCACCAAATCAAGGGCAACATCACATGCACTACCACTAATGTTGTATATCTCATCACTTGCAGAGTTTGTAGGGTACAATACATAGGGGAAACCAAGACCACACTCAAGAAACGATTCTACGGGCACAGATCCACCGTCACCACAGCAAAGCTGGACACTCCAGTTGGCCGCCATTTTAACCTCCCCAACCACTCCATCACTGACATGATGCTACAGGGCATCGAATCTTTAGGTACCCGTCCTGACTCAGTCCGTACTAGCAGGGAGAAGCTCTGGATGAGACGACTTCGCACCACCCAACCTCATGGCCTGAACATCCAAGAGGGGAACGACTGATTTTTCTTTCCTATCCACTTTCAATTTATATATACTTATAATTTTTCCCCTCAGCTCTTTTGAATAGTTACATTATAGTTTCTTACTCTACTTTCCTCCCATATCTCATACAAGCTCAGCTCCAATTTTTCCTTCCTTATTCAGGCGATATAATAATTATTATATATATATATATATATATATATATATTTGTTTTTTCTCCACTCACCTCTTTTAGATTTACCACATTTGCTTATTTACATGTATACTATGGTTTCTTCATAATACACCCCCTCTCTTCTATATTTGCTTTTACCTTTTTAGGCAATTTGCTTCCTCTTTTTCACATATACAGGTTTTTTTTTTTTTTTTTTTTTTTTTTCCTTCTTTTTTGTCCCCTACTATATAGTCTTATGTTTTTTTCCCGTCACACCTAGCGGATTACAATTTCAGTTACACCATATGTGTATTTATATATTTTTTCATATACATTTCTTTTTTGGATATATTTATATACATATCACTTATAGATACATATTTACACTTACCTTCTTCTCTTAGTTTGTTTAATGCTTTATCATATATACTTATATGTCTTTTGCACATTATCAGTTGTTCCCCATTCTTTTTCTTTTTTTCCCCCACTCTTATGCACCAGTTTATTAAGCCTTTCTTTGTAACCTGTTTGACCCATCTCTCACTAATTCTCTTGTTTTTCATCCCATTATCACTGTTTTGTTCCAGATCCTGTTTGATGTTGCCTGCCTCATTATTTTAATCCCTCTTGGCTTGAGGTCTTTTACTGGCCTTACTTACACTAACTTCCCTTTGTGTCTGCCTACTCCTTTTCTTTCATCCCCTTCACTAACCTGATTGGTCTTCTCTACTCACTAATGCCCCTTTTGTCTCCTTGTTTCTAGTGTTGCTGTAGCTTGTTTGTGGTCTATATTATGGTTGTTCCACTTTATATGTTTGTCATTTTGCCTCCGACGAAGATTCTGCTAGGATCGAAAGCTTAGGCCCCTTTTTGACTTTCTAATTATAAAAAAATCAATGAAATGTCATTTTC
The DNA here is from genome assembly GCF_037042905.1 of Lytechinus pictus. Taxonomy (NCBI): domain Eukaryota; kingdom Metazoa; phylum Echinodermata; class Echinoidea; order Temnopleuroida; family Toxopneustidae; genus Lytechinus; species Lytechinus pictus. Next base: position 23,521,933 of record NC_087258.1, on the reverse strand, counting down.
TTAAAAATTGGAAATGGCTTTTATTGTAACTTCAATCATAACGAATAAATCACCTCACACCCTCTCCTGAAAGAAAAAGAATTTTGTTCACCACGTACTAAATTAACAAATTGGAATTTGTGCAATATGGGGCAGTTGCTCAAAGATCACATACATGTATTTATATCAAATACTTAAAGGGGAATCCAACCCAAATAAAAACTTGTTTTTATAAGGAAAAGAAAAATCAGACAAGTTGATAGGTGAAAGTTTGAACAATATCGGACAAACAACAAGAAAGTTATGAATTTTTAAAAGTTGTAAATATTGGTAATCACTATACCCATGGAGACTTCAAATTGGCCGCATTTGGGATGTCATAGTGATGTAAGGCAAGGACTACTCTTTCTTGTACTCCAATACATATTATGGCTAAAATGTCATTTTTCCCAAAAGTTTTATTTCAAATTATATTTTTCTTTCATGAGGACATAAAACAATATACTACATGGGTTATATTTGGATTACTGCCCCAGGGGAATGGGTACTTAGGAGAAAACCACACATCCCTGATAATAAAGTACATGGCCTATGGGAAAGTTGTCCTTGCCCCTTGTCATAATTTACTTACCCAGTTGCCAATTTGAAATCTACATAGTATTAGTGATCTCAATTTGTTCGATTTCTTTCAAAGTTTCACCATTCTGTTTCATTTATTTTTCTCCTTCCCCACACAGCATTTTATGGCCAAGGCTGGATTCCCCTTTAATATTCTAATAACTTGCTTTAAAAAAATCTTTGAAGTTCAAGTTTGATTAAGTTTCATGAAGCCTTCATAGTTCTCTTTTTTTCTGGCATTTTCACAACAAACTTTTCATCAGGGTGAAGGGTGAACCTCTCCAATTCCTTTTAGCTTAGTTTAATTTATTGATCATCACAAAGTTTGGCTGTCCATTATTGACAATATTCAATAACATTTTCTCAAAATTTTCTGCCTTCGAATTGAGTTTCTTAAAAGCAACTTTCCCTCGCCTCTCACTGATCTCAGTCATAAACTTCCTCTTCCTCCTCCTCTCTGTGTTGTCTAGACTATGTCTATGCTCGAGTTGAGATAAATTTAAAATTAAACTAAATTCTTCACCTTGTCCTTGCCTTGTTCGGCAGCATCGACTGGAAAGGCCCACTTTGTCTCAAGTTAAGCTTCACAATTTACAATAGGCTTCATCATTGAAATTTTCAATTTAGAACTTGTAATAAATTATCATTCAGAATATGTTCAAACACACCCAATTTACATAGAAACAACATTTTTATAACCACAGAATGCTAGTTATGGATAAAAATAAATTTTAAACCTGCCTACCTTGACTGGAGTTTTTCAATTCTCGGAGTGGCAGAAATTTATGAACCTACGCGACTCAATAACATTACGTCATCTCTAGTGCGCTGGTGGGCGGGCGCACCAGAGTGGCTATGACTCATACCTACTTAGGCTCAAATAAGACGTCGCTGCAGATTTTTTTCGGCAGCGCGCAGTGCTTCTCTCGCGGGGTGCTTCTCTCGCGGGGTGCTTCTCTATTTGGTATTGGCCAAAGCCAAAGGAGCAAATTTGTAAGGTATCAGTCCGATCGGGAGCTTCCGTTCGAAATGGAGATTTCGAACGGAAGCTCCCGATCGGACTGATATCTTACACCAGCGTGTTACGAGCGAGCTTAGTAGACGGCTGCTTTGGCTTTGCTCGACGAGTCGGATGATGTAATCTGCACAGTACCGGGTACGGGCAGTGCATACGCTAGCGCTACCCAACGGCGATTTGGATGCGGTGCCGGGTGGATGTGACGTCACAAAGCAAAAAATATTTAAAACTTCAAAGATTATTTTTGGATTGATTTTTGTCAAACTTTTACTAATGTGTCATTCACGTTATTCCTCTTCATTTCATGCAAATTTAGCTCCATGCCAACTTCAATTAAAATGTCATTAAAAATATAACAAGAGTAAAGCCTGTGGGGTACAATTATTCAAGTCAGCAAACAAGCAAGCAAAAAAATATATAATTATAATAATAAGATAGAATAAATATATTTTTTTTTGAAGTCTTTTCACCTTGAAATTTTCTGTAAAAAATAAACAATAACTGTTTGCTTCCAATTTTGGAACTTTGTCTTTTCTAAGAGGAATTTTGAATAGCTTCATATCACATGCTTCACTAGTATTAAGCAAGGGTGTAAATCATGGGGGCTTGGGGGATTAATCCCAGGATTTCAGTTGGAAAGGTTTGTATTTTTAAAAAATAATTCATTTTTATACCCTAAATTCAGAAGTTTTTTTTTTTTGGGGGGGGGGTTGTAAATGTGGACAAAGTGGACCCTTTTCAGGGATCGATGATTTTCAGGGGGGGGGGGGTGCTGTCAAAACGACAATGAAGCCCCTTTTCTGACAAGCCCCCCCCCCCCAAAAAAAAAAGGTTCATTTTAAAAGAACCCCCTTTTTTTAGTGGATCCCTGCTGGCAAATAACCCCCCCCCCTTCCAGTTACTTTCTGAAATGTGTTTTTATATTAACCATAGCATCATTACAAATCTTTAATTTTTATTGTTGAGTTTATAAGTTTAATTTTTTTTCACTTTTCCTTACATTTTTTGACTATTTTTTTAATTATCAAATTTCTTCTCCTTTTTGCTCGCAGGTATTAAAAGAACTATTCTAGGGACCCATTCGTCATGGAATCCACATTACATGGGCTCCAAAGTCAGTTCCCTCTTTGTCCAAGACTTACCTTTTTGTCCAAGACTTCCTATTAAGGATGCTCTTCACTCTTCTGAGACTAGATGAAGCTTCAGTCTATGCATCTTACATATAGAACTTTAAGGCTACTGATAGCCTCCCCCCCCAAAAAAAAAAAAATATTTATTTATGAAAAGAAAAGAAGACTTGAAGACAAGTGGTGATGCATTTCAATTAACCAACAGTTTTATTGAAACACCGAATTTTCTGTATTTATTTATGTATATATCCTGAATCCATGGCTGACTAATTATCACATTAATATAAGTACTGATGTTGTTGGGGTTTTTACACTATTCTCATTTCTTTATTTTATTTCTTTTGGGGAGGGTAAAGGTTTTTTATAAATTTGTCAATGTTAATTATTGTGTAAGAGAAGCACTACAATATTATTCAGACTTTTTTATTCGATCAGTTATATCCATTATTTGCTATGTATACAGATATGCCAGATATTACTCTGTTTTGATTGATTACTGCTTGTGTACTGGTATATAATATTTCTGGTTTGCTTTTTTTTTTTTTTTCCTTTTTCTCTTTTTTCCTTCGAAATATTTCTAACTAGTTTTGTTACATAGGGGATATTTGTTTCTTGATAAATATTGTTTTATTGCATTGTTAATTTCATTTGATTAATTTGGTTTCATTTGATTCATTTCATTTGGTTAATTTTATTTGAGAATTATCCTTCTGTGGATATGAATCAATAAATTGTTTAATTTGAAATTGAATTTGAATTTACTGATTTTTTTTTTCTGGATCCGACAGTTTCTCTGAAACTAGTGTATGCACAAATAGTGGCATAGCCAGAATATTTTTTTGGAAGGCCAGTCTATGCAAAGAACCCCTTTCTTCTCATTTCCCCCCTTTATCTTCCATTTTTTCTCTTTTATTTTTTTCTCTCTTTTCTTAAAAGGATTTTTTTTTTTTTTTTGGGGGGGGGTGTGATTTTGAGCAATACATGTATAAATTACAGTGAAAAATCATCAAAACGTTCTTGGGACCATCAAATTATGGCAGGAATATAGTTATAACAAGATTCTTCTGAAGGGTGGGAAGTTCCTGCAAAATTAACTGTTAACCCACAGAGGTACAACGTGTCTCCTTTTAGAGACACTTTTGCAGTTTCTCTTCATTCTGACCAGTAGCAAGTACACATGTATGATCAGAAAGAGAAAAATGTATTGAAAAATTTGATACCACTCTGAATACCGAACGTCATGCCATTCATAAGTAAAGTTCATAAGTAAAAGCCATTTTACTTGTGCTAATCATGCTCTCTAAAACAACAAAATCGCTTTTTAACAATGCAAATTGGCAACTTTTCAGCAAAGATCTTCTATATATTATTTTAACGCATGTTATATATATTTTTTTTCAAAGTATGAAAATTGATAGAAAATTAATGATTGTTGCCAATTTGAGGAGCAAAAGGAGATAAAATTAAACCTTTAGAAAGCTGTGTACCTCTATGGGTTAATCAAGAATATTGTTATACCTGCAAGGTGTTTCAATAAGATTTTAGCTATGACTGAGAGTTCCACTATTGACCCTAACATGCACATGTTGCACATTTTATTTAGCATGCAATCCAATTAATGTATATGCAATAGCGCACATTATCTGACCAATGCAAAGATACTTTCCATTAATTTGCATACCATGGGTTTCAAGCTTGATTTTATAAGCAAACTGTCAAGCCTAAATGTTAGTGAAACACCTCTTTGATCTTATACTGAATTTCCATTTCCACTATACAATACTATCAATGTCTCACTTCCTTCTATCCATAAATTTTGATCCTACCACTTGATGTCATAACAGAATGTAAGAAACTTCTTATAGGTAAATTTGTGTATACCTTGGCTTGAACTTTGAAGTGAATGGGAGCATCGTAGTCTAGTGGTTGTGACTCTTGCCTTGCAATCAGTGGGTTGTGGGTTCGAATCCCAATCCTGGAACCAATTTCCTTCAGCAAGAAGACTAGCTTAGCCGGGGTAATATATACAAGCGTCTTGAGCACCTATCAAGGTGGATATGTGCGCATTATAAATACTATATATCATTATTATTGTTGTTGTTATTATACTGTAGAAGTTACATGGAGATAAAGCAAATGTCTCCCAGATGAACATCTGTCAGAAATTCTGACACCGTCATAAAAAAGACCTCTCTGTTGCCATCATATATTACTTCGTATTCCTCCTTCCATGCCGTAACTCTGCCATTATACCACACCTCTTTCCCCTCCTCCTCCCACTTGTGGGCAAACATCCTGTTAATGACTTGGGTGGGATCTCTCAAATTCTTTAGAAAGTCATCATCCTCAAGCTGTGGACCACTGAAAAGAATATTCTTCAATTCCTCCACGGAACTTTTCGATAGCGAGTGCTTCCCCATGTCCTGGCACAAAATTTTTTTCCTGAAATTAATTTGATTCTTTAGGATGCCCATGGCTCTGGTTTTAGATATGTTTTCAAGTAATTCACATTGATTTTGCTCTTCATATAGTCAATGTTGCAGTACACTTTCGATGAGTTCCTCTATCTTGTTCCGTTCCTTCTCTGCTTTTTCCGACAGCTTGCGTTGTTTATCCCTTACCCGCTGTTGAACTTGCTCCTTGTACCTCTGCTTTTTCACCTTTTCCTTTTTCCTCTCAGTTACCCCTGCTTTAATTGCCGAGCCAACCAATCTCTTCCTCCTTTCTTCACTTTGGCTCTTCAACCACGTGGCTGTGTCGTTACACTTGAACATGACTTTTGATTCTAATTTACCTACAGAAATATTTCTAGCATGATGCAGGTGTGAATCAACACGCGCAAAGTTCCGCTCCCCACTAATGTTTGTGCTTGAGCATGATGCAGCCTGCTCCCTGACTTCCACCGATGGCTCCCAGAAGACGCCACCAGGTAACTGTGACTGGAGCTGCCGTTTTGTCACCTCTAGGGCTGCCATCAGCATTCCTCTCATTGGTTCTTCCATTTGATCTTCATATGGAGGAGACACCAATGATTGGAAGATATCATCCCTCATTGGGTCACTGCTGAAGATGGTGTGCTGGTCTCTGAGCAGGGAGGATGGATTGCCTGCCCACCTCTCCAATACCTGGACTGCAGAGTGGTAGTTGGCATTCATTTCCAGGATGTTTAGATCCTGTGATGCAGCTTCCATCCATGGGTGGGTGACCAAATGCCCCATCAGTCCAAGGCACCTAAGATGGCAGATGTTCTTATCATTCCATGCATTCACAAATGAACGATGGAGATCATTTGATGGTTTGGTCACAGTTCTGAAATATTCTACTATAGATGGCCCGATGTGATAGAGCAGCCCAGCTGAAGAAAACAAAATGTCAAATCTGTTTCCAACCCATCTTGGTAATACCTTTTGATGACCTCTCCCCTTCAAAAATGACCTGAGGTCTGTGCTGTCGCCACAGCTTTCACTGTTGAAAAGCTTGCTGCCAACACGAATGAATGCTTGGACATTACATTCCCCACCTTTGTTAAATGGCATTTTACGGGTCCTGTCATGCACATCATCCATTTTTTTTAGGGCTTTGTTGACCTCCTTGGCAATTGTATCAAGAGGGTGCATTGCGCATCGAAATTTATTTAGGTGGATGTTTTTCTCCTTTTCTAGTTTCTTGTCTACTGAATCATTGGTGATGCACCTATCTGTCATTGTGTTGGTTGTCTTGTTACATAAGATGTCTGGAGAGATGGCATCGCACGCTTCTTCAATCGTTCGAACATATTCATCCGCCGCTCCTCCAACCTGTTGAGAAACGCCCACCAGAAAAGTTTTTTCTTTTGAAGCAACTTCTACCTCGGTCAGATGACCTACCCGGCCCTTTGTTGTACCATCATATTTTATTGTCAAATTGTTTTTATCTTTGAGTGATTCCCGTACTTGAGATTTTGAGAGAACTTTCATTTCCGATGCCATTCTATGTTGAGTGGATGAAGAAGGAAGGCACCCTATTTGTCTACCATTGATTGTTTCACTGACAATCCTGATGGCCTCACTGGTCCGATGCTCTGGAACACCGATGTCCTGTCATGGAGTGATAAACAAAACTAATTTTCCAACCAATTCATTTTTTTTCTCACAATTATAACTTTCACTTAGAAATCACTTATAGAAATTAGTATATATAAAAAGAAAGCAAAGAAAGGATAAAAGAAAGAAAACAAAAATTGTAATAATGAACAGTAAAGATTTAAGATTTAAAAAAAAATGTAGATTAGCATGTATACAGTGGAAATTTCTGAACTGATAAAATAGAAAATTAAAGTAATACATCTCCACGTAAAGGATATTGGTGATTTCTAAAAGTGCATTTAAAATTATGCACACGACTAAATAAAAAAAAATTGCATTTCATAATTTTGATAATGAAAATGGATGAATTTCAGACACTGGATAGCTAAGAGGCTGGATGAGCCAACTTCATGTGAGCAGTTTTGGATAACCTTCAAGAAAATTTAGAATTCCTTCATCTGCTAGAAAAACATTTTAGAAAATTTAGTACAAAAAAATCTTATTGTTCCATGAGCAAACTCAGCAGAAGGTGGGGTGGCTGTCATTGTAAGACAGGCACAATACTATCCAATGGGTCCCATTTTAGAATAATTACTGTACAAGTAATGCCTCTGTTTTTGGTTATGGTGAATACCTTACAATGGCAATGCACTACCTCCCCCCCCCCCCCCACCCCTCCCCCTTTCATTCATACATGTATGTTCAGGAAGTGAAATAAACAACAACCCCCCCCAAAAAAAAAAAAAAAAAAAAAAATAGACATCTGCACATTTGTAATGGTTAATCAAAGCAATTACATTATCAATTTCACTTCATAAATGTGAAAATTGTAAACTATTTCAATTTGCTTTTCAAAGATGCATGAACTTCAGTTTTCATTTTATCAAACTTGCAAGTTAGGGTGAATTAGGCATACAGTATAACTGGCAGACAGAAGTTAGGACCAAATTTCTTTGCCATTTCAAAATGAAAGATCAATACAGTATCTACAGTATAATTTTGATTATAAGTGGGGGGGGGGGGGTCAATGGTCAAGGGAAGGATCTTCATTTATAAATAAGAGAAAATGCATGGACAGTTTTTTAATCTACATATTTCAATATGATGTTGCATTCTTGAATGAGAGCAGTTTCAGTGGAATTTATATCCAATGGCAATCAATTGTGCATCAAATTTGAATATGCATTTTCCTTTCCACAATGAATTTTGGTTCATGGCATACATGTATCTGAATTTAAATAGAAGGAAAAAATCATGTGTTGGCAAAATCAGACATAGACAGGATTTTTTTTTTAATTTCCAAAAAGCTCTATACCTCTTTGGGTTCACTTCTCATATATCAATGAATCAATGACCAAAAAGAACACTAACCTGTAGATAAAATGATGCTTCGCGTACGCTAGTGTTGAATTGTTTTCCTTCTTTCGTGGGAATTGGAACAGTAAGCCTTTTAATTTCATCTTGAAGTGTTTCAATTTTTTCAAGAAGATGTACCACATCGGAATCCTGTTGCGGAGGCAAAGCGGAGTTACATGTACCTGAACGGATCGTAGAGAACAATTTCCTCTGTAGGCGGATGTTCTTTTGTCTGTACTTTTCTGCTTTCCTCTCAGCATTTTTTTTCCCTGCTTCTAGCTTTTTGGCTTTCGACGACAATAATTTGAACTGCTCTCTATAATGCTGCAGACTCTTCTTAGCTCTTTGAAATTTCCTTAGCAAGTCTTTTCTCCCTCCCTCTCTAAGCTCAGATGCCAGTTCTCTTACTCGGCCTCTTGCTTTTGTTAGTTTTTTCCGAAGCTCTTTGGTTGTTATATCACGGTTCTTCGTGATCTGCTCAAGCTTGTCTTGATAGTCCAACTTATTTGAGTCAGAAATCTTCAATAGTTGCTTACAATTGGAACATGAATCTGTTAATGGCTTTAGAGTTGGATGGGTGGATGAAGGAGTAGGAATGGGATATGGTTCTTCCATGAAGGCAGCAATTTTTTCCTTGGTTCCTGCCCTGTTGAAATTCTTTTTCATTGCAGCTAACTTGTCCCTGAGTCGCTCTATTTGTCGAACAATAGTGCGCTCATTCACATCCCAGATTTTGGCAACTTCTGGCAGAATTTCTTTCTCTGTATGATATGCCTTCAACATTTCCCCTTTGGAAACACTTTTTCCTTCTTTGATAGTGGCCAGTAATTTCCCTGGGTCTGGTGTGATTCCTTCCATTGCCATTTTCCTGTTAAATAAAATTCATTCTACTTTCTCACAAACTTGTGTAAATTAAACACTTGTTAATGAATAATTCTATTGAAAATAATGAACGATAAACTTCAGCAAGAAAAAAATATATATATGAAAATTTAAAAAAAATAGAAGAGAAGGAAAAAAAATCCACATAGAGTATTGAACACAAAAACAAAACAAATCAAAATACACACAAAGACAAGCACAGAAGTCACAAACATGAAACAGTCAAACCATGAGCATAAATCTTTTCGTTTCTTTCTTGGTATTTTATTTTTAATTCTGGATAATGGGACTGGTCAAGATCAGGAGCACAGACAACCAGGACACAACCACATGGCAGCTGAGGTGTTTGACAGCTACGTCAGCCAGTGTCTGATGTGAGATTTGGTAGTTCAGATCTTAGTTGTGCATCCATGCATCCATTATTTATTCGAGAAGTCTTGGCATGAAAACACCTTTGAAATTCCTGGGAAAAAAATGAAACAAAGAAAAATAGTGAAATTTTTTTGTTCAAAACTTTTGACTGTAAATTCATTAGAGAAAAAAAATCACTTCAAAGAGCTTTTAATATTTAAAACAATGTGCTCATATTGGAGATAAATTATTTTTAGCATACAGTAATTTTCAGACAAAGAATGGACCATAATACATACTATAGATTGCAGTTGTAACTCTTCTGAAAGCAGTGAGAATGGAATTGTAATTTGACTTTGTAGACTGCAGTGCAGCCGTACGCCTTGGTATCAAGATAACCTACAATTACATTTGTAAGGATTTATATTCATCTCTCAATCTCATGTATTCGAAAATTAAACTAAAACAAAGTCATAGTATAAATCATATACAAAGAAAATTATATAATTAAAACTGGACACAACAGAATGATAAAATAGATATAAGACATTCAATAAATGAAAATGCTAAATGCATAATGCAGAAAATATCACATGTTTAAAAAAAAACAATAAACACTAGATTCTGTCTTCATTACAAATTAATAGATTATTGATTGATAAACATACATGTACATGTAACCTTGACTATGCAAATTACAATTGCCAAAGGGATTGATTTAGGATAGACCTCTATTTTGATTCCAAGAGAATTTAAAAAGCAAAGAACAAGAAAAAAAAATATTCCCAACACTCAATCTGGGAGACGTCATCGATAACCTTGCGGGATATGAAACTGAAATACGGAAAATAGGAACTTGGTCTTTTGTACACAATTCTCTCTCCCCAGTCGATGTTAACACATCAAGAAATACATAAATATATTTTTCAAATGTCATGGCAAGTGAGCATGTGGATTATTTATACCACAAATATCCAGAAAAAAGGGGTCCGGAAAATTGAGGATAGACTTTAAAGTCTTTATATTACATGAAGATCTGCTTTTCTAATAAAAAATAAAAATAAAAAAACCAAGGCAAAAGACAACTACGCAACTATTGTTACAAACAGTAGGAGTAAGCAGGGAGTGGGTTGGGCCATTTTAATTTTTATAAATTATAGCCGATTAAAAAAAAAATCAAATAAAGCCTAAAAAAGGTTGCTCAGCTCAAATGACCTTTAAGTACATACACCCCTATTAATAATAAAAAAAAGAGCTATAGATCTAGTAGATTCTATGCATGATAACATTTAACCTGGGTCTGGAAACAGGATGGGTGAGGTGGCACCACAGAACACCCCCCCCCCCCCGGCCCCGCCTTCAAAACAGAGTTAACTTACATGTACACTCACTTACAAGTTACAGTTAGAGAAATTATAGTTTATACAAATCAACAAGTCTAATTAATTTTTTTAGAATATTGCATGATCATAAAGCCATAATAATCAAATAGGGACTTCCTTCATTTATTTATTTTAAGTGCTGATTTAATTATACATAAAAAATGAAACATTCATGATGAGACTAATAGTTGGTACTCGCGTACCGTGCATTGTCAATTGGAGTCGTTAACTACACAAAATCCATAGCGAGCAACACGGCAGCCAACGCGAAATCTGTTCGCGCCCTCCGACGGGGGGCGAAATTTTCATAATTTGGTCGATACAGGCCCTTTTTCATGCAGAACGAGCAATCAGTGAGCATTGGTGAGTACGATTGATTTTGGTTTCAAAAAACCAAAAAACATTTCTGAATTCTTTCTAATACAGTCTTTTAATTGCCAAATGTTGCCAGATATGGATAAGTGTACAAATTACACAAACTTAGTGAGAAAAGTGAAGAAATTTTGACTTACCTTGTCGGGTTGAGTCGCTCGCGAGGGGTTGGATCAATGTAAACATGGAAAACTGCATATCGCACGAAAGAGAAAATAGTTTAGGTTAATGATATGCCGAGATTTTGGAAAACGACCCAATCACTTTTAAATGAGAATGGTATCAATTCGCACATGTCGAATCACCGATAGCTAGAGAAGCACCGCGGCTGCAGCAAAATCCTCCGCACACTACGTACAAAATATAGTACGAGCGCGAGAGCGCCATCTTGTGGTGAATGACGATGCCTATTTACAACCAACTGCGGTTTTCCACCGATCTCCGCACCTCAGAGGAAGGGAATCTACAAGTACAACTTACCATCAAAGGAGTACAGACAAACACCCCCCCCCCCCCCAACACACAAACACTCAACTCGCGTAATGATGTGCTGAATCACCTGCATGATTTACCCGTCAATTAAGCTCATATGTAATCACAACACCTCGAACATGAAAACGTGAAATTCAAATGCTACATTAGTGCCTAAAAATCGCACACGCCGAGATCTTCGCCTACACGTGATCGATTATTTGAAGTAATTTTTATGTTTTGGGCAAATTTTAAGATTTTAACAGTGAAAGGTTAAGGTAAAAGAGATAATTTCAAGTTCTCACCCAATCTCTATTCTTGATTTTCCCTCTTTCTTTTAGTTCTATTCACAATGGGCCGGCTAAAAAGTGTGCCGAATACAGCGTATTTCGTCGGGGCCGGAGTAGAGTCAGCCAACAATAAGCTAGCCAACAAGTACAGCAAGCCAGCCAACAGTTCCAGCCAACAATATCGCGATGTAAGATAGATCAGATACAGGATTTTGCGCACGAAGAGAAGCGTGCATTCTTGTACAAATCAAACAAACGGGGTCAGGGTGGGGTTTCCCTTCTTTCAATTTGTAAAGAAAAACAACGGGCTAGTGCTTTAATTTTAGTAGCCCACACCCCTATATACTCTATGTGTTTTCGTATATTGAGGAGTAAATTTCAACTAAAGTCCTCTTTATAAACTACAATTGGAAGATTGCTCCTGAAATATATTTTGGGTGTGTGTAGGGGGGTTTCCCTTCTTTCAATTTGTAAAGAAAAACAATGGGCTAGTGCTTTAGTTTTAGTAGCCCACACCCCTATATACTCTATGTTTTTTCGTGTATTGAGGAGTAAATTTCAACCAAACGTCCTCTTTATAAAACACAATTCGAAGATTGCTCCTGAAATATATTTTTGGTGTGTGGAGGGGGGTTTCCCTTCTTTCAATTTGTAAAGAAAAACAAGGGGCTAGTGCCTTCGTTTTAGTAGCCCACGCTCATATACATTCCTATATATTCCACGTTTTTATATATATTGAGGAATAAATTTGAACTAAAAGTCCTCTTTATAAAATACAATTGGAAGATTGCTCCTGAAATTTATTTTGGGTGTGTGTAGGGGGGTTTCCCTTCTTTCAATTTGTGAAGAAACACAACGGGCTAGTGCTTTAATTTTAGTAGCCCACACCCCTATATATTCCACGTTTTTATATATATTGAGGAGTAAATTTGAACTAAAAGTCCTCTTTATAAAATACAATTGGAAGATTGCTCCTGAAATATATTTTGGGTGTGTAGAGGGGGGTTTCCCTTCTTTCAATTTGTAAAGAAAAACAAGGGGCTAGTGCCTTCGTTTTAGTAGCCCACGCTCATATACATTCCTATATATTCCACGTTTTTATATATATTGAGGAATAAATTTCAACTAAAAGTCCTCTTTATTAAATACAATTGGAAGATTGCTCCTGAAATATATTTTGGGTGTGTGTAGGGGGGTTTCCCTTATTTCAATTTGTAAAGAAAAACAACGGGCTAGTGCTTTAGTTTTAGTAGCCCACACCCCTATATACTCTATGTTTTTTCGTATATTGAGGAGTAAATTTCAACAAAAAGTCCTCTTTATAAATACAATTGGAAGATTGCTCCTGAAATATATTTTGGGTGTGTAGAGGGGGGTTTCCCTTCTTTCAATTTGTAAAGAAAAACAACGGGCTAGTGCTTTAGTTTTAGTAGCCCTTACCCCTATATACTCTATGTTTTTATGTATATTGAGGAGTAATTTTCAACAAAAAGTCCTCTTTATAAAATACAATTGAAAGATTGCTCCTGAAATATATTTTGGGTGTGTGTAGGGGGGTTTCCCTTCTTTCAATTTGGCTACTAAAACTAAAACACTAGCCTGTTGTTTTTCTTTACAAATTGAAAGAAGGGAAACCCCCCTACACACACCCAAAATATGTTTCAGGAGCAATCTTCCAATTGTATTTTATAAAGAGGACTTTTAGTTGAAATTTACTCCTCAATATACGAAAACACATAGAGTATATAGGGGTGTGGGCTACTAAAACTAAAGCACTAGCCCGTTGTTTTTCTTTACAAATTGAAAGAAGGGAAACCCCCCTACACACACCCAAAATATATTTCAGGAGCAATCTTCCAATTGTATTTTATAAAGAGGACTTTTAGTTGAAATTTACTCCTCAATATACGAAAACACATAGAGTATATAGGGGTGTGGGCTACTAAAACTAAAACACTAGCCCGTTGTTTTTCTTTACAAATTGAAAGAAGGGAAACCCCCCTACACACACCCAAAATATATTTCAGGAGCAATCTTCCAATTGTATTTTATAAAGAGGACTTTTAGTTGAAATTTACTCCTCAATATACGAAAACACATAGAGTATATAGGGGTGTGGGCTACTAAAACTAAAACACTAGCCTGTTGTTTTTCTTTACAAATTGAAAGAAGGGAAACCCCCCTACACACACCCAAAATATATTTCAGGAGCAATCTTCCAATTGTATTTTATAAAGAGGACTTTTAGTTGAAATTTACTCCTCAATATACGAAAACACATAGAGTATATAGGAGTGTGGGCTACTAAAACTAAAACACTAGCCTGTTGTTTTTCTTTACAAATTGAAAGAAGGGAAACCCCCCTACACACACCCAAAATATGTTTCAGGAGCAATCTTCCAATTGTATTTTATAAAGAGGACTTTTAGTTGAAATTTACTCCTCAATATACGAAAACACATAGAGTATATAGGGGTGTGGGCTACTAAAACTAAAGCACTAGCCCGTTGTTTTTCTTTACAAATTGAAAGAAGGGAAACCCCCCTACACACACCCAAAATATATTTCAGGAGCAATCTTCCAATTGTATTTTATAAAGAGGACTTTTAGTTGAAATTTACTCCTCAATATACGAAAACACATAGAGTATATAGGGGTGTGGGCTACTAAAACTAAAGCACTAGCCCGTTGTTTTTCTTTACAAATTGAAAGAAGGGAAACCCCCCTACACACACCCAAAATATATTTCAGGAGCAATCTTCCAATTGTATTTTATAAAGAGGACTTTTAGTTGAAATTTACTCCTCAATATACGAAAACACATAGAGTATATAGGGGTGTGGGCTACTAAAACTAAAACACTAGCCTGTTGTTTTTCTTTACAAATTGAAAGAAGGGAAACCCCCCTACACACACCCAAAATATATTTCAGGAGCAATCTTCCAATTGTATTTTATAAAGAGGACTTTTAGTTGAAATTTACTCCTCAATATACGAAAACACATAGAGTATATAGGGGTGTGGGCTACTAAAACTAAAACACTAGCCCGTTGATTTTTGGCTCGAATGAATATCTATGGCCTGCCACTAGTGATTAGGTCCGTGTAGCCCTGACCCCGTTTGTTTGATTTGTACAAGAATGCACGCCTCTCTTCGTGCGCAAAATCCTGTATCTGATCTATCTTATATCGCGATATTGTTGGCTGGAACTGTTGGCTGGCTTGCTGTTGGCTGGCTTATTGTTGGCTCACTTGACATAGGCTTCGTCGGGACAACAAAGGCCAAAGGGAAGTCAATAATAATTAGTAGTCTAGCTATCTATACTGTTTCCCTTTTTGTAAGAAATAAAATGCAAATACTAAAGGAGTCAAATGGAAAATTATATCAAATACTAAGATTCTATCGAATTTGAATTACGAGTAGATCTAGAGTACTGTATTTTTTATATTTAGTTTAAATATATATTTTTTTATATCTGATCAGCATAATTAAAAAAAGGTCTAACAATTTAGTGTTTGCGTGATAAAGACTACCGGTACATGTAACATACATACTTGTCCGGCCCTAAAAAGGGGGTAAGGAGGAAGATGGCAGAACAAATTGTCAACAAATTGTCGAAAGATAATTTCAACGCAGACGAATGTAAGTATAACGTATTAATCGGTAAATTAGGTTACCTTTTCGCTCGGATGATCTTGGTTTGGTACTCAAATAAAAAGAATGAATGAGTGACTCCACCTCAAACTCGGTCTAGCACAGAGGAGACGGCATTACAGTTTCTGTCGTGTGCAATTTTTAATGAATGCAAGTGAATAGGCGATATCATGTTTCCATGACGTATGCATTATAATACTACATGAGCTAAATCGCCGGATCCGTGAGCTGAGTTGCACCGATCTGTATAGTTCAGTCAGCAAAATACCGCGATTGGCACATCAAGCTAACTTGAAGAGTATGCCACTCTAGGCGACACCGCAATACTTACCCGTGTTAATAAAGTGGGACTCCGCTCACGCGCGTTTGGGCCTCCCTAGCTTAGAACTAAGCACTAATATCACCTTAAATTAAAAACTAAATCTACAAGGTAGGCCTATGTATAATCTATTTAGTAATTTGATAATGTTTAAACGGTACTCACCAGTTCTTTTGATGTATTTTCTCCAGAATTCCCACGGATTTGTCCCAAATCTTGCGACAAACCACGTCGCGGTAGACAGCTGTACATTTTTTTTTATTTATAAATAAAGCGCCCCTTACGATAGTTGTTAACAACGCGGCCAAATCGTTAGGTTTTTTGCACTGTGTCCAAGGCTTTTTTATTTTGTTTGATTTTTTATTTTTTAATAAATATTTTGTTCAATAGCGATTTTTACGTCAAATATTAAATTTATATCACAAAATATTTTTTAATTGTAGAAATATACATAATATTATGCAATAATTTATTCTATATATATTTTATAATAAAATTTATAATTGTTGCGGTCTTTAAAAAAGGATAGTCGATTGATCAGGTGATGACCACACGTATCACTAACCCAGAGAGCTCCCGCCCGCGCAGCGGGCGGGAGCCCAGAAGCTTACCGTGTATTTTACCATTGCCACCGGACTAGGGTGATTTATGGTCTAAATATTTCTCCAAATGAATTGTGAAAACGGAAAGTATACAATTACCACGATTATATGGATGAAGGTCTAACGAGTGGCAGATTCCTGACATCTGGGCACAGTCTGGAACCTCAAAAAAACGAAAAGTTCTCTCCTTCTACCCAGTCTCGATCGGCCATTTTGTTACGATTTTTAACAAAATGGCCGATCGAGACGGGGTAGAAGGAGAGAACTTTTCGTTTTTTTGAGGTTCCAGACTGTGCCCAGATGTCAGGAATCTGCCACTCGTTGGACCTTCATCCATATAATCGTGGTAATTGTATACTTTCCGTTTTCACAATTCATTTGGAGAAATATTTAGACCATAAATCACCCTAGTCCGGTGGCAATGGTAAAATACACGGTAAGCTTCTGGGCTCCCGCCCGCTGCACGGGCGGGAGCTCTCTGGGTTAACGTATCACGTGATCTGAAAATCAGCTTCATACCGCTTTGATCGCACTCGACGGTGACCGGACTGACTGCCAAAAAAAGATCGAAAAATGACTCAAATGTAAGTTTCCCTTTATTTTATTAAATTCAAATTAGGAATAGGAATATATTCAATGGGCAATCTTTTAATAAATGATAAACAAACGAGGACAAAACTCATATTTTGGGAGTAATATCATACTTGGGTGCAGGAAACAGTACGGTTAGAAGTTCTAACCTGTTTTTAACGCATTGTCGCCTATGAGGTCCATACATGCTAATGTTTGGACCTCATTGGTACTAGGAGTGGAGTATGCTACGTTTGGAGTGGCTCGAAGTATTATTAATTGATTTTTAATTTATTTGTGAAGAAGTAGAGTAAAGTGCCCTAATATCGGACACCCAGTCTGGCTGGTCCCAGTTAACATAACATGGACCAGGTTAAGCACCTGGCCTGGCCCTGGGGCCCGTTTCTCAACACCGTCATAAGTCTAAGTCTAACTTCTTGACTAAATCGAAGATAGTGAGCTACTTGTCCGCTAACCGTTTCACGAAGCCCTCTTTGCCAAGATCGGGGACAACAACCTCACTAAATATTTATGACACCTCCGAACCTGTCATAACTTATTTCGTAATGACATAGTGACATCACGTGGGTAGACTATGACAGGCAAAAGTGCCTCGAAATTTGAAAATTATAATCTTACGTAATCATTCATAGAAGTTGAAATTACATTGCAAAACAGGTGAGATACATGTAGATCATTCAAGACAATAATAATTGTAATGCACAGAAAGTTTAAAAACTGTTGGTAAAACGCAACAAAACCATTCATTTTGAAAAAGTAAAATAATTGAATCGATAAAGATTCTACCATGTCAGGTCATCCATAACTGGACTCGTATTCGTTGTTTTCAGACCCTTATCAACATTTTGATAAATTCTATCTCTAATTTATGCAAAGAATTTGTCAAATCGTGTGTTTCGGTATATAAAATTATAAAAATTTATATGTTAAACTATATTTTGATGATGTTTGGAACCATAAATAAACGTATAATTATTATTATTTTACAAAGAAAACAATTGTTGTTTACTTTCGTAAGCTATCAAAATTTAGTATCCCGGGGATACCCATCTCAATGTCCACATGTGATTTTTTAGTCATTAAATGAATTATTCATAATTTCATTTTCTCAGCAATTGAATGCTCCAGTCTTCATGGTTTAAGTATGCATGGTACATATTTTGCCTCTGCTATCATTTTGATTAGATGTATTTCCAAATTAATCACAATAATTGCAGTTTTATCGTATTTTTGCTTTAAAAAATAATGCTATTTTATGACTAAGGCTACGTCTCGTCTGCTCTTTCTACCGATATTATCGATATCAAGGGATACTAGTTAGGAAGCCCTTCGTGAAACGGTAAAAAATTGTAAGATTGGAACTAACTCCGTGGTCGGTGGATAAAGATATGACTAACTTGTCCAGGTATTGAGAAACGGGCCCCTGTACTCGCACCTGTATATATAATTGCACTGCACACCTAAACCTGGCCATACACACATACCAAATAAACCATCTGCAAGAATCTTAAACCATGAAGGAGGCAGATGTAACCTGAAAAAGAAAGAAGAAGAAGCATAATTGGACCAAAACAAAAATACAATCGTGATTGAATCAAATAAAAATATTCATTTCCGTAGTACATGTATGGTAGTGGATCGTATTAGTATTACCGAACACTTTTCATGAATTTAATCATATCAAACACATTATTCTCATGAAATTCACCAAACTTTCACCACAAATACACAATTACCTCCAAAATATAAATATATGTAAAAATTTTGACGAAATTGTTTTTCCTTTTTACGATATTAGCTTCCTATCGGACCCCTCTTCGCGTGTGAAATATTTTGGTCACTTGAAAAAGGTATCGTATTGATACCGAATGTGTGTTTTCTTTGGGAAATGTTGAGAAAACAACAAAATCACTGATGAGCTATTTTGACCATATTTTATTTTAGAATATTAAGACTTTGAAAATGTGTTTTTTACAATTTTTCATCATCTTTCTATTCAAGTTCCCTTTGGAAGGATGTTGCAAAGTTTTGAGCGTATGAAATTATTTTCTGACGCGTACGATGCGCGCGTCCGGTAATACAAGGCTGGTCGGTAATACAATGACTCACTATACAAATGTTGAATATTATTATTAATGTCATAAAACAATAGAATTGAAAAAATTATGGTAAACGGAAATTATTTACTAACTACCAGAAGCTTCCTTTTTGCCAAAAATCGGACGCAGTTTCCAAATATCGAACGCGCAGAGTTGTGCGCCGCGATCAATTTCGGCAATCGCGATTTAAGACCCCAAAATAATTGCTTAATTGTTGATGAAATAATTTATTTTAGCTGCGCAAATGGCATTAGACTAAATGAAAGTAGACCATGTGGTGAGTGGATGAACTTATGGCAGACCAAATGATTGTAGATGAGTTGGCAATTGGACGAATCGGTATTAGACGAATTGGAAATAAACCCCACATTGAACTCACATTTTTTATGATATCTGCTTGCAAAATGATGATATCGTTCATGCTTGTTGAGAATTTCAGATTTCTTCGGAACGGGTTGTAACGGTGACAAATTTGCCGACCGATCTTTTGTCAATATTTTCATGAATGCTGAACTCATCCTAAAGAAACTTATGCCAAAGGGTCACTTTTCACGTTGATGATGTCAGATTTTAAGGATATTGGCTAGTATTTTAGATAATGACCTTCCGCGAAGTATGGACACACACAAAGTTTGGACTCAATGCCATAATGTTACAAAGAAAGGTTCCTGGAGTGAAAAGCACTAACGTATTAAGCTTTATGCCGGATTTGTTTGAACTTTTTTGGGTTGTGTCTTGTAGATCTTTCATTAAGTTGGTCATAGTCCTGAATGGGGATTGAGACTAGTAGTCCATTCACCATCTTCAACATCATGCAAAGCCTTCGCTTGGTTCTTCTGGTTTTAAGTGTGGCCCAGCCTAAATCCTTTAGGGCTCCTGTAACAACACCATCTTCTCTTTAATATATAGTTGTTAGTGCAGAATCTCGCTGCTTGTCTTTGAATTCGTCCGAGAGAGATGGTGTTTTGCTTGAGTGCCGGATCCCATGCTGCAGAGGCGTATTCTAGGATGGGTCTTACCAAGGAGTTGTAATGCAGTGGATTTGACCTCCTTGGTACATCCCCAAAGATTTCATCTGATCACATTCTGAACCTTCTGTGCCTTGTTGGCAGACATATTTGGTACGTAGGTTCCATTTCAGGGTGTTCGTATGACGGAGCCCCAAGTAAGGATGTGTGTCGACACTTGAGAGCTCCTGACCGCAAATCTTGCATTTGTGGTGAGGTGGGTTTCTTTTCCCAACGGTCTTCGTACAGCATTTGCTTGGTTTAAAATTCATCAGCCACAAGTCCTGCCATTTCTCCAGCAGCTTTAAATCGCTCTGGAGCACACTTGACTGGTGGTCTGCTGTTACAGACATGTAATCATCTGTGAACAGCCTTGTGTGGCAGGATAGGTTCTTCGGTAGATCGTTGATGTAGGGCCCGAGGGGAGGGGGGCACACCAATTGACAAGTGGATACCACGCATGACTAAAAAACATGTTCAAAGGATCTCTTTTTCAAGATAGGGCATGTTATGTTACGTAACATAATAAGGGTGTCATAAACACTAAAATAATGAAAAAAGGGTACTGTATATACATGTATTTCGCTAGGGTTTACGAGGGTATAAAAAGACTAAAATATTTTATTAAGGAAGTACTTTATGCCCCAACACTACGTGTTTATTGTCCGATTTGAGCAAAGTGTGAGGGGTGGTACTAAACCCAATGAAAGTAAAGGTAAAGCCAACGTCCGTGACATAACAATTAAGATATCGTTGTACTTGTTTAGGGGGTCAATTCAGGGAATAGATGTCAAGGGTACCGTTTTGTTTCCAGTAGGGTAGGCTTTCACATGCCAATACTTAATAAGGGGTGAATTTCAGAACATGGAAAATACTTGTTTTTTAAGGGTGCTTTTCGAAACCCCATGGTCACGCATAATATCCACTCGTCAATGGAAGTGGCACCCCTGGGATGCAGAGGAGGAAACAAAGTGGGCCTATGATGGTCCCTTGTGGTACGCCAGATGATGCACCGATGTTGACTAAGCTTCACCAGGGAACTCTGCAATAGTGGGGTAAACTGTATTCATCGTTCAGGTTCAATTAGTTGCCAATATTGGAAGACAGAAATAGGTGTTCATTATTTAACAGCAAAAATCCCAAAAGTATTGTGTGTGATCAGTTGATTTGGAAGACCCCAACTCAAGTTGGCATTGGTTATTCCATGGTAATGTTCTTTTCCATGAAAAAAAAGGCCATCCAGTCTGTTCAACGCAAAATGTAGATTGAAAATAGCAGAGTTTATTGATGTGGTTCAGAAAAAAATGCATGCAAGAGATGCAGTGATTCTTTTTTGTATGATCAATAACATATCCCATCTCAATGTCAGTTGTCAGGCATATGCCCAATGACATGACTAGATCTACAAATACATCTTTGTAAGATTAGAATGCTGGATGATAATCAAGTATAATTTACATCATTTACCCTTTTAGATATAGAATATAAATGAGTTTAAATAAACATGCAAAGTTTTCTTTTTTATGATTTTTGTTTGTATTTCTTATTGATTTTCATCTTAAAATGGGTTAAAATATCAACGAAGTAATGTTAGATGATTGTAGTGATAATTAGGAAACTGCTATCTGATTGTTTTTATCTTTGATTTATTCTCAGATGTCTTGGAAATAGCATCCGGTGGTGATGTGTATCAGGATCTTCAGGAACACAAACAAAGGGTCCAGAATCTTAACGATGATACGGCAGTCGCCCTCAAGAAAAATGTATACCGCAACTACACGCAGTTCATTGAAACAGCCAAAGAAATATCATGTATCCTTGCTTTTATGAGTTTCATATGATTGAAGAGCTATTTTAAAGTTTTAGTTTTCTGTTTTCTAAAATGCGTATTTCGCCTTTTACCGTCTTCTAAATTCATGTTCTGCTTTTGTTGGTGAAATGTTCAAAATATGGTACATATGACAAAGATTTTTTGAATTTTCCTCTGTGATGTGTACAAAATACTTATCTCTGTATGAACAAATCGTCGCCTTCCCGCACAAAGGCCGTGAGCACGCACTGCACATCCCCTTCCCGCGAAAGGGCCGTTAGCGTGGACTGCACGTCGCCTTCACATACGAAAGCTGTTAGCGCGTACTGTTCACTGCACGGGAAGGCAATGTGCAGTGCGAGCCAACAGCCTTTGTGCGGAAAGGCAATCAAAATCATCCTGTCTTGTGTTATATTTGGATTTTGAACATTGTGATCTTTAACTATTGTGTCCAGACTTGGAAGGAGAGATGTATCAGCTTAGTCACATTCTGACTGAACAGAAGACTATCATGACTCAACTACTAGACATGTCTATGGGAGGCAAAGGTATTTATTATTGAAACTGATTGAAACTTTGATCAACAAGTGTGTCTCCAAGCAAAGACTAGCAAATACAAAACTTGCTGTGAGCGAGAGGGCCTTCAGTACACAAGGCATGAGTAGGCTGCAATTCAGACCCTTAACTCGAGGGAAGGGTTTGCACAGCAGACAACATTGTAGGTCCCGTCTTACAGGAATTTGTGATCGATTCAATCAATCACAAGACCTTCACAACAGTGTGAAAATCCATCAATGTCATAATTTTCCTACCAAAAATTTGCACAATGTCTTTTTGTAAAATACAGAGGGGCACACTTAGTTTTCAAGACAACGATAAATGTATGAATTACATCAAATTTTGAAAACATTTTTAACGAAAATGCATTTAAGATGTTTAGGGAGGTGGCTTTCCATAGTTGTGGCTGATCAATCACAACTCTTTGTAATACAGGGCCCAGGGGACCATTTCATGAAACATTTTCACTGGTTTTCACAGACAATGTTTGTTTTGTTTTCAGCCAATGAGGTGTTAATATTTTAGTAGCTTATAGTGCCCTGATACAGACATTTTATTGCACATTATTTTACTTGAGTGCCATTTACCATAAGTAAATATTTTTTATGTAAATATTACCTCTCTTATGCTTGACTTTTGTGTTTGTTTTTTTTTACCCCTATGTAAAATGATTTTGTATTACTTGTAAATTCAAGTTTAATAGTCTTTTAACTGAATTGCTGAGTTTGTTTATCGAACCAAAAATTTACTGTGAAGATGAATATGATATGAATATTGGAATGGTAATAGAGAAATGAATGTGAATTTGAATACAATTATGAGTGTGAATGAATGAATAGAAATCAGAAAGTGAATATGATTTTGATTTCAATCTTTCTGATTTATTGCAGAGGATACAGGAAGGGACAAGAATGCACCCCAAGCCCCGGAAGAACATAAAAGAACCATTGCTTCATTACTTGATAGAGTTGAAGGCTGCTCTGTAAGTATGACCTTTCATCTCCTGATAACGGGGCCTTCTCAGCTGCTGCAACATGTTTGGTAGAACCAAGTCCCTGGGGAGCATTTCATGAAAGGACCTGTCAGATGTTTTGTCCGACTAGTCCTGCTTTATCCGACAGTTACCATAGTAAGAGAGCATCTTAGCCAATCAGGGTCAAGGAAGTCGTCAGATCTAACAACTTGATAAAATGCTCCCTAGTTCAGGGGAGCTTTTCATCAACATTTCATCAACTTTCCTTGATTTTAATCGTCTGAGATGCTATGATAGTAACCGTCAAATAAAACATGACTTATCCAGAGCTGCCAACCATTAGGAAAAAAGCCTAATTAGTACGCTTTTCACACCAAATTACGCCAGTACGTATTGCTACTTGAAATGAAATAGTATTTTAAAAACTGGTGATGATAATTCATTCCTTGTTTAAGATGAAATAAGTAGATTTTGAATTTTCCCCTTTCCCAATATGCTTTTTTAAATTTAGTATTCTAATTGTTTATATCAAAGTAAATGACAGAGTTGCTAATGACGATTTAATCATTTATTCAATACCCTACAGAGAATAGCAGAGGTCCCGGGTAGATACATCATCTACGATGCCGACCTGATCGAGTTAGATACAGACTCATTTCAAGAGATCCAGAGAGTTCATGCCTACCTACTGAACGATAGTCTTGTCATCACAACCTTCATCAGGAACAGGTACGTCCAGTCACCATTCCAAACTTTGAATTTTAGATTTGTCCCCGTTGAAAGGGGGTGGTCAGATTGACCTCACACTCGCAGCAGATAACCCTTACTCCCTTCCCCCTCGCCCCCTCTCCTAGTCTGCATTCACAAACCCTGACTGAAACTGATCAACATGTGGGTCTTCACACAAGACTAGCACATTATGAAACTTGCTGTTTCAATTTCTTTCTGTGCACAAGTCATTGTATTCTGCGCATTCAGACCACTTGACAAGAGTGAAGAGTTTGCACGGAAGACTACCTCTTCCCACCCTTCACTCCATCTTAATATCACAGCGCTGCCAAGTATTACTCGTTTTCAGTAATTATTACTGGAAAATGAGAAAGAATACTGGTGGTTTCATGCAAATTACTCATTTCTAAAGTTTCAGTGTATGTGTTGTCCTATGGTATTTCTGTGAAAATAATGATTTTCTTACCAAAATACTGATTTTCAGCTTATAAAATACTGGAATGTTCTTGATCAGGTTTCAATTCAATTCAATTCAATCTTTATTTTGCAAATAGGATAAAAATACGAAGAAACATCAAATGTGATTAGATAATAAGATAAATTGCTTGGCTTTCCATGAAGGTTATAAGAAACTTGTAAGGCTGGATCGCCAGCTGGATATCGACCCTCCTATTCTATTAAACTGCTGATATTGTTGAGCTGAAATTTTTTTGTGTAGTCCCATATATACACTTACTTGTATGTGTGCAGTGCATGTGACCTTCAGAAGAATTGAGACAATTTGTTGTCATTTTGATGATAATAGTAATAATAATAGCTGGATTTATAAAGCACTTGTTTCCTGAGGATACAAAGCGCTGCCATTATTACCCCGGCTTTAGCTCAAGCTACCATCACCGGCGCTCAGTGCATTCAAGGAAATAATCCTGCCGGGTACCCATTCACCTCACCTGGGTCGAGTGCAGCACAGTGTGGATAAATTTCTTGCTGAAGGAAAACATGCCATGGTTAGGATTCGAACCCACGACCCTCTGTTTGAAAGGCGAGAGTCAGAACCACTAGACCACGACGCGCCCACAATGATACCATTGCCTTACAGCAAACATCAGTTCTTAGATGCCCTATAAACAGCCATTGAACATCAGTTTTAATAGTTCCCTATATTATCAAACTTCGCTACTAGAACTGAATTTTATTTTTTAAATGCACCTCACAAATACTGGATGAATTCTTCAAGCTATGTTCTTGTCTTTTTTTTCCAGACGAGGACCAGTGAGATACAAGTACCAGGCCCTCTTTGAATTGGACAGTCTGGCTGTAGTTAACGTCAGAGATGTAGGACGTAAGTATAATCCATGTTAAGGCCACAGCACACCTCACGATTGGTATGCTTCTCTATTTTGGAATTTGATGCGAATATTTAGGCATTTTAGAAATTTTATCAATACTTGTGTATACAGAAAAATTCAAGTCAAATCAAATCAAGGTTTTTTTTATGAGTTCGAGTTTTGTTTATATTTCTGAGTTAAGACAAAGATCTCTGCAAAATATATTGCTAGTAATCATTAAGAAACAAAAGAATTATTACTTTTCTATTCTCAATATTATTGATATTTTTCATATGTCTCACTTCTTCTTATTCCCAAACAGCTGTCAAGAATGCTTTCAAAGTTCTGAGGTTTCCTGACCAGCACATGTACAGCACTGAGACGGCTAAATCAAAGGTAAATGAAGCCTAGTCTCTGTCTGTCTCTCCTCTCTCTCTCATTCTTGAATTACCTTCCCATACCCGCAAACCAGTAAGATTTTTTTTTTGTTCAAAGTGACAAAATAAACACAAAAATGAGATTTTCTAAAAGTATATGCAGTGTACTTTTTATGTGTAATTGCCCCCAAATTAGATTTTTTTTTTCTTTTGTTTTTAGTAAGATTTTACATCTTGAAAAGTTGGCACATATGCCTTCCCTATGTGTATGGACATAGAATTACTGTTGGGGGCTCGTAAAGCTCGTAAACTCATCATTTAGTTATTTTTCCTTGATTGGTTTTAGCGTACCTGGCTGGATAAACTTGAAGAAGCAAAGAAGATCCAGGTCGCTGCCAATAGTCAGAGGAGAGAGCTGGCTGAACAGATGAGCATCGACATTCCAGAGGGAAAGAATCGTAAGTTTTCGTCAATTTCAATCAGGGAGATGTTTCATCAATATTTTGCCGTCTGATGAGTTATCAAATTTTGGCAATTATCAAATATACCCAAATATGCAATATTGTGCAGCTCTTGTTCTGCTGATACTAATTGAATCACACAAATCCTGTCTCTTTCTGAAATACTGTACATGTAGATGTGCATTTTTCTGTAATTTTAATAGTCTGCTGAAAATACGTATTAATTTCTCATTCTTGTATATCTTTCTTTACTTGTACCATTTCTATGTTAATTTACACAAATCAATCTTGAGTATGTTAATTCTTGTAAAGAAAGTTCTGAGCATATGGTCTTTATCTTGGAACATCTTTGTTCTTCTTTCTTCACGCTTTCAATATCGCAAACTATATGTCATTGATTCCAGCATGGTTTATGATTGTTTTAATCTCTCATGAATTCGCAATTTGTAAATATCAACTTTCCCTTGCACTGATTTTCTATAGGAGATATTTGGGGGGTCACACGGCCAAAGGTATTGCCCAATATGCGATCAACACAATTTCACCGAAGCGTATCTGTGAAATGGCTTTCAAATTTTCTCAATACTTGTGCCTAGAGAAGTACTGAAGTTAAGTTTATTCATGCCTTGGCCCAGGGAAGCAGGGGTGTAGTTCTGGGGTGCTGAACCCCCCCCCTAAATATTTTTCAGGGAGTGCTGCATATGTTATTGACGATAGGCAGCACCCCCTGGAAACCAGGTGGACAAGCAAAAAAAGAGTTATTCCTCCGAAGACAAAGTTTTTCCTTACCAAAAGCCTGACCATCTATACCTTGGTCACATTTGCTGTACGGCGAGTCGAAAACAGCCGTTTTATTACTTTTAATTCAAACCACCTATATGTAGTTGGTACAAAAAATGTTGAAACTGCTGTTTTCGACTCGCCGTAGAGCAAATGTGACCATGGTATTAGAGTGATTTTTTTTTCTGAACAAAACCCCCAGCACTCCGCTATTCAAGAATTTTTCCCAGGGCCCTGGTTCATGCTTGCAATGATGGCTATTCTCAACGGTTACACTTCGTAATTCCGAAGGTTCGTAATTCCGAAACACGTAAATTGCCTATACCTCGATGTTCGTTAATCCGAAAACATAAAAGGATTCGTTAATCCGAACATTTGTGGCGTGGTTCCGAAGGTTCGTTATTCCGAAGGTTCGATAATCCGAAAATGAAATAAGGTTTGATGTTCCGAAGGTTCATTAATCCGAAAACGAAATAAGGTTCGTTGTTCCGAAGGTTCGTTAGTCCGAAAACGAAATCAGGTTTGTTAATCATTTCGTTTTCGGACTAACGAACCTCATTTCGTTTTCGGATTAACGAACCTTCGGAATTACGAACCTCACTTTGTTTTCGGACTAACGAACCTTCGGAATTACGAACCTCATTTCGTTTTCGGACTAACGAATCTTCGGAATTACGAACCTTCGGAAATACGAACCTTCGGAATATCCGAACCTTCGGAATAACGAAGCTTTGGAATTACGAATGTATGCGATTCTCAACAACATGATTTTATTCAATACCTTTTTAGTATAAATATGCAAAATGCTTTTAAAAATCATTCAAATGCAGTTGTATTTGTGTTCGGTCTTCTCTTTTCTACATGTTTCTCTGCACTCTATCCTGTGTTCTTGTACAGAAGAAGAGGGTAAATTATTGCATGTCTGTATCTTCATCTTGCACCTCATGATTATGCATCATGCCGATGTGGAATGCTCCTTATTTTTTTATTTTCATTTCAGTACATTTCAACCAGGGGAGGGGGGAGTATTTAGTCTATCCTACATGATATGAACAGTACATATTCAAGCAAGAATTTAATCCCCCAAATATAGCATGTCTTAGCTTGTATGAGTTTCCGATAAATTATATTTTATCATTGGATATAGAATTAAAACCATCACATCATATCTATTTGTTTTTATTCCAACCCCCCCCCCCCTATTCTTTTCTCAATACAGGAATGTTATTAGGGCTTGAGGCATGTTTTTGTCAACACTTATTTTTTGTTTTCACCCTTTTTTTTGTTTCGGTTTTTGTTTAATATGTTTTTGTAAAAAAATTATTGAGTACTTGCATGTATTGTGATTAGTTAAAGTTCAATTTTAATCCACTCATAAAATGTCACTATTTCATAAAATACTTAGGGTATAATATTTTACCAATGTTGCATCCCATATTTAACAGATGAAGAAGAAACATTTGAAATTTTAGTATTGTAGAATGTATACATTGAATATATGAGAGTTAAATCTTAATATTACCCAGTCAGTCATAGCTTTTATGTTAATCTTACCATTGGTGCATCCACAAGATTTTTTTTTTCAAGTTTTGTTGCAGCTGCTGCTATTATTTGCATGAATGAGTTGTGATTGAGCCATTACTGTAGGATAACATGAACTTAGTTCAATTACAAGTTTGAGCTGTTGACATTCATGATTGCCAGTAATGGTACTTTAAATTTTCACAAGCCGCTTTCCCCAAGTGCTACCACCACCAACATAACAATATACATTACATGTACACTGTGTTATTGACATATATATCAGCCATTCTTTTGATTTAGTCACAGTCCAACCTTGTTCATTTGAAGCTGTCCTTATTCATTGATAGTTTCTTCAATTTCAAAAGCTGCCACCACCAACATACTGTAACAACATACATGTACATTTACATGTACATACTATATTATAGCCATAATACATCAGCCTTTCCTTTGATGTTGTTACAGTCCAACCTTGTTCATTTGAAGCTGTCCTTATTCATTGATAGTTTCTTTAATTTAAAAATCTGCCACCACAAACATACTGTAACAACATACATGTACATACTATATTATAGCCATAATACATCAGCCTTTCCTTTGATGATGTTACAGTCCAACCATGTTCATCTGGAGCTATTCTTGTTCAAGGTTGCCATTGATCGTACTTCATATATTGATGACTGTTATATCTAATATTACAACCCTACCTTGTTCAACCAGAGCTGTTCTTATAAAGATAGCCATTGATGGTTCAATTAATTTCAAAAAGCCGCTACTACCACCACAATCACCATAACACACGCTACAGTCATTCCTTTGATGTACGTGTAGTTACAGTTATAGTGTATAATTGTTGTTTATTCATAAGTGTGACAATGGTTGCAATTTATTAATATTTCAATGATTCCAAATCTTGACATTTATTGGCTATTGTCTTCAAATAAAATTTGCATAAAGCTCAACTTCAAGATAAATATAATTAAGATTAAAAATAGTGCATATTTGCCCACCACATGTGTTAATGATATTATAGATATTTGTATTTTTGATTTAAAGATAGTAGCTCCAGATATTTTCCTTGTAAATTTTCTTAGAATTTCTGTGTATATACATGTAGATATCAGTCATCATTAAGAGAAAGTTTAAGGGTTAGTGAAAAGGTTCAACTTGGTATATATGATAATGTACTTCCATATTATTTTTCCCATTAGCCTTTGAAGAAGAGGAAAACCTGTTTCTACAATCGGTTTCCATGGAAACAAGTATGCTTCAAGTTGATTGGTTGCTAGAGCTTCCTGAAGATCTTGACATGAGTATTGCACAGAGGAACTTTGAAGAATCAGTTGATCTTATTCTTAGAGGTATGGTGTGGTATTCTGAGGTCATTTTATCTGTAGCAATATGTTATTTTATATTTTCAAATGAAATTGGTTTTCTGAGATGAGGTGTTAGATAAAATATGACACTTTATCTGCGATAAATCTTGGTCTTGTGTATCTGAAGATGATACGCGACAAAGCAATGCCTGCGTGGACATATCTATCGCGTTTGTAACCATATCATCGCGGAAGATCTACTAGTGCTCAAGTTACTTTGAAGAAAAGATGAAATAACCTTGAAATAGGGTGGAAGCTCTTTTATCTCCACAACACTCATCTTAGCAATATTTTTAGGTAAATTGGCTCCAAATGTTAAAATGAAAATAAAGGAAAATATTATATTCATTGAGAGTAATACCTTAACATTATTCCTGTAGAATTAGGGATTGTTTAATAATTGACTTTTCTTGACTATATTGTCCTTGAAATAATGCTTGTAATGATGTGATATTGACATAGAAAAAAAAAAGATTATTGTTATTCTTAGAATATCAATTCGGAGAGATTTTCAAGGGCCTTTTATCTAATTGATTTTTACAGAGATAAAATGTTTTATTTTTATATGAGATAAAATGGATTTCAGTATACATGTACCACCTTCTCATCAACTTTTGTTTCATTTGATTGATACATAATTCCTGTAGAGATCTGTTGGAGTTGTTGTGATATAATTGGTGCAAATATGGATGTGAATATGGTATTTCTGCCTAAAACACCTCATCAACACATTGATGTACATTTATCAGTCTCAACTCTGGGGAGCATTTCATCAACATTTTCGTGTCACAAGTTGTCAGATCTAATAACTTTCCTTGATTTTGATTGGCTGAAAAGCACAGTTCCTATTGTAACTGTCGGATGAAACGTCTGACAAGGCCTTTCATGAAATGCTCCTCTGGTTTAATCTTACCTAGCCAACATCCTCCCCCCCCCCCCCCCCGGTGCTGCATACGATAAGTCCTAATTGCAAAAAAAAAGATTTTGATGTGACATTTCCTGACTTGACTTTAGTACAAATCTTAGCCTCCCGAATTTGTTGGATAT
Source organism: Lytechinus pictus (assembly GCF_037042905.1). Lineage (NCBI taxonomy): Eukaryota > Metazoa > Echinodermata > Echinoidea > Temnopleuroida > Toxopneustidae > Lytechinus > Lytechinus pictus. Next base: position 23,490,785 of record NC_087258.1, on the reverse strand, counting down.
TTGCTTGATTTCAGTCTTTAATTACTATTTTCATTTCAGTGATATTATGTTTAGGATTTTTTCAGATTTACACTTAATTTCTAATTTATTGTTGCAAATTTCATTATTTCGTCACTAGGTTCAGAAATGAAATGTGATCACAAATAACATAATAGGATACTAATTTTCCAGTTGTTTTGCATGATTTTCATTCTCAGCCAATGAATACTTGGAACAAGTACCGGTTGGCCCATCACTAAAAGAGATGAGGTAAATAGTGTGTATTGATCAGGATTACTCATTAAAAAAATTGAGTTTAATCCTGTCCTTGTGCTCAAGATACATGTATTTGCTTCAATATAATCTAATAGACATTTTGTAGTACAATGTATATCATTTGACAGTACTCTGAGTAGAACGCCTTATGTTAATACCTTGGTCACATTTGCTCTACGGCGGCCGTACGGCGAGTCGAAAACAGCCGTTTTATTAATTTTGATTCAAATCACCTATATGCATCTGGTACAAAAAATGTTAAATGGCTGTTTTCGACTCGCCGTACGGCCGCCGTAGAGCAAATGTGACCAAGGTATTAAAAATAATATGTTATGCATTCTTAATGGTTGGTATCTTATGTGGTTTATCTTTCTATTTCTAATTTGAAATTGTTCAAGAACATATTTTGCATATGACCAATCTACATGTATGTTCATCATTAAAATCCTAATTATCATTATAAACAAATTATGTTTAGTAATATTTGTATGTAAAATCGTGTTTTCAGTTGTACTTGGTCCAACTATCTGAGGATTTTTGAAAAAAAAATGTTGCATATAAACTCTAAAAGTAAAAGTTTGAGCATGGCCAAACTGTAAAGGTTATGAAACCTATATCACAGATAGCACATATGACATTCTTGTTTACAATCTTTTTATTTGTACATGTATAGGGCTAGAGTTGACCATCGAGTGAAGCAGCTGACCGATACACTGACCAGAGAGCTTCAAGTGTCACCTGACCGGTCACTCCGAGGCGGACCCCAGGTGACCAGGAGGGCCGTCGTACAGCTCATCAGACTTGGCAAATCAACTCAGGTGAGTATCAGGTATATGTGTCCCAACGGAGCGTTTGGCCCAGTGGATTTACTCTTCTGGCTTTGAAACAGAGGGTCGTGGGTTCGAATCCCAGCCATGGCGTAATTTCCTTCACAAGAAATTTATCCACATTGTGCTGCACTCGACCCAGGTGAGGTGAATGGGTACCCGGTAGGAAGAAATTCCTTGAATGCTTGAGCGCCTAGGCAGCCCAGCTAAAGCCGGTTTAATAATAATTGCAGGGCCGCTTGGAGAACAGTTTTCAGAACTGAAGTGGCTTCCCTGGGTAAATATATTATTAATATTTTGTGAAAAGTAATCCATACCATCGTACAGCAAATTTGGAGTGTCTCTACTTTCAGCCGACTCTCTGATTTGCCCTGGGTTTCAGGGTAGGCAGAAATTGAAGTCTTCTTTGCTGCATTATCGTTGTGACCTTCCACTCCCTAACCAGCAATAAGTTGCCCAAAATGGATTTTGATGTTTATAATGAGCTTGAAACAGTGCATTGAAGGCCTTAGAATGATACATATTATGTCAAAATTAATCAACAGAAACTCAATCACACAAGCAGTTGATTGAATGCAGAAGAAATTCAGTGAGAGCTTAAAAAAACAAAACAAGGATAAAACAACGTTTGAAGTTCGATAAGCACACTTTGCAATCTCTGTGAAACTTCCAAGCAGTCTGCAAAAAATGGTGTCAAAACTCTTGTATCTTGTCTTTTATTTAATTTTTGCAACTTCAAATTTTAACACAATGAAGAAGAGGTATTACTCTTTTTGATTAGCAATTTTTCTGTCCTTTTTTAAGACAAAATCACTATTTTGGTTACTCACAGAGAACCTTCCCTGGCGACTTATTGTTGGTATTGGGGTCACTTTTTGTTTGTCATCATTCAGTACATCTATCCCAAATCAGTATCACACGATGAAAATCATGACCTCCCATTTATTCTGTCAGGCTTGTGACCTGTTCTTGAAGAATCGAAGTGCAGCCATCAAGCAGTCTCTGCGACAACTGAGGATAGAGGGCGCTACGAGCCTTTACGTCACCAAACTATGTCACGTCTTCTTCAACCACATCATAGAAACAGGCAAGGAATTCAGGTTTACATTCTCCCAGAATCAGGGCTGCTATTCAGGTAAGCATATCAATCATTGTGATTGGAAAGTAAATGATTTAATGCAATCCAAAGGCCAATTATAATGTCGCTATCAGTGGCTGATCCAGGGAGGGGCACGGCAGGCCCGTGCCCCCCCCCCCTTTTTGAGAGGCACAATTAAAATTTGTAATGTAAAAACAGAAGTGTGCCCCCTTTTTTAAAGTGAAGACCTTTTAATCCTCTTCTTCCTTTTTTTTTTTTTGCTCGTTAAATTTTCCTCAGCAAAACCTGGATCCGCCCCTGGTCGCTATCTATTTGTAATGGCATTGCTTAAGCATCTGTGCATGCCATAGGCATGCAGAAGTGCATGAAAATATATTGCTCTTCTTTATTTTGATTTAAGACTTCTGTTTCATGAAACATTTTTACTGTCAGTAGATTCTTGAATCTTAAATGCCCAATTACCTCTCGGCTAAATGACAATATTCACTATATTGAGATAGCATCATACATGTATTTGTAAATGCACAGAAAACTTAATAATTTATAGAAATTTTGCTCCATGAATTCTAAAGTTATTAGATTATGTTATTGCATTGAAGCACAAGCATGGGCACTTCATTAATGGTTTAACAAAGAGTGGGCCAACAATACTATCACTACTGATAATAGTATGCAGCATTTATAAAGCCCATAATACAATGTTTAAAGGTCAATTCCACCTCAGAAAAATGTTGATTTGAATCAATAGAGAAAAATCAGACAAGCATAATGCTGAAAATTTCATCAAAATTGGATGTCAAGTAAGAAAGTTATGACATTTTAAAGTTTCGCTTATTTTTCACAAAATAGTTATATGCACAATTTAGTCACATGCAAATGAGAGAATCGATGATGTCCCTCACTCACTATTTCTTTTGTTTTTATTGTTTGAATTATACAATATTTCAATTTTTACAGATTTGACAATAAGGACCAACTTGACTTGACCATAAAAGGTTAAACAATGCTAATTCCACATGTTCAGGGCGAAATAAAACTTTGTTTCACATGACAATGAGGAGAAAATTAGAATATTTCATATTTTATGTAATGAAATACAAAAGAAATAGTGAGTGAGTGATGTCAGCAGTTCCCTCATTTGCATACCAACCGAGATGTGCATACATGTATAACTATTTTGTGAAATTAAGCGAAAATTTAGAATGTCATAACTTTCTTATTTTACATCCGATTTTGATGAACTTTTCAGTGTTGTGCTTGTTGGGTTTTTCTCTTTCTATTCAAATCAACTTTTTTGTTTGGTTGGACTCGTTCTTTAAAGCACTGCAAGCTATTACTCCGGCTTTAGCATGGCTACCCTGATTGAACTTTCAGGCAAGCTTTCTAATTGGTCCACAGAAAAAGCAACGATTCCACATATTTCTTGATTAACCCTTTCCACGCGTACTTCGCACCAATGCACACTCGGTGCTGTGCGAACTTCGCATTTCACGCTCAACAAACAATGCATTGTTTCCCTCCCTGAAAATAATTCAGTACAGATGGGTTCATGGTCCAGCGCACAAAGAGTTAAGCAAAACAAATTTGGGTACAAGAAGTTTGAGCAATTACAACTTTCATGTGGAACCTGAGGGATGGGTATAAGTCATATCATATAATTTGTATGCAGACATCTGTATTTTTATGGATTATTATTATCTCCACCCCATCATATGTTAAGAACTCTTCTCCACCCAGTTTAAATCCACTTTGAAAACATACTTATTTAAAAAGACTTTTAAATGAATTAGTGCCATGATTGCCAGCAAATTTCTCATTTTTCTTTGCCTTTTCTGTCTCCTTCAAAAGCGCTTATGGACGCATTTGGCAGTGATATGCGCTATATAAGCATGTTGGTATTATTATCAAATCTCACAATTTTACCATCCTTTTCAGCTTTTGTTGTGTGGGCGAAGGCAGAGCTGCGTAGCTTTGTGAACCTCTTCTCCCGTCAAGCACTCGCCAAGCAGACGGCCCTGGTCACCGTTGCCGAGTGCGTTTGCATCGCGAGGACGTCGTGTTCTCTGCTCTCTACGATTGGATTAGACCTCCTTTTTGCACTCAATGGTTTAATGCTGAAAGGGATCAGAGAGGTGCTGCTATTCAACAGGGAACAGTTTATTGAGGCGTCTAGGCATCGGAATGTGGTATGTAGGACTGGCTAGAATTCAGATATTTTAATATAAATATGTTTAAAATGATAATAATAAAAATAATATTTACATTTATTTAGTCTTTCATACTTTATATTTCTAAGTGCTTTATATTTTATTAAACTAATCACCGGATCCTGGCATGGCTGCACACAATGTATGCACCTCTCCACTCCCTGGGGAGCATTCCAAGAAAAGACACCCAGAAATACCTATTTGCTTTAATGAATGATTTATTTTCTAACAAGCGCATGATTGGGCCACTTCACTCCTCTCTGTCCTTTTTTTAGGAATTGATCTATGTAATACCAACAGGTATTATATTGAATTAACTGAAGAGTAATTTTGGGAAATCATTAATAAAACTAGCTTTAACAGTGGAGGTGACATTGCTGATGTAGTCTAAGGCAACTGACTACTCACATGAAAGTTGGTGATTCAAAAACCCAGCCACAAAACTTGAGACCTTGAGCAAGGAATCTTATCTTTATTACTTCTTTTTATCTCATGGGTAGCATTTTTAAGGTTGTTCCCTAACATGAATAATCATATATGTTTGAGGCATGCCTGTAAGAATCCAATTACACAAAAACTACCATAGGTCTTATTGAAGTATAGTTGTAGTACCTTTCCATAATCAGTCTATACCTTGAGAAAACTAGATATAGAAAGTGAAACGGCCATAATGATAAATGTATGCTCACTTTTGTCTTTTAGGAGGAACGTTGGTACCCCTTGAATTTAAAGAACCCCAATGCAGCTAACAACCTGGTGAGAGACATGCAGCAGCTAGGCTTTGACAAATTCAACCAACTGGTCTATGGTAAGTATTATCCTCTTCACGTATTTGTGAGGTCAAAGGTCATTAATTTTTACCATCAATTTTCCAAAATGCCAAGAATAGAGTCAGTACACTGTACATGGTCAGTTCCAACCAAACTTGGAAGAACTATCAGTTTTCCATGAGGTTGTACTTTCATACATCAATCTCTAGGGTCAAAGGTCATTTGAAGACAAAACGTAAATGTCTACTTTGGAAATTCATAGATATGAAATGGATATGAAATTTATAGTTTATTGTCTTACAGCTAGACATTGGTGGTACATTATGATAATTTTATGAGAATAGCAGTCATGGAATGGGATGAATGCTGTGACAATAGCAAGTTTGTAAGAGAATAAATGATATTCTAAATTCCAATTTTTATTTTTTATTCAAAATATATATTTGGTAAATGGCAGTGAATTTTTACCTGACAGCTAAGAAAGCATAAATGCTTGTAAGCAAGCAACCAGAGGACCGACAGCTTAAGGTCCTCTCCGAGGGACCTGGTAATGAGGATTAATGCCTTACCAAAGGGCACTAGCGCACCAAGTGGGAAGAGAACCCCGATCACTGGGATTCAAATCCCCCGCTCTACTGACTGAGGTACATGTATATGCTCTTTGTGGTAAATATTCTTGGGTTATTTCTGTGTTGTTGTTTTTTTTTACTTCTATATTTTGCTAATTTAAGATGACAAATAATTGTTTTGGACATTGTTCCTTTTAAAAATAATACAGTCCATTTTATGCATTCTTCTCTGTTTCACTTCACGTCTACAGATAGCTGTTTTGTGAACCTTGCTAATAGTACCGTTGCATTCACCAAAGTGGTCCTAGCTTTCCTGAAAGATGCACTGAAACTCTATGTACCAGAGGTATGTCAAATTTGTTATAGTGACCACCTCTAGATAAAGAAAGGTATTGAAACATTCGCGGAAGAGGGTAACGGTACACCATGTGTAAAGTCCTGTAGGGACTGAGATAAGAAAAGTGGTTAGAAATATGGAGATGATGTGGAAAGGCGAGAAAGTGGAGATTAGAAAGTAGAGTAGAGTATTCTTTTCGAAGTGAGTGTAGTCCTTAAAAGGACTGTAAACCAGAAGGAGTGGAAAGCTGAGAAGTAGGCAGGCTTGAGTAGATGAGAGAAGGCTGGCTTGAGTCAGCGAATGGATAGTAGCAGGTGCAGAAGAGTAGACTCGACGTTTCTGGCAGGTTGACTGTTCGTTTTCAGTTAGGGTTACAATAGGGATTTTACGTTAGGTTGAGGGTTAGTTTTAGGGTAGGGTGTAGTGTTAAATCCAGGGTTGAAGTTGGTCATCCCATTAGTGTGTGGAATTTATAGCGGAGCAAATGTCGCCGGAGCAAATGTCATGGAATCATTTGGCCTTCGTAAGGTTATTTCATTTATTTGTTGGTTGTTGATTTTTGTTCTTATTCCTCATCATTATTCTTACTTTTATTGCAGCTATATCCAAACATTGTAGAGGTGCTCGTTGATGTCTTTGATAACCACATCCAGCTGGTAGAGGGCGCCGTCACCTCGGATAGGTTCGAGGAAGAGCGGCAGTTCATCTTGAAGAACGTTGATTATCTCTTCAAAACACTCCTACCTCTGATTGAAAAGAAACTTACGGTAAGATCTGATGTTACTTACTAGATTGATTGATCCATTTTGTATTCTATCAGTGAATATTATATGAATATTATATGATTTTATATAGCACACTTTTTATCTTAACTAGATGCTCAAGGCGCTTCAGAGCAAATAAGACAGGAAATAAAATAGTACAGGTTCAAATTTTAACAATTAATACATAAGGGGGTGTCTGTCAAAACGCACCGTTATATAGTTATGTCTTCAGGTTGTCCATGAAAGGTCGTCAGTGATGCCTGGGTTTTCATTCAACCTTTGCACGAGCAAAAGCCCGTTCCCCAATGATTTCTTTGAAACCAGAATTCGTAATAGGTTAGAAGTTGAGGATCGTGAGCTTCGTGTGGGTTGGTAGTTCTTAAATAAAGATTTTTTGTATCCTGGGGAAGTTCCGTTGACAATGTGAAAGACCAGAAGAAGGATTTTATTTTGCAGACTATGTATCAGTCTATCCATTCTTTCATTCAGTGAATAAATGACAACATGAATTCATTGAATTTTTAATCGGTATGAAACAAAGCAAAATTTCTGTTCAGCCCAGAAACTTGTTCAATTGTGAGAGTGGTGTCAATGGGACCCCGAACGTAAACTCAATAGGCCTGTATTGTGTATAGAAAAGAGGGATATGAATATTTGGAATGCCACATCCCCAGCAAAAATTACATCTTACAGGTAAAATCTATACCAGTTACGTCTGCTTACACCAGGTCAATTTTGCTAGGTATTTAAGATAAATTCCAGTTTTGCTAACAATATCAAAATGTATTTGAACAGAATCTAATAAAATGGCCACTTACATGTAAGTGTTTGTACATGTATGTGTGAATAGAAAATGTGTTATTGGTGAGAAATGAGCAGAATATGCACAGCTTTTCCACAAATTGTCGGTTCTTCTTCCAAGCAATGGTAGTACACTGTCCCACATATGCTTTTCTGTGTAAGTGATATTCAGAGATATCGGTTTTCATTTACGATTTCATGATTTCACAAAGATAAGTTTACATTAATTTTCCAGATCTAGTCCTATGATAATATGGTGACAACTTTCTCATGAAATTATTGTTTGCTGCGAATATATTCTTTACCTTTTAAGTAATTATTTTAATATGATGCTAGTCACCAGCTATTCAGTGTGTTTCTCTGCATTCTGTTTTTTTTTTTGTAGGATGTGGCAGGACGAAAGGTGAAAGAACTTCAGGACATCCAGAAACGAAACCAAGTCATCTCCTCGCGAGTCCGAACCCTTGGAGTTTTGATCTGATCGGTGGAATTCTTCAGATGTGCTGTTTACATATGAACTGAGGGGGTGTACCCAGTCTGCTCCAAGTCAGTGGTACAAAACCTTTGCCTGGAACCATTCTTAGCCGTTTCAGTGGTCCGTTTCTTGAAGCTTGTTATGATAACATATATAAACAAATTTAACAGTTAAAAGCTACTGAAATCCTTCAATCTGATTGGCTGGTAGTAAATTTGTTACAGATATTGTGCGTTTGTTATTATAACAAGTCTTTATGAAACAGGACCCACATCACGGTACTGTGCCACTTGGTCTACTTTATATTTGGTCCCATCCCACATGGTCTAATCCTAGTTCACCTATTAGACATATGGTAAATTCAATTGAATTAATTACCACCTGTTCTACACCCACTGGCCCGTATTCTGAAATCAGGTTTAAAGTTGTGGTTTAAGTATGGATAGCCAATTGTTACATAAATCACTAACGGTAGAGATATCATATTTCAGCTCATTTGGCTCTCAAATCATTCATAATTGTCTATGAAGTATAGATAGATAATTGTCTTTATCATGGAATAATCAGGAAAGAGCACAGTAAATATAAGATACATACAACTTAATGAAAAAAAATTGACACTTTAGGCTTCCCATAATTTTACAGGGGTGTGAGAGTTCAGATTTTTATCTGATTTCAGATTTTTGTCGTTTTGATTTTCAGCTTAATTTCGGCTTATTTTTGGCTTTCCTCTGTACAAAAAGTATGGGAGCTCTTTCTATTTCAGACTTTTTCTACAAGTTTCAGCTTTTTTCAGATCTTTTACTTTGTGACCACTCACACCCCTGATTTTAGCACAGAGTTAGACCGTGGTCTAAGTTAAACCTGACTTCAGAATACGGGCCACGTTTTCTACATTCTGTTTGATCTCATCTCACATGGTCTAATCCAAGTTCATCTACAACCATTGCTCTGACGCACCATTTGATTTAATTGCCATATGGCCCATTTACCATTTTGCCTGATTTCCACTTGGTCTCACACCATGTCATCTTTAGATGAATCTAACTTTCGATCACTGCCACGTATATGTTGGCCATAACTGGGGGGCTTCCTAAGAAGAATAAAAGAACTTTCAACGGGTTACGCCATGAGCCAAATGCATTGCTATGCCAATGCATCCATGTACATTATCTCTTGTTAGGTAAACTTGGAACCCCCCCAAGTTAGTAATCACCATAAAAACAGCATACAATCCAAATTGGTCTGTGTGATTCGATGAACCGTTCATGAACCAAATTTTCAATTGACAAAGCAAAGAAATGTAGACAAAGGTGAAAATGAAATGAAATGAAAAATGAAAATCCATATTTTATTGTTCGAAATAGACATGAAATGAAATACTCCGAAAATTTGCTTTGCCCAATTGATCGTGGGCCCGGCAGCCGCTGTGCAGCGCCAGATCGACGAGGCTCTATACCTTTAATCGTTGAACGCCAAACAGGGTAGCAGCAACTCCCATCTTTTAACGTCTTTTGGTCTGACGCGGCCGGGGTTTGAACCCCCGACCTCCCGGTTGTGAGACAGACGCTCTACCAACTGAGCCAACACACTGGTTGGACCATCAGGGAAGCATTTTATCAACATTTGTCATCAGACGAGTCGTCAGATCTGACAACTTTCCTTGATTTTGATTGGCTGAGAAGCACTGTTACTTGTTGGATAAAGCAAGACTTTTCAGATGTAACATCCTTTCATGAAATGGTCTCCTGACCAAGTGATGTTTAGACCATGTGGGATATTGACAAAATTAAATTGATAGAAGACCCTGTGGCCCGTATTCTGAAGTCGGGTTTAACTTAAACTCAGGTTTAAAGTTGTGGTTTAAGTATGGATAGCCAATTGTTACATAAATCACTAACGGTAGAGATATCATATTTCAGCTCATTTGGCTATCAAATCATTCATAATTGTCTAGGAAGTATAAATAGATGGTTGTCTTCACCATCGATGAATCAGGAAAGAGCACAGTAAACATAAGAAACATACAACTTAATAAAAAATTTGACACTTTTGGCTTCCCGTAATACTAGCACAGATTTAGACCATGGTCTAAGTTAAACCTGACTTCAGAATACGGGCCTATGGGTTTAGCCACATGATAGTGATAGATGATCTGAGAATTAGACCATCTGCTAGTATACCAAGTGGATACACACTTGAGATGGCACTGGACTATGAAAGATCAATTAGATCACCAATTGTCATGTCATCTCAATGCTGTCGATCAGAACCCATCAGGGACAACATTTACAAATGACTGTGATTGATCCAGGGGTGTGAGAGTTCAGATTTTTATCTGATTTCAGATTTTTTTGTTTTGATTTTCAGCTGAATTTCAGCTTATTTTTGGCCTTCCTCTGTACAAAAAGTATGGGAACTCTTTCTATTTCAGACTTTTTCAACACTCTTCAGCTTTTTTCAGATCTTTTTATTTGTGACCACTCACACCCCTGGATTGATCCAATCGACTACATCTATGGGAAGCCAGCAACGTCAACTTCTAACCTGCACGATTGTTCAAAATATTTTCTAGATATGCTGTACAATCATACATTCATTATTTTCTTGAAAATTCAGTGTACTTCTCTTTGCTTTATACAAAGGACATTGCGCAAATGTCCTGGAGAAAAAAATTGTGGTATTGATGGATTTCCATGTACAGTAGCTGAGGTTGATCGAATCAGTCGTAATTCTTTTAAGACAGGGCCCAGGGACCACATTTACAGATGGCTGTAATTGATCCGATCTTGGAAATCCCTCACTGTCACAATATTTCATACAGGAGATTTGAACAACCTCCTTTAGGGAAGAGCACATTGATTGTCATACATGAGTATACATCATATTTATAAAGTTATAAAGTTCAGAAACTTCAAAATGCTGCCGTTCGCATTGTTTCTCTATCCACCATGCGCACTCACATTACTCCTATTTTAAGATCCTTGCATTGGCTCCCTGTAAAACAACGTATTAATATGTTAAAGATTTTGTTAATTTTCCACTGTGTCCATAGCTCTTCTCCCCAGTACCTCTTTTCACTGATCAAAAGTTATACCCCTTCAAGATCCTTTCAAACAATACCTTAAAACATTTCTCTTCAATTCTTCTTAATTTCCTTTATAATTTCCTGAAAAGCGCCTTGAGCACTCTACAGAGTGGATTTGGCGCGATTAAAGTCTAATTATCATTATTATTATAAAACATTTTGAACAGACCTATGCAGCCCATATATTGGGTTTTTTGGCTTTTCATAGTTGTGATGGATTGGATCAATCGCAACTCTTCGTAAGACTCGGCCCTGGAGCTAATCTAACTCAGTCAACAATCTCAAATTGAGATGATACTGGCTTGATGTGTTTGTATTCGCGGTTTTGTTAAGAAAGGGTAAACTGTTGTAATACACTTATTACTGTTGCATGTACTGTCATTTTAATTTACACTGTATCTGTATGACTTCATGTGTTTAAATTCATAATCATGAATTTTCTCAATGTTAGCCAGTTTAGAAAAGACGGTGCCAGATTTATTTATTTCAAATGACTTCTCTAAAGAAAAAAGTCTATGCCAAATTGCCTGAATGTCTCTATGTTTGTATTTGAACTATGTAAGAATTTTTTTTCAGATGTATTGTACAACTTAGCCTTGTAATTGATTTATTTGTTATGAAAGTATTAAGAATTGAGAAATTATCAGTGAAAATGGAAGATGAAATCTGAAGCTTTTATAGTAGATTTATATGATATAGACACTTGATTGTATTCTTTTATATTAGTCAAATTTCCTATGTAGACCTCACAAGGTCATCCAATATTGTTTTTCCTTTTTTTTTTATATACCCCTTTTAAACATAGCTATAAGATTAATAGAAATTAACATGAGCTATGATGTCTTCCCCTCTTATACATGTAGCAAAGGGATTCTTTAATTTACAGTGCCTGTTGAGTTTACTAATAGTATTAGTTTTGCCTTTTGGTACTTCAATTTTACATGTACCGTGATCCCTTCTTTATGTTGAACCATATGACCAAACCAATCCTTCCGGGAAAAGGTGTCATGAATCATCTCGTGAAAATTTTCACTGAACATTTTCATTTCAACCTATCAGATGCCGGGATTTCGGTAACTTATAACCGGATATTTTGGTGAAAACTCATCGTGACGGTTATTGCTTTGTGTAACCCTCCCCCATTCCACCAATTGAATGCTCGTTTATGTGAATAACTGAATATTCTGTAGAAATAATTTCCATATATGTTGCTTTCACTACCAAGAATGCATGTCTACTTAGATTGGATATAGAAGAGAATTATGTGCAATATCTTTATATGTTTATGCTCTAAGAAAAAGTAATATTAAAGTTCATTTAAAAGAAAAATTGTCTTAGGTTTGTATTGATATGGTACATGCATGTATGTAATACTTAAGGTTGTCATAATTTTTCGTTCTTCAGAGAAAAAAACTAAGTGAACTCTGTGAAAAATGTGTAAACCAGATAAGATGAGGAAGAGAAGAGAGAGAGAGAGGGAGAGGGGAAGGAGTTAGAGAGAGAGAGAAAAACAAGCAATTAGATTTTTTTTAAATAAAAAAGAAAGATGAAAAAAGAGAATGCATTCTTCCTTGAAAATGGGTGAAATCCTGTGACTGTACTGTAACCCATGGGAAGCATTTCATGAAAAAAAAAATCAGTAATTTTCACTGACAAATTTGCTCTAAGCCAATCAGATGCAAATATTTCAGTAGCTTATAATGAAAGTTATTTGTTTCTTGAAATACCCACTCCTGATGAACTGGGAAGAGAAGATAGGTGAGGGGAGAGAGTTTAGATGAAAAGAAAATACAAGAGCTTGACGATCCACGTTCTAGTGTTTTTTTGTGGATGCTTCCAATCATGAATGTTTATCTCGCAGAATAGCTTTTTTTAATTAAAAAGTAGACTTCATTCTTCATTCTTTGGAACTAAACCTGTTCCATCCCTGTACCATACCATGCCAACCGTTCTCTTTTTAGAGTATTTGTTCCTCTTTTTTTTGCTATGAATACACCAATACTTTTTTAATGATTTGTTACTTTTTTTTTAAATTTCTGATCATGGAGTATGTATTATACACAGCGCGTGACACTAGCACCGGTTTGACGGTCCCAGACCGGTAAAAATTACTGTCGGGGCCAGTAACTTGTTGCATGAAAAGAACAAGTAAATTCTTGCCTACGAGCACATATTTAAAAGGGTGAATTATTTCAAGTTTTCAAGTAGAGTCATTTCACATGTTTTTTCACCGATCTCACTACCATAGGCTGGCAATTGTTACATTGAGACAAATTTTTAGAAATACTCTTTTTTGTAAAAAATACTTTTTTTCCTTATAAGAATACTTTTTTTGGTTGTAGAAGGTTGGCAGGTCTGCCATCCACTTTAGTTCAAATTTGAAGCCAATATTTTTTTTATTTTGTGTGTGTGTGTGTGCAAGTTCTGCTTTTTGTGATGTATGTACATGGTAATTCATCTAAATGTTTGGGGTGTGTTTTGACAAGTGTTTGAATAAAAAAAGTAACTTATTTGAAGTGCAGTAAAATGCTTAAAGATATGGGATCAGTAGTTAAATTTGATATCCCCTCTTTTCTTTACTCTCCCTCACTTTCTCTTACTTTTTATCACTATCTTGCTCTCTATCTTTCTACCTCTCTCTGTTTTCATCTCTTTGTCTCTTTCTCCCTGTCTCCATCTCTCTTTCTGTACCTCTTTGTCTCTTTCTTCCTGTCTCCAACTCTCTTTCTGTATCTCTTTGTCTCTTTCTTCCTGTCTCCATCTCTCTTTCTGTATCTCTTTGTCTCTTTCTTCCTGTCTCCATCTCTCTTTATGTATCTCTTTGTCTCTTTCTTCCTGTCTCCATCTCTCTTTCTGTCTCTCTTTGTCTCTTCCTTCCTGTCTCCATCTCTCTTTCTGTATCTCTTTGTCTTTGACCATCTGTCTCCATCTCTCTTTCTCCGCCTGTCTTTCATTCTGTCTATCTCAAGTCTCTGTCTCTCTATCCCTCTCTATTTCTATCTGTGGCATCTTGAGCATTTCCCATAGACTTGTGTTTTAAAGAGGCACAAAAATTCATTAAAAAAAGATGAAATTCGAGGGTCAAATGTTTAGTACCAGTGGATAGGATATGGCCAATTCCATAAAAATATGTACGTCCGACCCCCTATATGTACCTCCATGAAATTTCCTGTCTCTGATTTCTTGTTCTTTTGACAGTCTGTAATGCACTCAAAGGACCATGACTTGGTCAGTTTATGCAGTGAAGCAAGACTTGAGAAAAATGGGGGTCAGACATACAAAAAGGTTGATCATTTATTGGAATTGCCCATATATATCTGTAAAAAAACAAATTGAAAATGGATTGGCTCCAATATTTTGTCTTCCAGTTGTAAATAGGGTCATGTGACCCTGTGTGTTTCTCTTTCTCTCTACAGTGGTGGTAAAAAGTTAGTGAACCCCACCAGAAAATGCACTCCTTCATGGCGAGTGTTGAACGTAAACAACAATGCTACAATGTCCGGCAAGCCCAGAGAAACAAACTTTATTGAATGTAATATTCTATCACCTGACCTCAATTAAACACTTTTAAATATGTTGATTTTCTAGTGGGGTTCACTAACTTTTTAGCTCCACTGTATTTCTGTACATGTATGTATTCATCTTTTTTTGGGGGGTCTCTTTTCATCAACCTTTGTCTGTCCGATCTCTTCCTGTGTCCACCTCTCTTTCTGTCTCTATACGTCAATCTCTCTCTGCTTTTCTGTCTGTCTGTTTCTCTCACTCTTTCTCTCTCTTGCTCTTACTTTCTAATGTCTATCTCTATATCTTTACATCTGTTGCTATGCATCCATCTCTCCCTCTCTTTCTCTCTCTCTCTCTATCTCTCACTCACTTTTAGACATCAAACTATCATGTGAAATATTCACCCAATCCACAAACCACATACTGCAGATGTAGAAAGTAATTGAAAAATGCTTTTAATGACAAAGCAATATCTTAAATATAAAATCATCTTTAATGTGAGATACATCCAAGCATAAAGAAACGGCGATACAAGTCGAGCAATTCATTTTAGTCATAAACAAGATATTGAACAAAAAATGAAATGAATAGAAACAAAACGCTCACTATAATATCAAAAACAACTTCGCACTCTACACTCTAATGTAACATTAGACTATATTGTCATAAAAGGCTACTTTATTGTTATTGAGTGATACATGTGCATGTACATTTAGAAGAGAAAAACAAATCAACATGTAGATATTTTGTATTGCTGTCTCGTAGTATAATACATCGTGACCATTTCTGCAAGTATAGCAGTGGTCCGACAAGTACGTTTACAGGTAAGGTAAAATATAATGTAATTGCTTGCTTATGATTAAAGAACAAACAAATACTGGCTGTATACTGTACAAAAAAAAGGAAACTCGACTTTCATATTTTCTATGACAATATTAAATCAGAGACAATAGAGATCATATCACTCGAAGAAAACCACCCCCGATTTTGAATAGGTGTTATTAAAGTGATCCATGGCCTAAGGTACATCATCAATGTATTATTCAAATGATATTTCATACTTTCAAGTAATACTTTTTTTGTTAACTGATTTAATGCTTTCTTGTATAAAGGTTTGAAAATTGGATCTACTTTTTTTTTCTTCAGTTCACTCTGTATAACTTCTGAAATGAGTTATGTTTATTTTTACACTTAATGGCAGATGTGTGTGATGTTTTGAAAAGTATCGTATTAAGGCGACCGCACACTTTACGACTGGTCGGCGACTCGATTTCAGAATGAAATGTAGTAGAATTTGATGCTAATATTGAGACTTGGAATATCTTACTGTGTAATGTTCTAAATCATCGTACGAATACCTATGTTCAAATCTGTGACTATGCTATTATCCTCCTTAGAATAAAAGCGAATTCAATATCTAGTCGTAATGACGTGATAGCAGTCGTACGATTGAATACGATTTGAAACTAATTTGGCCTTTACTCAAAAATAAAAGCTTGCAATCTTTCAAAATGGTTATATTAGTATTCTTTCAATTGATTTCAACCTCAAATAAAATGATATGTCCCATTCACATTTTCAGAAAATAAGCAAAATGCGATATGTTCCAAAATCGGATCGCGAACAGTCGTAAGGTGTGCGGTGGCCTTAAGAATACAGTATTACTTTACCCATGTATGATGCACATGACAAAGAGTATACACTAAATAAGAAATTATGGATGATCATAGAAATAAAAATATCTCTGAAATATACATTACATTGGTACATCATTTGAAGAAAAAATAATAACTACATCTTAGAGAAGACATGATACGTGTAGAATTGAAAAAAGAACATCAAAATGCCAATGTAGATGAAGCATAATGATTTGTTTTGTCATTTTTTTTTCAATTAATGGTTAACTGTACGAGGGAGAAAATTAGGAGATGGCATTAAATTCTCCACGTCCAATATGGCAAATTGAGTATGAAAATTGATAAATATTGTTATTCTAAAAGTTTGTTAGTTATTGTAATCCTGTTAATATGATAACCTACTTTATCAGCCAAAAGAAAAAGATGCTTTACAAGTAATGGGAATCATAGTGTGGAGGAGCCGTGGGGTAGTGGTTCTGACTCTCGCCTTGTAAACAGAGGGTCGTGTGTTCGAATCCCACCACCATCTGGCGTCCTTTGGCAAGGCGTTAATCCACAGTTTGCCACTCTCGACCCAGGTGCTAAATGGGTACCCGGTAGGATGTGAGAGTCATTGTAGCGCTTGTCCAGTATGTGTGCGCCTCACCGGCGACTGACTGGAATACTCTCCAGAGAGTGGAAGATGTGCACACATTATGTGCGGGAATGACTGATTGAATCCGATGACCGGGGTAATAATATATCTGTAAGCGCTTAGACACGTCGTTTTGATGTATTAAGCACTGTATAAAAGCGGATTATTATTATCATCTAACATTAAAATCATGAATTTCAAGGCCTTTTGACAGATTCTGTTCAAAGAAACCAACAGATCGAGAAAGTTGGGGAACCAGTTGACCCACAGACCCTCTCATCATACATGTATTCAATGGGTTAAATAATAGTCAATGCAACAACAGGATCCTGTAGCACAAAACGTTGTGATTGATCATAAAACAGATTCTTATCATCAATTGTAAATTGTGGTCAATGCAATCAATAGCAAAAATGTGTGCTACGATCATTGCTAAGCTCTGTGCTTCAGGACCCCTGGACTAAATAAATACTAATATACAATTGCATTGTCAAATACATAACTTTTAGAATATATGTATACAACCAAATACTTACATGTATACATACAGCTAATATCACGATTATATTACCAATCAGGAACCCATCTTACAGAGAGTTGTGATTGATCTGATCAATCGCAACTATGGAAAGCCAGCCACGTCAACATCTTAAAAACATGTTTGTTCAAAATATTTTTTTATGAATGACCATAATTCATATATTCACTGTTTTCTTGACAGTTCTGTATGCTTCTGTATGTTTTCAAAGGACAATGAGCAAATTTCCGAGAGAAAAAAATTATGATATTGATGGATTTCCACTTTCCACTTGAGATGATTGAATCAATCGTAACTCTATGTAAGACTGGGACCTGATATCCTCAGTGTTTGTAATAAGCTTTATTCATGGTTTGATTAATCAATCGCTTTAAAAATTCAAAATTGTTGCGATGGTCGACTCGCAAAAATAAAACCTCAGTGAAAATTCAGCTGAAGAATATACAGTATTCACAGAGGCATGGAAGCACATAATAGAATATAGAATTAAGGGGAAAATATACAGTTATCATTCCTAATACCACGAAAAGTCATGCTGATTTGAAAAATAATTCAATCCAAAAAATCAAAATAAGAAAAAATGGGGGAGGGGGTAATAAGAACAAAATATAATCATAAAGTACCTGTAACCTTTGAATCAATTTACACAATTGGATAAATTCTATTTTTCGAGTTGATTTCATATATGATATAGTTTATGGTATGAAGAACCTTATATTTCTTATTCCTCCAATTCACAAACTTATCATCTCAAGAAACATCGACAAGCATAAAAATATGGCAGCCATATCACTTAATAAATTATTATAATCAATATATGCTATCCTCTACCTAGAATTTATATTATGAAGCCCTTTATTTATTCAATTCAAATGTTGAATATGAATTAGATAAGAAATAAATAAACCTGTATATATTATAAGAGACAATTATTTTAGATTTAAATGCAGTACTATAATGCATAATTTAGTACCCATTCCTTCCACATTAAATCTAGTACCACCTCAAAAATAAGGAATAATTATTAATTTCTCACATAACAATCTATGGGCAAGTCCAATTTATTTTGTCCACCATTTTCCAGGATCCTTTAATATACCTGACTCTTCAATACATCCCTATTATATTTGTTGCTTTATAAAGTTACTTAAAATTTTCCTCAATGAGAGAGCAAATTTGTCAAAATATGTATCTTTTGAATTATTGCTGGTGCCTGTCAACAAAATTCAGATACCTTTCAAACATACATGTATGTATTTTAATTATGGTAAATATATCAAAACAGATTCCAACAGATTTGTACAGTGAGATACAAACGTGTTTGTACATGTACATGTATGCTTAAACAGGAAAAAAAATGTGTGCCAAATCATTTTTCAAGCAGAAAATGAGTAACAGCTGAGGAAGTAAAGCAAAATAAGACTGGTACATCTGTAGTTTGTAAAGTAGGCAGATCTTTTTTTTTTTTAAGTAATAATAACACATATACCCACCTACGCATATCTGTGTCAGCGATTTTACCATAATAGATTCCATTATTTGACGGCGTTTGGTTATGCTAGAACTTTGTGGCCTAAATTAAAGATGTTCTTACATGTTTTTCAATGTTTACTAAGTGCCATAAAAAAGGGAATATCATTATCATGATTCAAATAAATCCCTTTGTGAGGCAAATGACATATTAACACTTGCTTACTTTCGAGCATCTATCAATAAAGCAATAAATATCAAGGTTAATAAACACACACTGGCAATGTCGCCTGCATTGTGCAACTTTGTGTGGCAGCATTATGACGATTGACAACAAACTAATGCTTTTGATTTTGTGACGTGGAAATAGTATCACATCATTTAGAAAATACATTTTAATCATTATGCACAAGTTTCATGGCATTTGAACTTAACCTGCAGTACATATTTTAATTGACGGCACCATCGCTACCATTTGAAAAATGGTGCTCATGTTTCCCATGTGCCGTGCAATTGAGATAGAATTGAGACTTATCTGAGCAACTCGTATGTTATTATTTATATTTGTAGAGGTAAAACTTCTTGGCAGTAACTTACTTCTTTAAATTGGCAATGCTTTGGGTATTTGACTTAGCTAGTTTTTAATGGTTCAAGCATTGTATCTTCTAAGTTTGTACCTAGGGACATAATGACTGAACACATTAACTAAGGGTTATAACATTGAAGAAATGGACTGGACATAATATCTCCTGTAGTTTGGTATGTAAGTTAAGAATTTATAGAGCGCTTCTGCTTTTGGAAAATTACTGTGCTTACCGTGAATTAACATGCCTCTCTTCATGAGTACATATGCTCCCAGTGTCTTGAAATGCATTCTTTTTCATGAGTACTTGTCAAAGAGACTGGGCACGTCTCCTATTGTTAAGTAATTATGCTGGGTGTCTTGACAGGCCAAGGTTGGACGATTACTGCTCTTAAGGTGGTTTCAGACCGCCTCAATATTTGTCAGTTCAAGGTATTTTCTGATCGGAAAATTTGCCCTACCTACCCCGATCAGAAAGTACTAGGTAATTTTGGTAGACTGAAAGCAAACAACGCATGATATCCCCATAAGAAAATACCCGCTGAATAGTAGGTACATGTACTTGTCAAACTTACGGGAACTTTCACGTGGGTTGGTTCCAAGGTTATCGGTCGACTGAACAAGTATAGTCCATGCAATTAACCCCTCTGATGGATGAAACCTTATGTTAATGTGGCGCAGGAGGGGTTATGTCCGTGGCAAGCAAATACCTAAGACCGACTACATACATGTACCCCCTTGTTGGGTTGGTAAGAGCAATTGGACATGCCTCTCCAGGATGGCTACTATGCTTAGAGTGACCAGACAAATATCTTTTGGGTCAGTGGCTATTCTTAGCTTGACCGGACCTGCTCCATTTGTTGTATTAAATATTCTTGAGTGATTAGTAACACCTCCTTTGGACTGGTAAATATTCTTAGAGTAACTGGACACGCCTCCTTCAGATGGCTAGTATGCTTAGAGTAATTGGACACGCCTCCTTCAGACAGCTAGTATGTTTACAGTGATTGGACACGCCTCCTTAAGATGGTTACGATGCTTAGAGCGATTGGACACGCTTCCCATTGCATTCTCTGCAGAGGATATGGTCATCTAAAGGATAGCAGCCCCTTCCATCGGCTTCAGATGAAAGCAACACTCCACAATCCTGTCAAAACAATCAAATAGGTTGGATTTATCAAACTTGCAGAAATAATCATACAGTCAACTAATCCTATGCCCATTCTCTTGGTTCCATGGGAATCTCTTCTTGGGCGATTATTTGATATATCGAATGTCAACCTTATGCAAGACGGATGTAATCATGAAGAAAAAAACAAAATGGATCCTTGACTGCATGTGACTTGCTGCCTAAGTTTACTTGGAAGCTCATGGAGATGTCACAAAAGAAACAAAACAAGTAATTTTGAACACAGCCTAAGTTCTCAAGTAGAAACTGATTAGGCAGCAATTGTCACTGCTGTTTGTGGCCATGCAATGGCACATTATGGAGGATACATGTACATGAGCGATGGTACAAATGTCGCAGAATTAATTGTGTCGGTGCAAAAACGCCCTATGCAAAACAAATTTCCTGCACCGCATCGCTGCGGAAATGCCCTTATGCAACGCACTTATGCTAATGGTGTTTTTTGCGAAAGTGTGGTATTAAGGGCATTCTTGCACAGACACAACTTCATCATCTTTCATATAGGCTCACATACAACAAACTGAGTAGGCGTTGTACATTGATACTAACCTCACACTTGTAACAGTGGACGTGGAAGCTGCGATCCATGGCTACGATACGAACCGTCTCCTCCTGCCCGTCCTCAGGCATGATGGGATTAAGGCACACCGAGCAACGAGGAGCAAATTTCCTGTTTCAAAAAAAAATTGAGGTTAAAGACTTGTATTAGCAATACAAACAGTAGCATCTCTAGAAACACTAATAAGTAGAACAGGGAATAATTTTCCTGGTATCGCATCGCAAATTGCTCCTCATATTTGAAAGACTGCTATGCATAAAGTCTTTTGTATCGCATATTTTTACATGTCCTGTACATTGCTCAGTTGAGAGCTTTTCTCTTATGACCAAAAATGCTATTCAAATTTGGAAAGCAGAATTATTCCCTGTAGAACTATAAGTACAGTGTGACCTCCTTAACCTGGCTATTTGAGGAAAGGGGGCCAGAAATTAAACTTTCATTTTCGTGGGCTACCTGTCATAACCTACTGCCTATATCTGCAACATTGAATACACTTTAAACATTGCAGTAAATGGGGATTTTCTGGGGTTTCTTGTATCATTTTTCAGGGCTTTTTTGAGTAAATTTTATCCCTGACAGGAGTCTATCTTCATAACTGATACGGCCAGATATTAGAATAATCTAGAAGCCTTGGTCTATTTATTTATTTCATTTCCAGGCAAAAGACAACAAGAATATGTACAAGAGGAAGAAATTACCACCGACTAGTGCCTGAGGATGACTAAAAAAAAATAGTTTGTTATGAAGCTCCTCTCACTAGTCGGGGTTTACAAATATACAAAAAAAAATCAGTATAAAATGGCAATATATGTTAAGATGCATTATTTATTAAAACAAAGAACTTAATAATAAAGAGAGTTTGTTTCCATGTGCAATTATAATATCCAGTCAATTTCTATAGAAAAGAAGGGTAAAATATATATTTTTTTGGTGGTGTTTAAAAAAAATTAAGACTGTTTTAGGAGGTGAAAATACATTGAAATCATTAAAAAAATTTACATGATGACGCTTTTGGATGAATTGCATGAGCCAGTGCAACCAAGCCACAGGTTGAAAAATTGCCAATATTAAAGTTTCAGTTCCAATTTACTTGATATCCAAAGAACTGTACAAATGGCTCTGTGTATAATTTTCAGGCCAGGGGTGGGTACGTTAACCTTGAAACATGGCCCATTTATGAAAATGTTATGTTTTCTTCATTGTTTTTGTCTTCAAATTATCCAAATATTGATATAAAGGAATGGCAACCATAAAAACACAGCAGGGCAGTTCCATAAAGGATCTACATTTGAACCATTGATATAAAAAAAAATGGATAGAGCTCATTGCATGACGCTGCATGCACGACCTTGAAGCAATAGGAATGTACTCCATGACACAATTAACAGTATATGGGGCCATACCAATATACAGAAAAAACACAACCCAAGATAAAAAAGTGTGGAACTTTGTGAATGCTTCATCTTTTGGAGTACTTTTAAGTGTATCTAGTGGCCTCAAATGAGTGAGAGTGTTGTTGCTCTATCCACTTTTTTTTATATCAATGGTTTGAACCCCTATATACAATGTATGGGTCCTTCCTAAAGTGATTTTCCTATTGTCTAGCTCTTTTGAAAAAATTTTATGATCTCAAATAATCACAGATTTAGCACTTCACAAAGTGAAGTAAAAATAGAAAAGAGGGGGGGGGGGTGTATGGGTACAAAGGACTGATTATTTTATGGAATTGCTAAGAAGAGACTGGTAAATAATGGTATCTTTTACCTGTGAAAGTCCTCTATGCAGTGAATTTGGTTGGTAGCATCAACAGTAAAAGGGACCCCATCCAAGCTCTTGCCACACACAACACACGTAAAGCAATCGGGGTGATACGGCTTACCGGTGGCTCGCAAAATCTGTGGAAAAAAAATGGTTTGAAAGGTGAAAAAGATTAAAATGAAAATGAACTTGATTAAAATAGTCAAATTAATCCAGCAATGGGAGATTTCAAGTTTGGTATCGCTAATGGAAGTTCAATTAGCTTCCCACACTCCGACACTTAGATCCAATTTAACAAAGATTTACAATTATTGTAAATTTGCTCTTACCACTAAAGCCTTAAATTTAGTTCTAGGGCAATTCCATAAAATATGTATGTCTGATCCCATGTATGTGAGACCTTCATGAGATTTTCTGTCTCTGATTTCTGGTTCTTTTGACAGTATGTAATTCTCTAAAATGATCGTGACTTGGTCAGTTTCTAAAGTGAAGTAAAACTTGAGAAAAATGGGGGTCGGATGTACAAAAAGGTTGATTATTTTACAGAATTTCCCTCTAGTGAAAAGGGTTTTATACTCCGAAATGATCATGATTTGGGCATTTCATGAAGATAAAGATGGCAAAAAATTGTGTAAATGTGGATTACCTCTAATAATGGTGATTAGTTTCTCACTCTCTCAGTGATGTGAACTTTAATTCCTTGAACAAGTTATCATAATTTTTGTAATTTATACAACTTAGTTTTATGAAACAGGGACTACATATCCATAATCGAATTAGCTTCCGGGAGGCAATGAGCATAGAATCAACATTGCAACGGCAATAAATGGGATTCTGAATCAGAATGAACGCCATTAGTGATGATTTAGTCCTGATTGGACGTTGATGTTTGGAAGCTGTCTTTTCTAGAACATAGAGGGCCTCCTGACTAACAATCCCTAACCCAGTGCCAACCCCCTATCTCCCAATCGCATCAGATGAGGAGGTTGGCACGGGGATTGGAAGTCAGGAAGCCCTCTATGTTACTTTTAGGAAAAAGAGCTTCCAAAGATCAACGTCCAATCTGGACTAGTGACGATGAGGCTCTTACTCTGTCCGTGATGTGTTTTGAGCAGGTTGAACATCTTTCCAGCGTGTTGAAATAACAGTGCTCGCAGAAGGCCTTGCCTTCCAAGGCGTAGAAGGGTTGCCCGCGCAGCTTGATACCGCAGTTGTTCTCACACGTGAAGCAGTCGACGTGGTACACCTGTTCCATGGCGGTGCAACCGTTGTTCTCGCCCTCGACGTTTGTGCCGCAACGTGCACAGATACCTGGTCAGGCAATTAAAAAAAACTTTTATATTTTGGGGGGCTACTTTTTACGACCTACTGCATAAATCTGCAACTTTGGATAAGTTTTGGCATCGCATTGAATTGAGATTTTTCCAGGGCTCTTTTAAGCATTTCAGAGGTGAAATCGCCTGTTTAATTTTTCCCCTGTACCTACATGTAATAATAAATATTTCAACAATACAAAAAACATGATAAACATAAACAGGAATTGATTGAAGTTGGTTAATGAAATAAACAAAACTTGAATATCAAAAATATATCAAAAGAATAACAATCAAAGAAAGCAAACATAGGAAAATTTGAGGGATTATCAATGGCCAAAGATAAGCGCAATCCCAGGATATAATCATTAACTCATAGAAGATGAGATAGAGAGACAGACAACGAGATAGACAGATAGATAGTTCGATAGATATAGAAAGAGACAGACAGACAGACAGACAGACAGAAACAGAGAGATGTGATAATAATAGAAACTAGAAATACAATTTAGACAATAAATAACCCCAATGCAAGCCCCGTGTGCGCCCTAAAGAGCATTGCTCGGAATCCGAAGACCTTCCTAACTTCTCCTTTACAATTGTTACAAGGTGCAGGTTAACAAAATTTATAACATGTCTTGCACATCTTTATCCCCAGATTAATTTGTTAGCCAAACTTTGTCAATTATCAAGAACAGCATATGAAAATGAAGTAGGTTTGGCTGCAAGGCTTCCCATGCATCATACTATACTCAACCAATCAAATTCTGATTCTCGAATGTTCCTTTAAACTTTTTTTGGGGGAGGGGGGTGGGGAGATACATGTAGAACATCAAGGGAGGAGGAGAGGTATGAAATCAATTATTTATTTTTTTGAATTGGTGTGTATGAAACCTTTTCCTTGTATCACAAAAAGGGATCACATTACCCATCAGCCATCAGCAATTTGCCGCCATGCCCAATAACTGGCCAGAACTCCCCTCTAAAATTCAAACCAATTAGTGGTGTATAGCGCCCTGCATGCATATCTTCCAAGATTATTTCAGAAAGAGATCATTAAATATGATCTTTGAAATATAAACCTTTAAAATAACAAATCCGCAACTGATAGCGAGGACTCACTCGGCTCCACAACATTGAAAGAGGTAGCTAGCAAAAGTCACAAAGATCAAGGCCGGACATCGTCACACCCCCAGTCTGTTTGCCGCGCAGGCTCACGCAGTGCGAGGAACTTCGCTGGCAGACACCACAGCACAGCCAAGCGCCGGCATATCCACAAAATAATGGCAGAAGTAGTCTTCTTTCGAGTTTATTCCATAGACGATCACAAGTGATTGAACAAACAAAGCAATTAAAATAAATTATATCTGATATTTGGGCCCCATCTTACAAAGAGTTACGATTGATCCAATTAATCGTAACTCTATGGAAATCCATCAGTGTCATAATTTTTTCTATAGGGAATTCGCAAAATGTCTTTTGTAAACAAAGAGAAGCACAGTGAATTTTCATGAAAACAATGAATGAATGAAATCATAGTTAGGAAATATTTTGAACAGACATGCATTTCTAGATGTTGACGTTACTGGCCGTCCATAGTTGTGATTGATCGAATCAATCGCAACTCTTTGTAAGACGGGGCCCTGGAGTCTCTTTGTCGGCCTCATTTCAATATAAGAGCTATCTTTACCAAAGATATTTAACTGGTATGTAAATCACAGCAATATCTTAATAACATTGAGCATATGAGTGATTGTAAGATTTCAATTACAAGCTACACTACCCCGTCCCCATCCGTTTTCCGCCACGAAAATCAGTTTAGAGATAAACCCGTAATGATTCAAGCTTTATCTGGTTGAACCCAACCCCAAGGCAAACAAAGGTGAGATAGTGAAAAAGAAAAGTAAAGAACCCTTAGGAAGAACAGAATGAGGTTAAAGGAGGCAAGTAACAATGACATTAAATGTCAGAGCTTCCGCGCTTCACGCAGGAGGGAGGGGAATCCCCCAAGGGGAGTACTCTTTGCATACACAATATGACACTTCCAACAAAATTGTGCGAACCATTCACAGAACAAAGTACACTATGGTAATAGTTTGATGTGGTCTTTGCAGATTTCACTTTGACCTCGGTGCCACCCTTTCTAAATAATCTTGAACATTGTTTGTGACAGATCTTGGGGCGGCTCTATAGAGCATTCAGTCTTACCAAAGAACTCTCCCTTAGGTTCCACAGACGTCCCCATGTTGGCCACCAGGAGGTTCGTAAGGGCATCGATCTCCGCCTCAGCGCCGGACTTGGCCGGTGCGCTGATAGGCTGGTCGGTAGGCTGTGGAACATGGTAGGATGGCTTCGCTGCTGGGGTAGGCCCAGGGGTAGGAGCGGCTGGCTGCCTGCAGATTGCAAGAAAAAGAAGCACAGAGAATTCAACGCATTATAATAATGCTGATGAAGAGGTACATGGTAGGAAGGCTTCGCTGCTGGAGTTGGCCCTGGGGTAGGAGTGGCTGGCTGCCTGCAGATAGCATGGAAAAGAAGAACAGAGAATTCAACGAATTATAAGAAATGCTGATGATGAGAAACATGGAAGGGCTTCGCTGCTGGTGTTGGTGTTGGCCCAGGGGTAGGAGCGGCTGGCTGCCTGCAGATTGCAAGAAAAAGAAGCACAGAGAATTAAACGCATTATAATAAGGCTGATGAAGAGGTACATGGTAGAATGGCTTCGCTGCTGGAGTTGGCCCTGGGGTAGGAGTGGCTGGCTGCCGCAGATTGCACAAAAAGGAAACACAAAGAATTGAACACATTGAAATGATGCTGATGAGGAAAGTGGTAGGATGGCTTTGCTGCTGGGGTAGGACTGGCTGGCTGCATAAAGTTGTTACTTGTAAGAGTAAAATTAAGAACAAAACGGGCTCATGATTAGGAACAAGATGGGATAGTTTCAATGCTGGGGTAGGCTCATGGGTGGGACTGCCTGGCTGCATCAAGGTTGCCTGAATAAAATCAAACTAGAGAATGAAACCCTTAAAAATCAGTTGAATTCATATAAAAGAGAAAAAATCAAAGAAACAGATCAATGAAAGTTTGAGGATTGAATGTACAACAAGAACGTTTATAATAAAACAATAAAACATTGACCTTTGAAAAGACATTTTTCACTTTTTAAAAATAATTTTGTGTCTCAGTCTATAGAATATAGTGAAAATTCACTGTTTATAATAATTTTGTTTCGAGTCTATTAATCATTGCATATATTTGTAGATGTTTATTGTCTCGATGCAAAAATGTTTCAAAATCAAATTCTATTTGAAGAAAATACCATTATGGAGAAAGCTTAACGTCACTGTTACACTTTTACTCTTTTTTTTTATAGTCTGACAAACTTAGCTCTCACATAAAATCTAATGGCAGTACTGCACAAGTTCAATGTTCTATGCCAGGATGTATAGGAACTCACACAGGAACAATTAATCAACTCAGAATTAAGGTTTGACACTCTGACTTCTCAAGCAGCAATGACAGAGTAGATTACAGCCAGAGATCAACGACTACCCTGGGTCCTCCTCCAGCTCCGGAGGAATGAAAGAATTCAAGATGGAGCAGATAGCACATCATTAGAATAATAGACGGCATATTAGTATACTTAACAGAAAAATGGGAAGATCTATACTATCATTTTCTTTCATTTTATAAAGAAAAGACATTCACAAAAAAATGTAATACATTGTATATATATTTTGTGAATAGTAATACCGAGGTTTTTTACCTGACTGCTAAGAAAGCACGAATGCCTGCGAGCAAGCAACCAGGGGACCAACGGCTTAAGGTCCTCTCCGAGGGACCTAGTAATGAGGATAAATGCCTTACCAAAGGGCATTAGCGCACCACTTGGGAATCGAACCCAGGTTACCGGAATCCGAAACCCCCGCTCTACCGACTGAGCTATCGCGCCTATTGTATACACAGCAGTCTAGGCTCATTACTATGGGGTAGCAGTATAAATGTCCTGGGCCTATAACACAAAGCTTAGCAATCATCATGTTAAGGGACCCAGCACATTATTGCTGAAAGTGACAAGTAAAAGGAGCATGATTTATAAAGATTTATTAACTTGTTCTTTAAGAAAATGCTTCTGCCAGAGATTAACAACTACCAGGGTCCTCCTACAGCTCCGCAGGAATGAAGGAATTCAAGATGGAGATTACACATCCTTTGAATCACAGACAGCATCGAATTTGACAAAAGGTAGCAAGTGACATATTGAAAAAATTAAGTTCTTTATAATGCACTTATACATTGTACATTTAAAAATTGATTGCTTGAAAATATTTTCTCCTTCCAGGCAAACTTTCAAAGGAAAACACTGATCATGCTACTATGTATGGCTGGTATGCACTGGTGTCTAGATGTACATTTTTCATTTTGCTCTTTTACAGGAAATTACGCTTTGTTTATAAAATGTTTGTCAAAGTATGGCATACACACACAACAAAATCATGTTATAAAAAAAAAAACTTAAATGGTTTTTTTAATTTAACATTGATTTTTAATGGATGCATCCATCATTATGCTCTATTCCAAAGTTAAAATGTTCACTTTTTTATTTTTTTTTTCTTTATCATTAAAAAGGAATTACTCCTCACTTCCTCAGATTATTTGATGAAACTTAGAATTAATAGTGTATGCTATCAATTTTACATTATGACAGTGACATATTATATCAAATCATACCAACCACTATAAGAATCAACTCTCCTAACTTTCAAAGGATTTTGCTCATTAAATGACACTTGAGGTAACGATCACATCACTTGCACGGAAGTTCCTCATGCACTTGAACAATTGATTTATTACTTTATTACGACTAAAAGCTTTTCAAAACCAATTCAGAGACTTTCTATTGCGATCAGTCAATGATCACTTCATATATTAAATGGCTTCTTGTCATGCATTTGACTATCAAACTCGCTGAACTACATTGTTTCCAATTTTCCTATAGTATCTTTATGTGAATCCACCCCACAATTAATTTTTTACAAAAGCAAGAAAAAAAGAAGTATTAGCAAGGAATAGGAATTATAACTTCTGAAACGACTAAATAAAAACATATCTACAGAAAATCAAAATTTAAGAGACCAAAGCTAAGAAGCTGTTCCAAAATTAGAAACCTACAGCTCTCCACCGACAAAAAAATCTTTCTTTCATTCATGTCAAATGATTCCTGCTTCACAAATACACTGTACGTGGAGAAAGAGCAATGGATCAAAAAACCAATTCATCAAAATGCTTGGCTACCAGTATCATCCTATTCCTACCAAAGGCCTATAAAGAACCCCTAAACTTATGGATCTCGTCGCAAAAGGGTTTCGGATCAATACAAATTTTAAACTTTGATCTGTATTGGCTGATAGTAGGAAGTTTTCACTCAGCGACGTACAGAAGATACAACAGCAGAGAAAATGTATTGTCAAATGCCTGTATGACTAAGAACGACAAATACCAAGTCTGTCGAAATTGGTGAATCAAAACAGAAGTTTAGTCCTGGATTCTGGACAAACAACATTTTTGCAATTTTTCTTCAGCTTTAATACTTAATACATATTAAACTGCTGTTCCAATAAACCAATTTTTGACAAAGACCTCCTAGCTGTTATTTGTCATTTGATGGGCATTTTCAATGCATTTACTCCACTGGCGGATGCAGGCATGTGCCCCCCCCCCCCCCCCTTTGAGAGGTACAATTAAAATTTGTAATGTAAAAATGCTGTTAAAACACAAGTGTGCCCCCCGCCCCTTTTTTCTGGTCAAATTTTGTCATGGACGAAATGTCCTTATTTTGGGGTTAAAAACCTTTTTTTTTTTGCTTGTCACATTTTTCCTCGGGGAAAATGTGCCCCCCCCCCCCCTTGGAAAATCCTGGATCTGCCCCTGATTTACTCTGTTCTTGATTGCTCCTTACGTCGCTGAACGAAAACTCAAAATGTTGAACTGCATATGCATGATGTTGAGCTATTGCTTGTACATGTAGGCGATAGATCCGAAACTATGGATGGTAATCTGATAATTAAAAATCAAAACTAGAATTTTAATCCATGCTTAAATGGAGTGTCGGGCTCCATCATATCTCTTCCTTATTCGTGGCAATTATAATGTACCAATTAATTCATCAAAATTCATAATATTTTCACATATTCCTATTCTTCCTATTTCACAACTTAATTTAAACTTTTTGCAGCAAGATAGGAATACTTTTTAATTGGTGATTGAGTTAATTGACAACTGGCAATACATAAAAGTGAGGTCTATAAAGTTAATCCAGGTTTAACTACACCAATTTGGAGTACTTCAAGGCATTGACAACTTACCTAAAAATGAGCTTCTCCATCTTTGTGTAAAAATATTATCAAAAATCCTTCCAAGTAAAAGAAAAAGTCACTCTGGTTTTAATAAAACTTTACAGAGTTCCTCCCAAGCAAATACATGTACAGGTTATATCCAGGATGGTGTACATACTGTATCTTTGGCAGGACAAGTTTACAACCAAGGAACTATCTGGCCGAGAACTTGCTTCAAACTGAGTCTATTACGACTGTCAAGTGTATATATCTGTCCTATATTACGGGGACAGGATGTGAGTAATACTGGAAGATATCTTCAAAACCCACTTTCGGAATCAAACGGGTCGGTCTAATTCAGCATCTAGTCGTTGAGAAAATTGAATTATAATTGATGTGTGATGTGAAAAGATAATTATAGACCTAAACTGCCACTTGAAAATTGTTTGGAGTGTTCTCAAAAGAGAAAAATCAATGGCAAGGCCCTTGGGATGATTACAATTGGCCTACAGTTATTTCAAAAAGGACATTTTTAATGATCCTATTTTTAGGAAAAATCCCATATTTGACAATTTTGTATTTTTGACTAAAATCCTTTGCAAATGAGACTTGCCTCGATAAGTTGGGTTAATATTCCCTTGAGTACCGTACCTTATTGGTTGCTTCCTATAGTAAATTCAATATAATCAATGATCATATCACTGTTATCATCATGATCATCATTATCCTTATCCATATCATCAACATCATCTTCTTCGTCCTCATAGTCTTTGTCATCATCTCCATCACCATCACAATCATCATCATCATCACCACCACCATCATCAACATAATCATCATCACCACCATCATCATCATCATCATCATCATCATCATCATCACCACCATCATCATCACCATCATCATCATCATCTTCATCACCATCACAATCATCATCATCATCATCATCAACATAATCATCAACATTATCATCATCATCACAATCATCATCAACATAATCATTATCATCAAAATAATCGTCATTGTCATCTTTGTTTATATCATTATCACCATCGTTGTCATCATCATCCTCTCATTAATCTAGATTAATCATTTAATTAAAATTTGTAGTCCGACATCAGCATCTCCTTTTATGTAAGTTAGTTGAATCTCATAGACAGACCACCCAAGGCGTACAATTACCCATCCTCATCGCAAATGTGATTTTCGTGTATGACTCAAATTAAATTCCTTTTCATCAAAATTTTGGCAGTTTCTTCTGTACAGCAGAAGGGGAAAGATGATATGGATTAGTTTGTAATTTGATCAGGATCCGTTTGATATCAAGAACAGGTGCCATGCCTACACAACATGCTGTACATAAGGGTGGGGTCTTGAGAATATTACG
Organism: Lytechinus pictus; assembly: GCF_037042905.1. Classification (NCBI taxonomy): domain Eukaryota; kingdom Metazoa; phylum Echinodermata; class Echinoidea; order Temnopleuroida; family Toxopneustidae; genus Lytechinus; species Lytechinus pictus. The sequence continues at coordinate 23,458,686 of NC_087258.1, read as the reverse complement.
CCTTTAATTATGATGACAAATTGACAAGCTTTGACAAGATTTAAATGTTTCCATGGGATTTACACAAACTAACAAAGATTAATGGTGATGATTGGATACGGAATGGCTATCATTATAGGCCTAACATTCAAAGTACTGTATATGACAGTAAAGAGTGACCAAAATTTTCACTCAAATAATAATAATAATAATATAGAGTATTTCTAAAGCGCCAAATCCACATTGATTATGTGCTCAAGGCGCTGAAATATACTTGGTATATTATTACCCCGGCTGTAGCTGAGCAGCCATATAGGCGCCAAAGCATTCAAGGAATAAATCCTACCGGGTACCCATTCACCTCACCTGGGTCGAGTGCGGCACGATGTGGATAAATTTCTTGCCGAAGGAAATTACGCCATGGCTGGGATTCGAACCCATGACCCTCTGTTTCAAAGTCCGAAGACTAATCCACTTGGCCACAACGCTCCACTACTGAGGAAAACTAGAAAAGCCTCAATTTCAGAGCATCACATACACTACACTGTTTAGTACTGTCATTTTGTTTGGCCTCTTTGCTTTAACTCAAAGAAAGTTATTTTGGGGGATGAATACACTAATTCAAGCCAAGCACAACCACAGGTCCGAGACCAAAGTGCTCGAAACCCTTGCATCTTCATGAGTGCATTAACAAGGTCTTGACACAGGTCTATGATATGTATTCAGTACAGTTCAGATCTTCACAAAAGATGCTATCATCCATCCATGATTGAAATCTTCATCAGCTTTACTGCTCATGAATAAGGAATGCACAACATTATAAAACGAGAGTTGATTGCATGATTGTTCTGGTGCTCAATAATCATATCATTATTTTTCAAAGATATACTGTACCTGTAAGATGGTTGCCTGTATCCTGGTTGGACTGCTGGGTGGGGCTCGTTGTACGTCTGCATGGTAGGAGAAGGCTTGGACGGGGGGCTGGATCCCATCAGCTCCGGGGGAGGGGGAGGGAGAGGGGCGTCGTCCCTACCCCCATAGGCTTGGTCTGGGGATGGTGGAGGGGGTAGATCGACTGGAGCGTAAGAGGGCAGTCCTGCAAAATACAATAGATGATTGATATTTAATTTCTGTATTGGTACATCAGAGTTGCAATGCTCAACAACTAACATCCATTGGATTCACATATATACTGAATATGAAGAAACTGAATGATATGAATATTCTGTATTTAAAAAACGGATGAGAGGTATTTTGAAGAAATTGAGAATTATACCAAGGAAAGGAATATCAATGGAATTTGTGAGGTATCTGTGAGCTATCTATATGGAATATATGCACAAAAAGTATAGGGCAAACCTTTATATATTATAACCATACATGTACATATCCAATTCAGACCACCCCCCCCCCCTTCCCATCCCCACTCCCCCCCCCCCCCTCTCTCTCTCTCTCACACACAATATATATATCTATCTCTTTTTATTCTATGTCTATCTCTTTCTCTATTTCTCCCTCCCATCCTTTCTTTTCAAGGATTTCTTGGCATTATAGTCTGCTGAAACATCTCTCGTGGGTGTCTCATGGTATTTTTTAATCTACATACTTGGCAATGTTGTACGGTATGGGGTAAGCCTATTACATTCTCTCGCACTCATCACCCGATCGTGTTTCATTCGAGGGCACGAGGTGAAGACGAAATATCTATCACATGATTTACTATGGTTGGGACTGAACATAAATTGCTGCAGGACAACATACCAGACAAAATACAATAAAGAATGAATAGAGTAGAAGAAACTTGTATTGAGAAACTTAGATTTGGTTATATGAATGCAATGTTACAACGATGTTCTAGGGCATCATGCTCTCATGTCCATTTTCTGAATTACCAATTTACTTGGCATAGGAGGTCACTATAGCCATAGGTCAAAAGTGACCAATATATTTTGCTCAATTTAGTAATTGATTCTGGCAGATCAGACGCACATGTATCTTTATAATATATGTTTATCAGTTTCAAATTAATATTATGTGTTGATTACAAATAAACTGCATTTAAATTCGAAGTTGATATCTGGGGCTCCCACAGGATCTACCAACCTTGTAATTCATAATAGAATATAAAAAAAGATGGTTTTATACTGCAAGATATTCCAATAATTTGTGATAATGATACTGGATAAATATCTGCTGGAATGTATGTCTGTGAAAATGCGGTACTCATGGTTAAGGTTACTTTCATTTTATTTCTAACACCATATTAAGACAGTGAATTGGAGGATTGATAGTTAGGTGAGACTCTCGAGATGACAAACGTGATAAGAAACAGATAGACCTAATTAGTTCCCTCCCACCACTCCCCTCCCTTGTCTCCCATTCCTCTCCCTCCCTCCTCTTCCCTCCATCCTCTATCCCTCCCCTCTTGCCTTAAGACCAACATTTAGTTCCAGAGCCCCCTATTTTTGAGTTGGTGCGGCACATAGGTATCATGTTATAATTAGAGCCCCCCCCCTGCTCCATCCCTCCATCTCTCTCCCTTACCCACATCTCCCCTCCCTCCTCCATCATCTACCCTCCCTCCCCCTCCTTCTTACTTCCCCTCCCTCCCTCCTTTTCACTCCCCCACCTCCCTCATCTCAATTCCTCCTTCTTTTAGTCTCCCCTTCTTAATTCCTCCCTCCATCCTCTACCCCTCCCCTCTTGCCTTCCCTCACTGCCCTCCCTCCCTCTCCATCCCCCTCCCTCCCTCTCATCTCCCACCCCTCCCTTCTTCCTCCATCCCCATCCTCCCTCCTTCTCACCTGCTCACCTCCCCTGCCCTCCCTCATCTCAATCCCTTCCTCCTCTACCCCCCTCCTTAATTCCTTGCTCCATCTCCCTCCCTCCGTCCCTCACACACAAAGTGCAGCAGGCTTTTATTTCAAATGCGAAGACGGAGAATATGTACGTCCAAATGATATTGTTTCTTACTGAAGAGACGGGATATATATCTTTTTTGGTAAAACTGCTACCACTAATTTGCTGTTTAAAAATCTTTACTACCGAGGGTTAGAAATCCAAGGACATCCAAGTCCATGGCCTGGGATGCAATCCTACCTGAACAAGATACCCCGCCCATTGGCCTTGGAGAATTACTGTCCCCCCCCCCCCCCCACCATTTGTGCTGTAATATGGAAATGTACCCTTTGGAAAGTTACCGGGGCCGTTTCATAAAGCTGTTTGTAAGTTAAGAGCGACTTTAAGAACGACTGGTGATCCTTTCTTGCGCGCTGAACCATCGCCAATGAATATACCATTTACAACAAGACGGGATCACCAGTCATTCTTAAAGTCACTCTTAACTTACGAACAGCTTTATGGAACACCCACCGGGTCCTAAGAATAGAAAAATTAAATAAAGTATATAGCCCCACATTGTACACCATGTCACCATTACAGTTTTGTAAATCTTAATTTCTTATTTGCTCTGCATTCCATATTTCTGTGAAAATAATGTTATTATCAAACATACTTGAAGGTTTGTGCGAACTCCTAAAGGAATTCAACTGGACTTCCCCTTTAAGGTCACTACATCTTGATATACCAAGTGCATCCTTCTATAAAATAACACACCTAATGCAATCATTGCCAGTGTCCTTACAAAGCACATTACACCTAAGTACATCTCCAGGTCACATACAAGCCCCCAAGGACAGGGATTAAGGGCATGTACTTGGTCCAACACTTGCGCTCATTGATGATGAATTTATCGTCCGCTTGGCTGCAAGTCACACCTCGCCGAGCAATGGATGTCTGATCCAATATAGAGCGAAGGAGCGGCACAGCCTTTATGCGCTACCAAACATACGCCCCGCGGGCGAGGGTGGACATAATTGCATTGAAATGTCGGGGCGGATTTGTACTCAGATCTCCCGCGATAAACGGTAGTAAATTTTGCTTCAGGGGGGTGGTAATAAAATTTGTGTATATGGATGGATGGAGGAATGCAGTAAAAATATGGACATATCATCTCTCCTCAGTGAGCCTGACGTTTATGGAGATACCACATATCACCACAAACAGCCATAGAGGATTTGATTCACAATGGTGTTATATTGTGAATTGAAAAGATTACAGAATTTCCTTGATAACAAAATAATTGAAAATTATTATTAATTTTTTCAAACTATCTTTGGTGAAGCCAATGCTCAAATGATACCTCTATACTATCATGAGAAATCACAAGAAACTTTGTGTTTTTTTTAATTGTCAAATGAATTACAAGGCGGGCATATGATAAATTAAAAAAAATAACATTATGGTGGTAATAATAATTGAAAAGTAAAACAAAATTTGCCAAACTATGATAGTATAAAATCATAATAATTGCGATTCCCTTCATCTATTTCAACATCAAATATTGGCCTAGTTAGTATTCATACAGTACTAATAAAAATGATGTGTAGGCCTACTGTTTTCCTAAAGTTTGATCAACCTCCAAGGTTCGACTGAATATTTCAAATACAAAAAAAACACTGAAATATTGACGTAGGTGAACATCAAAGTTACGGAATTACATCACTAGCAGTGGTATAAAAAAGATAGCCATGTATGTCTAAAGGCCTATATCATGTGCTGCTACATATTATGTTCATATTTTGTATGATCAGAATACTGAGGGAAGTATTTCATGAGGCAAACTTTCACCAACTAGCCTGTTCTGAGCCAATCAGGAGGGATTTCGGTAGCTTGTAACAGTTGTCGGTGAAAATCACCGATGATTTCAGTCTACCATGACTTCATCTCATAGAGAATGCCAGGGATGTTGTGTGGGTGGAAATGGGTCGTATTTAGAAATGTCATCTCCGTTTAGTAGCGGATGGTTTGGTCTCTGAAATCACATTGCTTGTTGTTTAGATTGCAGATGGGCAATGTCTTGAAGTGACTTGACTTGATGGCATGGCAGAATACCCATTAGGAAATGAAGGCATATCCCGCTACCCCCCCCCCCCCCCCCCCCCGCACTCTCAGAACTGAGTGTGTTATTGTTGTCGTGCAGGGAATACTAATTTCCAACATCGCAATTTCTCCACATATTTTATAAATTGCTACATTAAAAAATTATTTTGTGGAGCAACAATTTTATACTTTGATATAGGACTTATAGGACACAGTTGAGAATTTTTCTCTCAACGACCATAAAAGCAAATCAAATTTGGTAAGACAAAATATTCCCTCTTGTACCAAAATATTGTACTAACCAATAGACCAATATTTTGAAAAACCTCCTTTTCAAAAACATGACCAATCACTTCTTCAAAGCATGGCTTGTTTTTATGTGTAAGGTTATGATGCAGAAACAGCAGAATGGTGTTTGAAGACTACTGATAATTAATGAGTTACATATTTGAATTTTTTTCTTAATACATTACAACTACATTTGAGAGGCAAATTATTTTGTAAAATTGTACCTGATTTGTATTACTTGATATTACTTTGTATTACATTTTGAATGGAAATGGAATAAAGATTTGATATCTTGGAACAAACTTTCTTCAGCCATATTGAGAAAAAAAACAATGAATTTAGCAGCAAAAGATATAATTCATTTAAATGCTGGACCAGGGCAGCAACCATACTATATAAAAGCCAAGCTGGAGATTGTAAAGCATTAGCAGGTTTCATTTCTGGCAGAGACTATATAAAATGCAATATGTATTTTGGAACCCTTGTTGGCTTGTACTGTTATTATTATTATTCCCCAAATTGCAAAGATTATGCATAATAACCAAATTGATATATTACTGAAATGAAATTGGGAAACAAAATCCTTGAAATGTGCCAGCATTCTAAAGTCCAATTACCACTCAACAGAGCAATCTAATGAGGCGTGCATTTTGAGAATAAATTCATCATTCCTCACTATCAAAATCCATGTTTTTACGTTTCATGCTTTCAGATTCCACATGCCTTTATGAACAGTTTAATGGTATTATGGTAATGGTTTATTGAAAATTCATTCGCAGCCAAAGGCTGAATTGCAGAATCTTTTACAAGACAAGTACAAGAATGTATAATAATCAATTGCATAGTGACACAGTGTGTAATAAATATTACATCTACATGTATATTAAAGCTTTCCCAATAGGCTATAGGTTTTCAAAAATGCTAAACTTTGTGGTACGCCATTTAATTGGAAATTTCATAGTGTACAGGCCTACAGGGATCTAATTTGTCGATAATTTTAAATTACATTGATTTCGCCATATTGTTGACGCGACATGAAAATAAAATGAATTGAAGGAAATAATTGTTTTTGGCTCTTTTGTACATGTTCATGGATACTATAGAGATAATATCCCGGTAATATGGCCAGTTAAAAAAGTGGGGGGGGGAAAGGCTGGATAAACTAGGTCGGAAAGTACATGAAAATTACTAACCCTATAATCATAATGATCATAAGAAAGGGCATATACAAAGTACAGTCAGTCAGGTTTTAAATTTGGTTTAGTCCAAAACTAAGGGGGGGGGGCGGCCGGATTCACCTTGCACTCACAGAAATCCCGGTCTCCCCCCTCCCTCCCTCCACTTCTCTGTATTCGGTGCATCCTCCTCCCTCAACCCAACCCTCCTACTCTCCTCCACCACTTGCTTCTTCCATATCTTCTTCGGTCAACCCCTTCCGCTCTGACCATCCACCTCAAACTCGAGCACCCTTCTAAATAGGACTACATGATCAATATCCCTACTTTACACATGCCCATATAATACCAATGTACTCTGTTCGCCTTACAAATATTATGTAATTGATAACAACTTCATATGGCTGATAAACTAGGTCAGAATCTAAATGAAAATTACCGATCCTATAAGCACAGTCAGTCAGTCGCCCAGTTTTTAAATCCGGTTTAGACCCCAACTGTTTTTTTTTTGACGAAGAATGCTCGTCTTTAAAATTGTATCTGATCTATATTACTTTGTATTATGTTTTGAATGGAAATGGAATAAAGAATTGAATTGAACTAGGGAGAGGGGGGGGGGTGGGTCTGCCGAATTCACCTTGCGCTCACAGAGATCACCCTCGCCCACTCCCTCCACCATACTCTATTTGTACCATCTCCTCCTTACAAATATTATGTAAGTTGATACAGACTTCATCCTTTAAACCAGAGCCCTGCAATGGGTAGTCAACCTGAAAATGTCACCGAGTGTTGATGGTGTAATAAATGAGAGAGGAGTTCAGGCCCAGACCTTCTAAACATCCCAAGTATTCTGGCACAGAAGGCCGACCTAGCTACACAAGGGTATCCGATCATTACAGAAGGGGAATCGGCTCGTTATACTTGAAAACAGACGTTACAAGGGGCATCAGCTCATTATCTTTTATGACAGAAATTGAGAAGGGGCATCACCTTCTGCACTTCAAAACAGACGTTAAAAGGGGCACTGGCTCATTATCTTTAATGACGGAAATTAAGAAGCGGCATCAACTTGTTATACTTCAAAACAGACATTACAAGGGGCATCAGCTCATTATACTCTATAACTGAAATTTAGAAAAGGCATCACCTTGTTACTTAATACGCATTGTACTTTAGAACAGACTTTACAAGGGGCACCCAGTCACATTTTTAAAACATTCATGTGAAAGGGAATCGGCTCAAAAAAAGATTATCAGGTTCACATATATCATCGCCGAATCGGCGAAGTGGCACACACAACCCCTGATCAACGAAATCACTTATCGGGATAAACGCGAATAAAGATTTTCACATATTCAACTTCCCGTTGCTATATGACTGTGAAGTTTAACAGAATGAAGAAAGCACATACCAAGAGCCAGGTATCTACTCCTGCCTTTCATGTTAAAAATTTATCGAATGAATATCAAATCTTGACATAGCAGTGATTCAAACAAAAGCATGACAAGTGTCTTTTTGTGGAAAATATTACTTCAGCGTGCGTAGAAACGGCGTGCCATTTCATGGATTATTTAACAAAGGATTTCGAGGCTAATGTCGTTTTTTTTTTTTACTTTAATATCTCATAAAGAGAGAATAGGGTTCTGAATTTCGGTGAAATGATAGACCATAGCCAGAGAATACTAAAACTAAAAGATACTTAAAATTGAATGTTAAAAACTGAAAGATACTGTACTTAAAATTGACTTTTCACATGATTTTGGGACATTGTGCCACTTTGTGGATTCAGCGACCATATTATAATCAATTACATGGCAGAAGAGGGTGAACATTTTTCCATGTAATCCGAAGAGAGGAGAGCTCCCTTTTACAGTGTGAACTATGCTAAATGAAAACTGTACTTAAAAGCACACATTAAACGGACACAACATTTCAGAAGGGGATTTAGCTCATTATTAGAAAGGCACTGGCTTGTTATACTCCGGGAACAGATGTTGTGGTTTAGCATAAATTTGTTTTACATTATTATATGGCAAAAATGTGTGAAACACGAATGGTCTCAGTAACGGAGTTGCAATCAATCTCGAGTCAATTTTGGTTGTATAGTAGCATGATGAACTAATTGTGCTTCTTGGAAATAAATAAGTATAAATTGGTTTGCTTTAGAAAAAATTGATGTGTCTTCTGTAAATTTGCAACTGCAATTTTTTTCTGCAACATACCCTAAGTCTGAGAGGAGAGGTTTACTTTACGGTGTGAATGAAGTTTCATGAACACTGGTTTAAATGTTTGTTACATATTTTATAAACAATAAAAAAATACCAATGTTAAAACTGTATTAGATTAACTACATTGCACAAATCAAGTTTGTTGTATGGGCCTACAATGTATTAAAGATAAATTCCAGTTTTGGGAATGATCTCAAAATGACTTTTTACAGAATTTAATATAATGATCACCAAAGTGTCTGTTTGTATGAATAAAAAATATGTGCCAAAGGATTCTGGAAGAAATTGTGTAATTGCTGAGAAATAAGCAAAATAAGCGCGGATTCGGTCACTTCCGTCGGGTCTTTATTCCAGCAACAATAATACACTGTCCCACGTGTGCCTATCTGTGTTGGCGATCTTCAGTGTGATCGTTTTTTAGCTAGATATTATGATTTCACAAAGTTCAGTTTATGTAACTGTACCAGATCTAGATCCCAATAATATATCAATACTTTACCTTGGTTTTACAGACTTTCTCACGAAATCAGTTCATTTAGCTTTAAAGACAGGTGTAGTGAGCTGACATACACACCATTCATTTAATAATGTCTGATGATTAATGTGAACGGGGCTATACTTTACACTGAACAGGTTTACTGCCATGATAGGCATGCTCACAATTTGCTCTGTAATCCCAACGGTTCATTCCTCCAGATTTAACTGGATAAAAAAAATATGTCAGGCAAGACATCAGAGCATACCACAGCCAGTGACATATGTTCAGGGATCATAGAAGATGTCACTTTGATATATGTCTAGGAATGTTATTTACGATACGTTTATGAACATGAACCATTCAAAGCTCCCCCATCCTTTCTTTCTAAAAAGAACATCAGTTGGTAATGAAAGCTTCCGCACATGGTAAAAATGTGCCATGTTAATATTGCTTCTCTCGAAGCATGGAAACATCTTAAAGGGATATTTTTTTGTTATATTATTTTTGTATTTTACTATATTTTTCATATTTCAGCCATTTCTGGATCAAATTAGCTCAAGTAAACTGTGAATATATTCTAATTCAATCATTCAAGATTGTATGATGGACTCAATTTCATTCCAGCCACTGGTATACATAACAAAAGCACCATACCTAACAGTACTTCACAATTTCTTCTTTCACAATATTTTCCTATATAAAGGTACTTTGGTCTGATTTTGGTATCAAAAGTATTTCCAATGGAGAACTATAATGAGGTGCTTGCCAGAAATGACTTATTTTGGTATTCATCAAAGTTGACCTCAATTTCAAAGGCATCCTCACCTCCGTAACAAACCTGGTGGTCTAAGCCTGAATACTACTGGTAGTATTGAAAAACTTTCCTCCAAGGCATGCTTCTATCATAATAAAACAAAGGAGATGATGATATATATTTTGGATTCCATCTCAGACTTGTCTCATTGGGGAGGGGTGGATAAGAAGATCCCCCACACCCCACCCCCCTGACCTGGTTTAAATAACTCTAGAGCTGTGCGTGGTGATTTACCCTTTTTTCCTTGTTATTCATTTTCTTAAAGTGCCCCCCCCCCTGCAAGTAAATCCTGGATTTTCTCTTATTTTCATATGCCCCATTAAGGAAGTCCCATGACCCCCCCCCCCCAGTCATCCTATTATATCTTTCTGCTTTTCTGAATTAATCTTTCTTCATCAATATCTTCTAAATATGCTCTAGGTACATGTATATGAATGCCAGATTACTCAAATCACGATCCTGGAAATGGATTTCAAATTAAGTGGAGGCCCCAGAGGAAAGGTACGATTCACACATGACTGACTTCTATTTGTCATTCCCACACTTCTTTATCAAGTCAACAGATTCTAGTTAAATTAACCTACAAGTTAATGGGCATCTCTTTGCATGACTCATCTCCCGGCGCCCCCACCAACGTAACACTACCACTCTAAACATGGATGTCTCCAAGAAGTCCTAATGATGCTTCATCGATTCTGATCCTATTAGCATCTCGATCTGTCCCTGGTGACGACTGATGACATCATCCCCTACATCTATAGGAATGCCCCCATTTCCCATGAAAGCTATGAAATGTCGGGGTGCCAGAATAATAGAGGACATATATCTGAGACTCTTTATTCAACCATAAGATTTATTAAATTATATTCCTGGTCTATATTACCCTTTAAAATCTTCTCACATCCAATTTCCCTTCTAAAGCAACTCTTCAATTTATAATAGGGGTGCATTATTTATGATTTACTTGTTGTCTGTGACATTTCTCATGAATTCAGATAAATCTTCCAATACATGTATGACCAATTCATCAAACCTGCCAATTCTTTAATTCCCTTACTTTCTTTCTTTTTTGTTATATCTTTTTTTTCACTGGGCAAGGTGGCTCAGTGGTAGAGTGCCTGCCTCATGAACAGAAGGTCATGGGTTCAATCCCCAGCCAAGTCATACCAAAGAACAGATTCTGCTTTCTTGTCAGGCACTCAAAATTTGACAATGGAGAAGGGTAATATGTGATGCGGGGCCCACTAGGAGAATAGGTACATGTTCACCTGGGCCCTGTTGCATAAAAGTTACCATTGTGGTAACTTTGCCATCCAATGGTAACTTCCCTGAAATCCTTGATTCTGATTGGCTGTTGATCATCGTTACCATGGAAGTTACCATTGGATGGCAAAGTTTACCATAATGGTAACTTTTATGCAACAAGCCCCTGAAGATGCTCCCTGGGTAAAAAAGAGTTATTATAATTACTCAGTCCTCTCTATTCATTTTGACAGCCGGGGAAGGGGGGGGGGGGGTCTACTCTTATGTTTCTCCTTGTCTCCTACAATCTATAGTACAAAGGGGGTTAAAACATTAGTGACACCTCAAAATTGCTGATGATAAGCACTTTTCTTGGTAGACATGACCCCATTCTGGTTTCAAACAGACAAATTTTGTTCCTTTGTTTGCGGGTGTCATCATCCTTCGTCATCATCACAATATCGCTATCAGGGGTGACAACTGATGACATCATCGTCCTCGTGGGATATACCAATTCATGACAAGGAATATCTTTGGAGCCAAAAATGGAGTTTCAAGAGAAATTGAATTTAACATAGTGGGATTCCTTTGTATATTATGTAAAAGGAGATGAACAATGGATGAAGATGGTGATAATGATTGCATGAAAGATGCCAACTTAGCCAAGTATACATGCATAACCAGTGATGATTATAAAATAAGTTCTAATTCAGAGGTTTAAAAGATGACCACAAATATCCTTTATCAGGTCATTCTCTCCCAAAATTGATAATTTTTCAGTAAATATGAAAATGAGCAAGGCATTTGGAACCAGCAGAATATGAACCTATATACCCTAATGCTTGACAAGCAGTGGCTCTATTAGCAAGTCATTTGTTCATCACTGCGGAATGATTTTGTAAACAAATATTTCAGCCTTATTTCATTCCCTACATGTACCTCTGATATAGAATGTATATCAGGCTATAATGTATACATGTACATGTAGGCCTGTATTATAATTGCCCACTTTTCAAAATGAAAACTCTTGCTGAAACAAAAACTAAATATAATTTGGGAAAAATTACATGTACACACTAAAATACTGCACATACTTTTAAAAAGCTACTTTTTCTGTTTATTTTGCCATTTTTAACCAACCAAAAATCCTACTTATTAACCTGATAAAATCTTACTGGTTGGGTGGTATGCTATGCATATCGACCTTTATGAAATTCAGATGTTTAAATCATTTTTATATTCCTTACATATGTAATACGATCCCAACTGTCTAAATGAAGCTTTCGATTAATATTTGAAGTTGCTCATTATTATGTGGTTGAATGGTTCTGCTGATTAGTCATACTGCTGTGGTGTGAAATGACACATCAATGTCTCTTGTCTATTGGTATGACAGTATGTCTGTTAAATTGAGCATCTTCCCTCATCCAAGCCAGCTTTCAAGCCCCATTCACACTTGGCTTGGTAAACCTCTGCCCTCCACCATTTAATCTGTGTTACCATGGTAATGGGCCATGGTCAAACGATACCAGGATATCATCAGTGACTTTACGGACATGCATAAACCTAATTTTGAGTCAAATTTTTGAAATTGAGTTCTTTAAGGACGTTCCACAGTTATGTTTGTGCGCATTATGATCTGCGCATAGTTTACACTCTGCGCGCTGACGTCACAATAGATGAACAGGTGATTAATTAGCTGCGGGTATGAGCTGATTTTTCTCATCTTCTGCACTTTAACTGCAGATCCGATGCGTTATTTCATGAAGCTAAAAAATGGAATTATTCCATGGACCATTCAAAAAAAAAATTCTACAATTTCAAAATACTTTACTCTGCATTGCTGCCAAGAATCACGAATATTACCCGGAGTTTGAATAAATGGTAGAGTGGTTTTGATTTTTTCTTCACATAGAGACAAAGCATTCGGCGCATTTTTGGTGTTTTGAAAAGCACATTTGCTCTAATAAAAATGCTAATAGTTTAAAAACAAGCACATGAACCCCTAATTTTAAATGTTTGCACCTCTTAGGTATACCTTCCTCTACAACTCTGCAAATTTTTGTGAAAATGACATGGATTTTGAATAAAGTGCAGCATTTATTGTACGTTTGTAGTTTGTCACTGAAATTTTACATTTTTTAGATTGGGATTTTGTTATCGTTTACGCCTTTTTTAAGAACTGACAGTGCTGTTAAACTTAAAATTGCAAACAAATAGCACTATAAATAGATTCTCCATTCTAACGATACAATTATTAACTCTCTTGCGAAATTTGATGACTTTTTCATGTATTTTGACTGAGTAATAGAGGTTTAAACTCATTGTAGTAATATTGGGCGGTCTAAAAATGCCAAATTCTTTTGAATGCGCAATTCTATAAGAACATCAATTTGGGTGAACTTTGAAGCTCTATAGCAAAAAATCAAGCACATGGACCTACGTTAATTTCTGCATATTTCGAATATTAAGGTTCTGAAGTATCTATGTGCAAAGTTTGGTGAAAATGACATGGATTTCACTTTAACTGTGGAACGTCCTTAAATTACCTGTACATATTTTGAAATCCTTTCAATAACTCCAGTTACCGAATTTCTGATGAAGGTTTAGGCCGATTCGTAAAATGCGTGTAGCTGACTATATCAAGTACGAATGTAACTCAACACTCACAACTCTGCGAACCTAATCATTCATGTGTTTGATATAGACACACTCTCCTTCTGTTTGAATTATAAGTGTGAGGGTTTTCTCCCGGAATATGAATGGGGCGCAGAAAACCCAACTATGCCAGACTAATTATACCAGTCCATTTTACACTCATTGAGATACAAGTACAAGGTTAGAATGATGCCTGCTCTGATGAAGGTGCTGGAATGTACTATAATCAAAGGGATAGGTGTAGATTTCACAGAGGATAAAATATACAACAACATTATTCCCTGCCCCCCCCCTCCCTCCTCCCCCTCCCCACCGCTATGCTGCCAATTCTATGTGAATATGATGACGAGTGGATACATGTAAGCCTATAAAAGCAGAGCCCTCAGTGATAGAATTTTATCAACTCAAGATGCTGCGCTTTTAAATTATAACTGGAAAGAAATAAATAATGAATGAATGAATGAATGAATAAATGAATAAATAAATAAACAAAACAATAAATAAATAAATAAATATGGGGGAGGGGGGTTCGAATGGATATAAGGTCCGATATAAAGCTGTGGATACATGTCAAAATTATATGATAGGTCAATACATGTGTAAATAGCTCTTGTAATGATGAATATTGCAAAGTTTCAGGTGTTTGAAAGAAACAATATAAGACTTGGTGAGGATGGGGATGTATGCTGTACATGTATGTAGCTATAAAATAATGTATGTACACTGTTCATATCTAAAATGCAGGATATTTTTGGAGTAATGTACTTGTTCTGTACATGACATGAAAGCAATAATTATTCAGAATATACAAGTGTTTATACTCATGGCCCATACATGATATAGGTTTTAAATTCACCATCATCACGACCTACCTTGTTTAAAACGTGCTGAAATATAGAACCATTAAAATAATGTAACTTTAATAAGACTCATGCAAGTTATACAAGAACCAATGGCAATTCTGTCAAAACCATATAAAAGCCGACTATTACTTTAGTACCTTGGAATTAAAAGCTAACATTAAAAAGAATAATTATATGTGTTAAAGAAAATGAAAGTTTCGTACAAAACTTAATACAAATTCACTATGAAGTCTGCAGCGTACCACAAAATAATTATTCAAAATAGAATATTATGAAATGAAAATCACATGCATACAAGAAATACAAGAAATTAATGTCAAATCAGTAGTACGGGAAAGGTATGCATAGAGTGCTATAAATACATGAATGATGGGTAATACTGTTAACATGCAGAATATTGTATGAACACAGTGTTAGGAAAGCAATTGAAATTAGAAGTAAGCAAAATGTTGAAAAAAATGTAAATAATGACAGAAGAAATTAATGGTCTTCAGTTCTAAGAAAATGTTTTGTTTTTTACAGTAACTCCATGTAAATAGGGCTTTACAAGAAACTATTTACGTACATTCAATTCCAGAAAACTCAAAGTCCAAAAATCATAGTACATGTTAATCTCTTGATTAAATGCAAGTCTTTAGTTGATTTACATTCAATTGCAAAATACAATGCCCCTTTACACTGTACGTTCGATTTCGGAACCTGCAATTGATTAACAATTGAACAGAAGTTTCTTGCAATGCCTTGTATGACAAATCAACACTCAACTACATAAAGTATCAACAGAAAGTGTATACATAAATTTGTAAATGAAGACGTCCTCCCTTTTTTGTTTGTACACTATGTATTGAACTCAAGTGATAGATGTGTATGGAATTTAAAGAAACAAGAATGAAATACAAATAAAACTGAGTGTATACATTCATATGAAGAAAAAAAACATTTCTCTATATAGACCTAATCAAAAGCTCTACAAATTGTTACATGTTATAAATACATTTCATATCAGAAGCTGTAGTGTGTTCATTTGACCGTTTTCATTTTAAAAAATGCAGTGAATTATACCGGGTCCAGGAAAAGAAGTTTTACCCAAAAAAATCCTATGATCTTTTTAACAATCAATTTATAGACACTTTTTTGTATTTCAACGTTAGATATTACTGATTTCAAATTTGCCATGTGTCACTGCAATGGATTTTTTTTTTAATGAGGAATATGATTAATTGATATTTTACCACTTCATAGACTTGTAATCTTCTTCCAAATCGATCATCAAAGTACCTATTAAATCTTAAATTCTTGAGTATCCCCAACCTAATACAAATGTTCTAAAAATTCAATGAGAATTATGAATTGGAACATTAGAAAACAAAACAGAAAATTACTACATGTATGTTAATAGAATGCTATGCATGGACATATATGTACTATCCTGAAGAATATTAAATTAACTAATAGTAATAAAGGTATACTGTAATGTATACATTTTACACAAGTAAACATGAACAGGTACATGTACATGTACTAATATATCCTTTTCTATACACAATATAAAAACAAAAACTATGTCAATGACAACATGTAAAAATAGGAGTTTTAGAAGTTTATCTCTGAAAAAAAAATCTAAATGCACTCAGAAAGAAAATATGAAAGAGTGAAGCGAAAATTAGCCCACAAAATACAGATACCAGCAAGAAAAAACACCAACACCAGTTTTAGTAGACATACATGTAGAAAGCATTATAAAAAAAGCGCGCACTACCTCTATCATAGCTGAGCTCGTGGTGGCGCTGTGATGTTTTAGGTGGCGGCATGGGCGGCGGGCCTATCATAGGGTCAAAAGGTCACCAAGCCAAATAACCCAGTTAAGGCAGATGCAGGAAAAGATAAATAGAAATTGAAAAAAAAAACATTTGAATAAAAATACAAATTAGAATCCATAACGGCAAATCACACAATTCAATACATTATTGTATTTTGCAAGAAAAGGGGTAAAACCATTTTTTTTACAGAATAAATGTAGTTAAATTATTAATCTACATGTACATCTGAACTGATCTAAATGAGTTTTTGATTATTACATAATAGATCTTCCTACTCTATGTATTTATTATGAAGGAAATGTGGAATAATATGAAGCATTATCTATTCTCCATTCTACACACATAGAGAATATCCAGAGTGACACAAGAATTAAATTCCCCTTTTCCGAGAAATAAAAACACAATTTCTTCAACATCAATTCAAGATAGGTTAGTATGGAAGCAAGCAAGAGAAAAACATTGTGCATGAAACTAAAGCCATCACAGAAAAGGAAAGGACATTCTACAAATGCTTGGGGAAAAAATCATATTAGTGGGATATCAAATGTAAAATACATGGACATGTACGATCACTTTTGATACTCATTAACATACATTAGAAATAGCATGGTAGATACTCATGTACAGCGTATACATCTAAAGGTGGATTCATGCCTTATAAGATTTTAGAAATTTCTTCATGATACCCATCCAAATTAAAGAGCTACAATTAATTGTTACTAAAAACTTTCGAATAAATGCATAATTTACATGTATGTCCTTATTTTGACAAAAGGCTCAAATTTATTTGCATTCATTGCATAAAGAACGTACATGCTCGGTAATTTTTCATTACTATATTTAAAAGGAACTGTTGTATAATGAATTTCAAGTCAACAGATGCATATGATAAAGGCCAACAAAAGCACAGAATCATAAAAAATTGTGAATTAAATTTGTTCGGTACGTAAATGTGTCTATTAAAAAAGACACAGTTGTGAGATTTTTTTTATCTCCTTTAATGGAGATACTGAAGCAGGGAAAATTCTCAGTTTGCTACTCACAAACATTGAAGCAACTGCAAATTAACAATCTGATAATACACAGTACAGTGGATACAGGACAATAGCAGGTACTTTTAGGCAAATTGGAAAAGCAAATTTAAACGTTTGTCCACACTGAACAAACTAATCCAGGTTTAATTGTTGTTTATGCCGTAACACCACGTCATGGTCTATTTCCTTGATCTCAACCTTATCAAAGTCCATTGCGATTTATCGGGAATCATAATATTACTTTGAGAGTCTTTTGTTAGTTTTGATATAAGAAAGCAAATTAATGTGTGCATACAGCTTTTTTATGAAGATATTTTCCTTTTAATAATATTATTTATTTGGCATTTTTAACACATACACATGCACATCAACTTTTGCAGGAATAAAGCCTTTCTTTTCAACCAAATCTACCTAAATATTCATATTTGGGAGGGAACTGCTTTTTTTCAATGGTTTTATTGTTGTTAAGCTTTAATAACTTTATTTTGAAAGCAACTTTGATACACACACAAGATAATTTTATAAAATAAGGCATAGTCATTTTTTAAGCTTTACACCCTGAATTTATAATGTACAACAGGGCCTACTTGTATGTGATTAAAAATATATTTTCCTTAGACATGATTAGTCTTCATGCGTCAGACTCACCTTTGGAAGAAGCTGTTGGTCTGTAATAACCCGAAGGTTTGGGCAACGTTGGGGGTGGTGCACCTATGTGACGAGCAGGGTTCGGTGAAGGGGATTTATTAGTAGAGAATTTCATAGGAAGCAGGCAGACACAAGAAGATGCAGGGAAACAGAGAGACAAAGAAAACAATTTCAGTGGTTAAAAATACTAAATCTACATCAAAATTCTATATCTACTTCAAATATTATATGTATCTACATGACTTTATGTGCGAGCAAGGTCTCATCCCTTCATTTACATACATGTAGGTATGACTCTAGCTTAAAATCTGATACAATCCAAGAAGAAAAATTTTGTAATTGGCAATTCACAGTAAAAATGCTGTGTAATTTCTATAGCTGTTTACTCTGAACTAGTTTTATAATAAGTTTGAACAAGCATTTTAAAACATCTTAAAAACAAAGATTATTATGTTTGCTTTTTCTTTTACTACCGTAAAGTTCATAACACTAGCATTGCACAAAATCTCGAAAAGCAATTTTTCTGTGTACTTTCAAAGTGTAAAGGAATGAGACCTTTGCATTCATTCTACACATGTAGTGCAAGGGAAAATGCAAACAAAATGCATGAATTATTCAAAACTTGCAGAAAACTATCAGATTTTTATATAATAACACATATTTCTAAAACTTTGTTTTTGCTATAAGAGTGCAAACAAGTGGCATTGCATGATGCAGTCAATTGCAAATGTGACTTTATTTGTGCTGCATTTCAAATTTAGCTATTACCTACATGTACATGTATGCCTGAATATGCCTATTATGCTTGAAATTGTATATGATTCATTGAGTATTAAACATATACAGTAATAGGGACACACAAATTTGGATGATAAAAAATGTTTGAGCCCATTCTAAAGTTCTACAGGAATCAGCTACCCTTTCCCATCCATTCAAATTCATAAGTTTGTTAAAAGTGATGTAACTTTTTAGAAATAATTTTCAATACTCCCAAATGCAGTTATTCCAACTATTGGTAAAGCACACAATAATTGAAAAGAAAAAAAATATTTTCCTGACACTGTGCACTTTTAGAAATGCACGTCGACATAGACGACTGATACGAGAATCAACGAGATGATGTCATTTTTTGGCGCTCCATATGCCTCAGGTCCTCACACACGTCCACTATCAGAATCGAGAACCTCGCCACATCCATTTTGCGGTTCTCTAAAATCATAGTCGACGTGCACGTGGGTGACGTCATTTTAACTGTTCAAGCCCAGCATGAAGATCAACCTTTCCCTTTTAAAACAGTTTTCAGTGACTTTTCACAAAATTAATGTAAGTTGTACGACGCATTATGTTTATCATTTTTGAAATTGCTTTCTGATCTTTAAAATATATATCGATATACATGTATATAACTCGCGTAAAAAGGAATCAAAGCGAGTGAAAGGGCAAGTGTGCACAAGTTGCACATTCGCATCACCCGAACAGGTCCCCAGGCGATGGTACGCCAGATCTTCCGGGTCGGGCAGCGTGTCAAGACCCGCTGGTTATCGCGCTGTTTCACGTGGACGTACGTACATGTACAAGTCGAGTGAAATCTAAAGTGTTCGCATCTGTAGTGAACAAGGGCAGTTGACGACGTTGATCATACGACTGCTACGTCGTTCTCGTTCACTGCTCCTATAAGTCTCTACTGACAGTATTAAACTGAATGCAAGAACTGTTAAAAGGCCTGCTCTTCCAAACTGCTAATGATACTCACGCTTTCCCCTCATTTCAAGCTCAAAATGAAATAGGTGCAATGCAAGTGCAGAAAGAATATGAAGTATAGGTACATCCAATTCAGCCAGTGGACTATACTATACCAGTGGGCCTACACAATCTGTATACTTGTTATTCCTCTCTCACAAGAATATCCATAGCTCGGAAGACATTAAAACCATGTCCTAAAACTTCTGGACGTTGATGTAAAGTGGTTCCAACCTAGAACTTGACTTCAAAACAAGTCCATTTTGTGCTAAAAATGCTCATTTTTGACATTCCATTCATCTCTCGTTTCACCTCTTCAGGGCTTCCAACCAATCCCATATGAAATCACTTTTCCATGTTTGAGGCAACTAGGCAACCCGAGATTTATGAGATATGAAAGAACAATTTCTGATGAACTAATTTGACCTCGGGCCTGCAACTGTATGGTCGCTACCCGCTAGTCTAATCATTCACAGACTCTATCCATTATTTGTTTTGGAAAGACAATTCTACTATGTTGCGATTTTATGAAATATAAAAAAAAATACTTTCTGATGAACTAAATTTCACCTAAGAATTGCAAAACAATCACTGCTAGAGAAAATACAGACTTTATCAATTATTTATTACAGACAAAAAAAAACATTTCTACTTTGTAAGTCTTGAAATTTATGAGATAGACTATCTGAAGAATAATTTCTAATCAAATTTTCAACCTCAGACTCAGCTTTGCAAAAACTGTGATTGCTACAAGTCTTGAAAGACAGGCTTCATCATGAGTCTAATTATACTCATCTTTGTTCATATCCTCAAAAGATGATACTGTAGGTCTATTCTGGTCTGAAATTAAAATTAATTCATTGAATATAAAGTAAAGAACATGTAAATATTCAATTGCCATTGGAAAATAATAAATTCAATCAAAATTGGATGACAAACAACAAAGTCATAACACCTTTCAGCTTTGAGTAAATATTTTGGAAATATCCCAATGAAAGTTGCCATAGTACCTACTATTTCTTTAGAGTTCTCTCACACTCCTGAAGGAAATTACTGCATAACTGGGATTTGAAACTCACTCTTTCAAAGTCTGGAGACTAATCCACTGGGCCACTAAAATGCCAGACCACCACACTCCTTGACCAAAGGATACCTGCGGACCGTTTTCATAAACTTCTATCATATGACTTATATCAGATCTGACAACTTTCCTTGATTTTGATTGGCTAAAAAGCACTGTTACAATGGTATATTGGATAAAACAGAACTTGACGGATAACATTCTTCTCATGAAACGCTACCCTGACATTTCTGTTATTATTTTCATTTTGGTCTGAAAGCATCTGGAGATCAGGGACTCGTCTTACAAAGAATTACGATTGATCCAATCAATGGTAACTCTATGGACATCCATCAGTGTCATAATTTTTTCTACAGGAAATGTGCAAAATGTCAAATTGCAAACAAAGGAGAACACACCTACACCGTAACTGTCAAGAAATCGATGAATTTATGGATATGCATTCATATCTAGAAAAAAATTTGGGCAAACATGCATTTCCATAGTTTTGATTGATCGGATCAATCACAAGTTTTTGTAAGACGGGGCCCCTGAATATGGCATGCCATCCATACCAGGACAAAATGTTGTCAAAATACATGATGACAGGTTGTCATATGGGGAGAAAATTATGGAAGGAATTATGATACCCCTCCAGTTTAGAATTGTGTTTCTTTGGCAATAAGAATAGGCTCATGGAAAAAGTGATTTTCTCCTCAGAAAATATGAAAAAGTACATGTACCATATTCCATTTGATGATTTGGTTTATTACACCTGACCTAATGAGAAAACAGGTGTACAGGTGTACAATGTTTAAATATTATGAATAACAAAACAGAGACAGATGGTTTTATCATGCTTGACTTTCAGTAGGGCCTAGCATGCAGTATAGTGCGCTAACAATATCCCCTCTAGAAAAGAATATAAATCAATGTGCACATAAAAACAAAAACACCAAAATGTCTGAAGTTGGAACAATTATCTTCCTCATTCTATTTTGTTAAGATATTCAATATTTCGCTTGTTTAATTGTCCTCTAGTGATTGATTTATTCATTTATTAAAGCTCATATTTTTTGTCCCGGTTTTTGGTGTCTTTTATCATCACTATGGGGTTTACATTAATGCAGCACTGCGGGTCAACCGGTCCAGAACCAGTGATCCAGATTTTATCAAACACTTTCTGATCCAAATATGAAAGGGGTTTATACATGTACATGTACACATTCATAATACAAAATTGAAAGTGAATATATAAAAGCCTACATACGGTAGTCATTCTCCTTGAAAGTCAGGACGACCAAAAAGTGAGATTTGTTTTTCTTTTCACAATGTTTGACAAGGGAAGTTATAGCTTTCGGCCATGTGCATTGTGCATACTATGCTCGCTGTGACTCAATTCAACACAAAAACTATTCATCGTATTTACTTCTCACAGGGAATAAAAAAGTGATCTGTTTTGAGGGCTGTATTTCTTTTGAGAAAAGAGAACCACTTTACATTTCAAGGTACAAGAGGGAGTAGACAAATAATTACCCCCATGTAAAGTACACTTATGCTTGAGTACCAAGGATGAGGCTGATAATGTAGATGTATCTGTATTCTGTGTACAAAATCAAGGTTTACAAAGTAACAACTTTGTTTCAAATTTCCATCATTTACTATATAAATGTTTTAGTAGTTGTTTTTAAACAGTTTAAAGGGGGATTGAACTGTGTGTGGTCTCTCATTGACTGTGTGTTATAAATATAGAGTCTTAAAATATTATGTTTTCAGATCTATATCTACTAATACTACAGAGAATTGATTGACGTATAATTGCATTTGTATAGAGTAACTAAAATGTTTTGAGAGGAAAAGTAATTGTTTAGCTACTTGGTATTAAACATAATTATTGTGGTATAAATATATTGAGTAGTTAATTAGCATTATATCATAAAGTGGGTCTATATTACTAGACTACACTAGCATTATGGGTCAGGAAACTGGCCAGGTATGAGTAGTTGAGGACTCGAGATAGCACTATTGGTTCGTATCTGCTTTAATTCAACAAGATGTGTTTAATGAACGCAGTACATATACATGTAGTCCATATTTTTTGCATTTAATCTTCAATAAATATAAAGTATGGTTGATTAAAATTGTCAAACAACTACATGTACTATAGAAGTTACAAAAAACAGCTTTGTATCAAATTTCAAGCAGCGTTTTTACATATGGATTGCATCTATGTACAATAGAATACATGTGTAATTCCTTGGTATAACTAGTAATGTATATGCAAGTATTAAATGTTTAATTGTGCCACCACAAATGGCTTTCCATAGATGCGGTGACTCAGCCACGACCAATAAATGTATCAACACCTTAATAGCCCAACTGTCTGTATTTTGCCCTTGTTGTCTACATGTACTTGTGTGGTGGCAGCGGTGGGATTTGAACCCATGCCATTGAGTTTGAAATGACTGGTGGCTCAAACCAAAATTATTCATATCATACATGTAAATAGGCTGCCACTGCAAGTGCTATGAATAAAGGGATCAGACTGGATCACTTTTATTTGGAACAATAGTCAATTTTATGAATAATAATAATAGTCAATTTTTATAAAGTGCTTTTCCCAGAATGGCTCAAAGCGTGTTACAGCATACAATACATGTACATGTATTATTACCCCAGTCATTGGATTCATCTCAACCCCGCACGAAAAGTGCACAATCTCCACTCCCTGGGGAGCATTCCTTGCATTCATCGCAGCCTCATAATGGCGCTGGCAAAATCAAACATACAATATCTTTCGCATCCTACCGGGTACCCATTTAGCACCTGGGTCGAGAGTGGCAAAGAGTGGATTAACGCCTTGCCAAAGGACGCTAGACCGTGGTGGGATTCGAACACACGACCCTCTGTTTACAAGGCGAGAGTCAGAACCGCTACACCACGGCTCTTCCACAAATGTTGTACAAAGTTTGTAAAAGACAATGTACAGTATGTAGCATGAATTTTCTACGCCTTGCCTTTAAGGCCTACATACATGTAGATATTGATGTGGTTTATCCTTGTGTCATTATGACTGATCAAAAGGAACAGTATGTGTTCTAAAATTAACCTCTAGATCGATGTACATGTATGTTGTGTAATTTGTGTTCCTGTGTGATATAAACAGGAAGAGATAATAAAAGCCTAATTTATGGTGCTCACATCCATCATGCTGTAATGATTGCAGTGATTGGCCTTTAGACATACATGTACAACCCCTGTCTTAGCCCAGATATGCAAGATGCTTTTTAATATCTAGCAATCAACATACATGTACTCAATCATATCAGATAGCCACCTGGGTTGACACCTGGGTGGAGGATGGCAAAGTTAATGTCTTGCGAAGGGATATTGGATTCAATATTACCACCGTGATGGGATTTGAACCCTGGACCTTGTGATTCAAAGTCTACAGACTTATCAACTGATCCATAGCACCTCTCGTTTGGTGCCTTCCAACATCATGTAAAACGCTGATATGAAAACAAGGAAAAATACATACATGATTTTTACTGGTATCGGCTCCTCCTAACTTCCCGGATATGGGTCAACCAAGCCTATCACATGACATTCTATGATTTCCCTACATGAACGTGTACCAACAACAGAAACAGAAGACCGTATCACGTTGAATCTGGGTCATCAAATTGAAATGTGCAGACTTCAATAACTTCCAGTATAAACACAAAAATTATACTTAACAGACCATAAAACTGTTGTATAAATTACATAATTGTACTCATACATGTACATGTAGGCCTACAGTGTAGATTAAGTTTTAGATTCCATTCTGAATCATGACAATATGATGAAAGTTATCTTTTTGTGTGTACATAGACCTAAATCTAGTCCTTTGGAAGCACATACATGTACAGTACATGTAGTGCCTACATTTTAGAAACGTTTATAGCCATATTGCAGTTTATATTAAATAATAAAAACAATGTGACTTGTAAAGCGCCAAATCCAATCTGTAGAGTGCTCAAGGCGCATTTAAGGGCTATAGAGTTATAGTTTTCAGAAGATTTTTAAAAGGCTCAACAGAGGTACATTAAATGTCTTCAGGAAGGCTATTAAACAAAGTGGGGCACGCATTCTAAAGCAAATGATCTCCCCCCCCCCAAGATTTTGAAACTTTTGGAACAAGGTACATATAGCCAGAAGTGGATGAGCGCAAAGACCTGTTGGTCTGTTAAAGTAGTCAAAGGAATGACTGTATTGTGGTGCTGATCCATGAATGCTATGAAAAGCAAGCAACAAAATCTTTGAACTGAGAATCTTAGAATTCTCTGAATCCAACAAAGTATCTGAGCCAAACCATGGAGCTATCAACACACCAAGCAGAGGATGTATTCTACATGTACAGTATGTATCAAGGACCTTCCAAGTAATACACGTACATGTACATCAAACCAACTTGACCTCCAGCTAGACCAGATACCAATCCATATTTGGAGTGTTTGAATACCAGAACGATGACATGATACATGTTCATATTTATCATCAAATAGCAATTGTTTCAACTACATGTACATGTAGGCCTACAGGAACAGCTTTATCATGTGCATAGTACATGAGGGGGTTGGGCGTGATTCAAAATCAAATGTTGTCCATGTACATGTATGTAGACCCCCCCCCCTCCCCATCCCTGCCAATTATAAATTTTGTCTTTAAAAAACAAAAGGTTATTTGAATTCTTGTTTAAATAACAAAAGGCAAAGCAAGGAAAAAATAATTGGCAAACATAAAATAAACTTCTAAAATATACCCATTTCAGCATTCATGGATCTAACTTTAAATTGAATGCAAGTATGCAACTGTGCTTTGAACTAACTGTACAACAACTTTGAAAGACATGTTATGACTTGGGGATAAAAAAAAGTGTGGCATGAACACTGCTTTAGTCCCATCAGACACATGAGGGGTCATAGGTCACGTTGCTCACATCAACAGAGACTGTCTGCCAAAAGCATTTATACAATGTCTGCAACATGAAGGGAACAAAAATGTGCTGGAGCAAACCAAGTTCACTGACTCATATTCCAAATCCAATCTCTCTACATAGAGGCTCACATGGTTTTGATTAAAGGGTAAGTTCACCCTGATGAAAACTTGGTTGTAAAAATCGCAGAAAAATAATTTAAAAATATTGGTGAAGGTGACAGGAAAATCCATTAAAGAATATTAAAGAATAGAGACAGTAATCAGAATTTCAAGCTTTTGACGGGTCATAAAAGAGCAGCTGCCCCATTTATATACACTGTAGGTATAAATTTCATTATTTTATGGTCTGTGAAGGCTTATTTCTTTAATATTTTCTTTTTAGGAGCAAGTGTGAAAAAATTTGTGTAAACTGATATACTGAAGGCACAATAAAAACCATTTTCATTTTTTTTTTAAATGACATTTCATTGATTATTTACCATATGATATGTAGGAAAGCTGCTCGCATATGATGTCACAAAACAAAGAATTAAAGGGATGGTCCAGGCTTGAGATATCTCAATAAAAAGAGTAAAATTCACAAAGCACAATGCTGAAAATTTGATCAAAATTGGATAACATTAACAAATAACTAAGTTATTGAATTTTAAAGATTTGCATTATTCCGGTGAAACAGTTCTAGGCATGTCTTTATGAATATTCATTAGATGGGCTGATGATGTCTTTTTCACAAAATATTGATAAACTTCAAAATTCAATAACTTCGTTTAATATTTGTTATCCGATTTTGATGAAATTTTCAGCATTTTGCTTTGTGAATTTTATTCTATTTATTTAGATATAAATATTTTCAGCCCGGACCACCCTTTTAAAATACTTAAATAACTTTTTTATCCTTTGATGGATTTTCCTTAAACATTCACCAATATTTCTATTATTTTTTTTGCTATCTTTACAATTAAATTTTTGGCATAGTGAACTTCCCCTTTAACATACATGATGTAGACTTCAGTGTCACACTACTTGCACTCAAGCTCATTGGTGATCTTATCATATTTTATTGATTTTGGAAACATTCTTTATTCTGAAACCCCTGCATCAAATGAAAGTAATTCAGTTCCCTTTGAAATGTTTTCTGACTTTGTCTGCACTACTTGTAGGTGCTGTAATCATTTGATTCAAAGTAAATATGACTACAACTACCCAGATTTTTTCAATCTACAGATGTACATGTATTATGTTTATAACTATAAGGCTCAAACTTTTCTTAATATCCAATTTTTCTAATTTTTTATACTGCACTCTTGACATCATAATCATGCAAATCATATAAGTTTAGTGCCAATAAAACAAAAAGACACTTTTTTTGTTAATCTAATGGTTTTTAAAGGCTCAAACCTTTTAATATCCACTTTTTCTGTGTTTCATACTGACCTGTTCTATCATTAATCAAGCAAATCATATACATGTACGTATTAAAGGCCTACAGTATAAAACAAAAAAAAATTGTATTTTCACATTTCTTTGGTGTATGTTGTGTTGATCAATTGTTTTTATTAGGCTCAAACTTTTCTGGATATTAATTGTCTATGTTTCATACTTAGCTCTAATAATATAAAACATACATTGTAGTGTCTATAAAAGAAAAGCATTTATTTTTTTTTACATTTTTTTTTTGGGGGGGAGGGGGGGGGGTTAATTTTAATCATTGTTATCAGGCTCAAACTTTTTTAACATAAAATTTTGTTCTGTGTTTCAACTCTTCTTTTTCTTCATAATCGTGCGAATCATATACATGTACATGTACATGTAGGGTCTATAAAAAAAAATTCCATATTCTGAAGGAACAAATTAACATGCTTGATAGATCATGCTTCATAACATTACACATAACAAAATTTCAGCACTGTCAAGCATGCTCTCACAGTAATTCATGACTTTTTAAAAATAGATTATACCGGTATTCACTGAAATTAGACAGAGGAATGTTAACAAAATATAGCATTGATCAAACCTTCACTCATCAATATCGTGCCAATGTCATTGCATGCTTCCAGTCCAACCATGTAATTAAATTATTAAACAAATATTCATCTCATCTAATATTGACTTTTTTATTGACCTATGGAAAAAAAATGTCTTGGGGCTATCTTAATGAGCTTTTCCCAAGGCCAGAATCCCTTGATATTTGTACAGTGGTAGCTTTTAGTTGGTATCAAACCTTTTTAATCATCACTTTCAATTCACTAGTTTAAAAAGTATGGTTTTGAGGTAAAAGCCAATTGGAGAATGACAACAAAAGAAAATTTATGAAGAAGGAATAAAATAATAAAAATTTAAACACCCTTTTAATACAATCATTAGAATTTTGATTGTATTATCCCTATTTTTGTTTAAATAAATTGTATTCATATAATCTAATTCATGACATGTATCCAAATGACGATTATTTCTTTCTTGATTCTTCTAGTCTACAAATGTACAATAAAAACCCACCTCTTTCAGAATGTTTAACTTACATGTAGTTAGGTTCAATCCATGTTTTAATTTCAGAATGATGTTTATAATATATATTTGATGTCTAATTGTTAAATCTACAATTCTAACCATATTTCCCGCATTCCTCACGCATAGAGACCTGTAGGTGTTATGCGTATTAAGAACCGTACTATCATTATCAATATGTACATCAAATTATGAAAGTGCTCATGCTGTATTGTGCAAACTTTCTACACTGAACAGATTGACAAGCAAGATGTTGGATTTGCAGAGTTGTAAAGGTGAAATGCAGCCTTTCTAGTGCAAAACTTGTACCACTAACTAGTCCAGATAAAAAAAATCTGTCTACAGGTAAAACAAACTCGTATGATCTGAAATATAAATTTACAAAATTATCCAAATAGAATTAATCTTAGAGTTCACGGGGTTCATAGGGTAGTATTGTCCAAATAATAAATAATTGGAAATTTGCATCATGCTACAAATCACTTGCCAAAAAAATTCTCTATTAAACTTTTGCTTTGAAAACACATGATTGAGGTCTATGATAAATACTAACCCAATTCAAGGAAATTCCATTTTCTGGTAGCAGCACTTTGTAGTACAATTAAACATGTATTGTTTAAATAAATATACCAATTTTTTTTTTTTTACATTTCAATATTTCAGATCATCTTCAGCTTGCCAGGTGAACGTGTAAAGTGCATATAAAAGGACAATCCGTGATTACGGCCACCACTAAAAAGAGATGCATCAAGTTTTGCAGTGCCGGAATTCTCCCAAATAGGACTCACCTTTGGATCCCGATGGGGGCAGGGCATTCCGCGGTTTTGGACCCACGACAGGGGCATACTTCTTCGGTTGAGTCCCAAAGAACGTCTGGGTGGTGGTGACCTTCTGCGTGTAGACGGTCCCTGGCTTGTACTGTCCGTTCTGGGGCAAATTCCCACCAGCCCGGAGACTGTCCAGCTGGTCCAGATCCTGGTTCAACCGCTGCATGGTCGTCATGGTAACAGGTCAAGGATTATCTCTCCTTCTTCAGTGGTCAATCTCTGGAAAGATATGCAAGGCATGCAAGGATTAGAGGTGTATATTACCTACAGTACTACTATTACACATGGTATTCGCTGGTGCTACAATTTAAGATGCTGTACAAACATCGACTCTGTATT
This sequence comes from Lytechinus pictus, assembly GCF_037042905.1. Classification (NCBI taxonomy): domain Eukaryota; kingdom Metazoa; phylum Echinodermata; class Echinoidea; order Temnopleuroida; family Toxopneustidae; genus Lytechinus; species Lytechinus pictus. The sequence continues at coordinate 23,429,064 of NC_087258.1, read as the reverse complement.
TGGAATCAAAATTTGTAGGAATGGAATATCCCAGATGGTCTGTGGCAGAGTCACGATTCTCTGTCTTAACAACATCAAGCATCACTGGTCTTTGATGTGATTGAGGCATGGGTATTAAAAAATTATATTTCTGTATGTACATCATTTTCCCCAAAAGCAGCAGAACCAGGGAATAGTGTGAACAGACCATAGGCCCTCGTGAGGTACAGGGCCTACCGAATAGAACAGGTTGACAGTCAGATCAGATCATGAAATCTTCAAAATCTGCATCAAACTGAAACATTCAAATATTCAGGCTGATTCAGAACTTATCTCTGAGCCTGGAATCAAAGTGGATCACTGTCTTGTATAAAAACACAACTCAAGTTTGGGAATACCGAAGGCTTAATAGCTGGTAAATGTATATGAATTATGATAATGTTATAGCTTTATGATCTGGCTAAGAATGTAGCTACAGTGGATGGCAGTGGTCGGGTCCAACCGGCACCCAAGATTTCTGGGGCGGTATTCTGAGGTCATTTTATCTTTAAAATATTTTATTTTATCTCTTAAAATGAAATTGGTATTCTGAGATGACATTTTATCTCTCAGATAAAATTTAACATTTTATCTTGCTTATAAATTTTATCTTGCGTATCTATGATGATACGCAACAGAGCAGTGGCTGCGTAGACATACCCATCGCGTATCTGGCCATTGCAACGCGGGTAATGTGCTTGCGCCCAAGTTACTTTGAAGAAAAAATAAAATAAACTTAAAAGAGGGTAGGTGCTATTTTATCTCCGCGACGTTGATTTCGTCAATATTTCTAGGTGAATTAACTCCAACTGTTGGCATGAAATTTAAGAGAAATGATAGATTCATTGAGAACAACACCTTAAAGTTATTCCTGTACAATCAGGAAGCATTTCATAAGACTTTTCTTGACTAATATTGTCTTTGAAATGATGCTTGAAAAGATGCGATATAGACTTCGATAAAGAGATGAGAGTAATGCAATTTTAGTTAAAAAGAAATCTCTGTAAAGACGCGCAAGCGTATAGTGCAAGCATATTGAAGTCAATAAATTGACGCAATCTCACTCCTTTGCCACACCTCCTAGCGGAATGGATTTCCATTGGTTGAGTGATATGAGAGAGCTATAAAAGCGCGTTTCTAATTGGATATTGATTAAAAAATAGGTGTGTCTTACAGAGATAAAATGAAGATAAAATTGTTCTCAGAATACCAATTCGGAGAGATTTTAAGGGTATTTTATCTCACTAATTTTAACGGAGATAAAATATTTTATTTTAACTGAGATAAAATGGATCTCAGAATACCACCCCAGACCATCACACATCATGAAAAACAATGCTTCCGCCCACCACTAAAGTAATTTCAAATGAAAAGATCTTCAAAGCTAACTCCTTGCAAAGAGGAACTGCACTTGCATGCATTTCCAACTTGAATCTTGTTTTGTTTGCATTATTTACATTCAACATTCTTAATTTGATAAATATAATTTTATTTTCAAAGATTTGCTAGATATAACATTGATGTTCATTCACTTTTGGCTTTAAGACCACCAACTAGAGCATGAAAAAACTATGTAATGCCGTGAAATAGCGACCACCACTAAAATGGGTCTAGCTAGAACACTGTTCCTGCACTCTGGTCTTGGAATCGGACAGGGGATCACTGTCCTATACATGCAGAAATAGAAACTCATCAGCACTGACTAAAAACTGTCAATGCTGACAATTTTAGCGCAATCCTTGGTTTTGATTGGCTATTAAAGAAGCACTGGCCTCTGACTGTTACCATGGTAACTATTGGGGGGAGAATGCTTTTCAGTGCTGACAACTTTCATGAAATGGTCCCTGGCACTCTGGTCCCAGAATCAGAGAGGGCGGATCACTGTCCTGTTGACAACAAGAACTCAAGGTTGGGAATACCGAAGGTCAGTTGACATGATACCTTGAATGCTAAAGACATCTATCTATTCTAAAGATAAATGTTAACAGCTGAGCTCTTCTAAAATGAGAGTAACCCAATACAGTCACAAGGATGGTGTGTACATGTACATGTAAATCGTATCAGGTTCATATGATCTGTTTACCATTCCACAAATATTCTCTGCCCGTACTTAGCAACTGTATCACTGTACAGTATTGGTCAGTACAGGAGCTATCAATACAGTGCATGGAGCTACTATTACGGAGTAGCTCCATGGTCGGTGAGTATATTTGCAATTACATGTGGGCCAACATCTGTTCAGAGCTCATTGTACTATACTGAGTACTAGAAGTATAATAATAATGATCTAGGCATTTATATAGCGCCATCTATCTACAAATAATCTACTCCGAGGCGCACTATTTATTATTACTAAATTACTCCGGCTTTAGCTCGAGCTGCCTTTCAGCGCTCAGTGCATTCAAGGAATCAAACCTGCCGGGTACCCATTCACCTCACCTGGGTTGAGTGCAGCACAATGTGGATAAATTTCTTGCTGAAGAAAATTACGCCATGGCTGGGATTCGAACCCACGACCCTCTGTTTCAAAGTCAGAAGACTAATCCACTGGGCCACAACGCTCCACAACATCTACTTTATGTACATGTACTTGCACAGAGATTAAAGGAAACAAGAAAATTTGCTCACACAGTGATCCAGCAAATTATCATCCAAATGTAATAAAACATTCAATAATTTATCATGTTTGGCATACATTTTTTTTGTACATGTACATACAGTGTAGGCCTCTAGTTCTGCTTTGTTCTTAAAAAAAAAAAGACTCACAAACTTTAGATAAATAAAGGCTACAGACCCTTATACAGTACAAATGAAAACATCACTGACATCCTATTTAAAAAGACATTTACTTTACAAAATTATCACTGATACTTTTAATGCAATCTGACAAGCTACGAATAAGACTATTCCTCGTCTTTGCCCTAGGCATCAATTTCACAGGCAAAAAGATCTTCTCAGCTGCATGTTAGGTGCATTGAGAACTCATTATAGAATGCTTCTCAATCTGAACTTGGCCAAATTCCAAGAAATGATAGAACAAATCAAATACAAACATCTCATCTGCTACTCTTTCATAGTGAATGAATCTATCGTTGTAAGAGTAGCTGCAGAAAAGATAATTAAAAATGCTAGTGAAGGTTTGAGGAAAATCCATTTTCAAATAAGAAAGTTATTCAAATTTTAGAATTTTTATTTGTGACATCATAAACGGGCAGCTGCCCCATGTTATGTAAGATAAAATGCATAAATTTCAATTTTTTTTTGTGATTTGTGATGATTTATGAACAGGTGTGAAATGATTTGTCTATTGATAGAAGGTACATAAAAAAACATTTCAATTTTCTGAGAAAAATGACATTTCATTGATTATTTCGCATATGATATGTAGGAAAACTGCTCGCATATGACGTCAAAAATCAAATAATTAAAATTCTAATAACTTTTTTATTCTTTTATGGATTTCTCAATTATTTGGCAATATTTTTCATTATTTTTTCTGCTATTTTTACAATATTTTTTGTCAGGGTGAACTTCCCCTTTAATACAGAGATACTAAATGGAAAAGGGAACAACTGTGCTGTAGACTGGGAAAAATTCCGAAATAAATGCCCTTTAAATTGTACTCTTTCAATTCAAGAGATTGGGAACATGTAAAAGGAGAAGTAAAAAACGGGTCTAACAAAGGCTATGTGTGCATACACATGTATACACCACTGTATTGGTATGCATAAAGTGCAGCCCATTATTTACCAAATGCCAAAAGTTCAATCTAAAGCCCTTTAACGTGTATACTATGCTATACTTTATATTGCACACAGGTACACGAGTATACATGAACAGTACGCTTTGTTTACAAATTGATTCTGGAGGTTCAACCAGTGGAAGGACAGTGCGTGGAAAATCATTGTTTGCATTCCAAACAAGTTTCATGAATCAAATGAACAGATTTGTTTTTTATTGTTACACATGTACATACTTGTACAGCACTACCCATATGATGGAGAATATATCATAAACTTAACAATAATAACCTAGGCAAAAAGCAAATAATCTATCAATCATGTTTTAACATCTTCAGAATTTCATCAATCATTAAAAAAATGTCATAGATTGTTGTATAATCATCAAGTGACCTTTGACCTTTATTCCAACTGACGCCCTTCTCGGTATTACTCTCTGGCCTGCGCCTGGTGCAGTGCTTCTCTGAAATTAGTCTACACTGTATTTTGGCTTGACACTTTTAGAGTAGTTCAAAATTTCACAACTTGACGCGGACCAGCAATAAAATACTGAAAGCCGAGAGGGACTTACCAGGCCTAACAAACATTTTCCTTCTTTAATTGAATGGAAATAATTATAACTTGAACAAAGAAGAAGTCCTTGGACCTAGTGACTAATCTCATTCTGATTGCCAGCCAATACACATATTGACAATTTGACATCCTTGAGTATTGTAGAATAGCAGGGATTCGAGAGAAGGGCGAGTACAAACAATTGACAACAAATCAGATGTACAGTCATGTGCATACAGTACGCAAGTCTACATGTATGTGTTGACACTATAGTATAAAAACATTCACTGAGTGAGTAGGCCTCATGAATGTCTCTACTTTTGAGATAATATACAAATTGAAATTAATTTTCTTTAAAAGTTATTGGTTTGATTGAATCCATTTTCATGAATAGCCTGCAATGTATTCATTCAATATTCATACACATTTGTTTATGTTTTTGTATGCATTTGTTTATTTCAGGCATGATATCCCCTCTGAAAAAAATCTGAAAAATAGCCAAGGGTCGCTAAGTCACCGCTGAAGTCCGAGGCGCCCGGTCGGGGTTAGAAGCTCTTGCATAGAAAAGAAATCGAAAGTGATTTATCAAGGTGAGTCTGCATGATGGTTTTATCATTTGACTTAAAAAGCAGGAAAAAAAACAGCATGAGAATGTTCTTGGGCAAAGGATTTCATGTTTAAAAAAAAATCTGGAAAAAAAATTGGAATTCCGATTTCAATTGGGAGAATATCATGCCTGTTATTTGTACATGTATGTAGATCTATTTTTAGACAGGATCACACTATCAAAAAAAAAAGTACCGGCACAACACTATTCATACACTTATTTCATAAAAGCATTCCTTCAAGGTGTCTGGTGAGCTGTTTGTCTGTTACAAATGACTTTTACACACGACTGGTGATCCTTTCTCATGCTACATGGTATATCCAAATGTACACTGTAACTGCTATTTCTCCTACGAACATGTTCCTCTCGTTCGCAAAGTTGAGTGTAACTTTGCATCTTTGAGAACAGCCTCATGACACACCCACATCTATTGTGTTTATTTTCAAATTCGTCTAATAACAATTCATCCAATTGCCAACTCGTCTACATGTACTGTACTATCATTTGGTCTACCATCAGTTCATCCACTATCCACGTGGTCTAATTGCCAATTCATTTACTCACCATTTTGTCTATATTGTAATAACCAGTTGGTCCAATAGCCATTTAGTCCATCTATCATTTGGTCTAATTGGACGAAGTGTTAATTGTGCAAAATGAATGAAAATAAAATTTATATTAACTGGTTAAATATTATGGTCATACACTGTAGATGAAATGGTGATTAGATGAAGTGATGATTGGACCAAATGGTTATTGGACCAAATGGTTGTTAGACAAAATGTTGGACAGAAGAATGGCATTAGACTAAATGAAAGCAGACCAGGTGGTGAGTGGACGAGTTGGCAATAGACGAACTGGCAATTTACCATCTATAGTATAAATGAACCACAAACACAGGTGTGTATACATGTAGGGCCTACACATAGGAGCTTCTTCAAAAGCTTGAATAGGCAATGCTTTTTCAAAGTCTCTCCCTTAAAGGAGAATGAAAACTTTGGAACAAGATAGCTTGTGTGAAAACAGAAAAATCAAAGAAACAGTTCTGCGAAAGTTTGAGAAAAATCGGACAAATAATGAGAAAGTTATGAGCATTTGAATATTGCAATCACTAATGCTATGGAGATCCTCGCATTGGCAATGCGACAAAGATGTGTGATGTCACTTGTGAACAACTCTCCCCATTACTTTAGTACATATTTCACTTAAATTGCCTCTTTTATCAAATCTATCAGTAGATCATGTGTTCTTTCTATATGAGGGCATTTAATGCAGATTTTTAAAGAATACATCATGGATAAAGAATTTGTATCACCATAAGAAAAAGCAAAAAGAGACATTTTGGGGATATTTTATAGTCCATAAAAGGGAAAGTTGTTCACATGTGACATCACACATCCTTGTCGCATTGCCAATAGGAGGATCTCCATAGCATTAGTGATTGCAATATTTAAATGCTCATAACTTTCTCATTGTTTGTCTGATTTTCTCAAACTTTTGTTGATCTATTTCTTTTATTTTTCTGTTTCGACACAAGCCTATTTATTCCAAAGGTTTCATTTCTCTTTAAAGAAACTTAGTAACTGCTACAATTTCCTTTCCAATTTCCTCCTGGACATTATGACATAAACTTGATAAAGATACAGGATTATGTTTTCGCAAATCCTGACTCATTCATTTCCGAACCACCCAACCCAACCGGACTTCACACCCCCGCGTCACTCTCAAGTACTTACTTCTACATTGACAGGAAGGAAAGCGTAATTTTCTTGCTAATGTTTACACATTTCCGCAATCTGATCTGAAATACAGGAAGCATGGACTACTTAATACCTCTCCCCCTATTATGATCTTTTTATTTCATAATTTGACCTAAATATACATGATATACCTCAAGCTTTTATGTTGAACCATGAACGTGTAATTCATCATGGAAAAATATTATTGATACTGGCAGGGATCCAGGTGGAAGTAGTAGGGATAATTTAAAAGAATAACAAAAAAGACCTAAATCCTGCTAAAATTATGTTTGGTACATGAAAGTCTGAAAATGGCGAGGCTGTGAAAAGGAAGATATCAATTGGTGAATTATGTTGGTATATTTTTTTAAGATCACCTTTTGTAAAGAATGTATAAATAACAAAAATAAGCAAGATATTCATTGCCATTTCCATGACCATGCCCAAAGCCATGAAAGCGTTTCACAACAAAATAGAAGTCATGCGGTAGCTACATGTAGATTTAGGTCAAGATAATGTCGAGAAAATGTGCTCCCAGTCTAAAACTGGTTAGACATGCTACTGCTAGATCTAAATCTTTGCAAAGTTCAAATCAAAATAATTATAATTTTTCTAAACTAAAGTTAACATGCATCACATATTTCTGAAGATGCTACCCTTGCATCAATACGCATGTTCCCATTGAATATATCAACATGAATTGAATGAAACTAGCAGAACTTCCAGAAGTTTATTCTACCAGTACCACCAGTCATGTAGTGGTAGTGGCACTGGCAGACGTCGACCCACCGCATTCTGGTAGCCAATCGCCCATCCACGCCGCATCATCCCATCGTTTGCACCCGGGCCAAGCGCAAGGCCCATTTCAACAGAAATGAAGATTGTTTTAACCCCCTGAAAATACAGATAAAATGCACAGAAATGCTATCGCTTACCGTTCACTTGGCTCTGTCGGTCGAAGCTGGGTTTGATGATTCCTGAAAAATAATGCCAATAATCAACAAATTCTCACAAATTTCTGAAATTCCGTTTGTTTGTGGGAGTTTTATCGAAGCCACGATGAAGTAGGGTAACTGAATACTAGCTACTGAAACAGGATCTCGATACTATACATACCGGTACAGTGTTGTGTGCGCAGACGTGACGTCGTTTGGGGTCACTTCACATAGCTTTTCATTTACTCATTGCCTATTGTTGACTCCATAAACTTTAATCTGAAAGCTGAATGGGAAGTGAAAACGAAACAATAAAGAGTTTGCTCCCGAGTTTGCTCTCCTTTTCTCTGAAAACCATTCCTGTTTACATCTAAGATCTGACGTATCGATAGGGTAAACAAATATGGAAATGGAAAGTGGGCTTCTAGAAAACCATCAGAAAGAAATGGTATGGAGGGGCAAAGCGGGTGGCATGGATGCTGCAGACACTTGCAAGATAGGGGGTAAGGGGTAAGAGCCACACCCCTGCCAGTCTGCCACACCCCTATACACCAATCGTGTGCATGCGATAACGTTCGGCAGAATACCAGGTCGGGTACCAGGTATCCCATGTACATGTATGTGCTCGGGAAATTCTGACAAGAAACATATGGATAGAAATTTTGCGCCATCTGAAAATTCCATTAGTCCTTCATCAAATGTTTTTAAAAGGAAATATAAATCCAACTTCTCAGTGAATATTCTATAATGTTTGATCAGGTTTACTTTCTTTCTTTTCCCCCTTTCTTTATTTTTAAAGTTATTATCGTTGTATATGTATTTATTTTGTGGTCATTTTGTTATAATTTGCATTTCCCCTTTTTATGTTCAATATGTTTATCTAGCTGGTATACATAACCGTCAAAATATATATAGTTCGCAATGACAGACTTTCAGTTTCCAGTTTTGTATAGATGGCAGCTCTATAGTGAGGTTTTGCCTTTTTTAGTTGCTTCTCATTCATTGATATATACTCTTTTTTAAATAAATTTTGATCAATATTGTACTATTTCACGATTTTCCATGTAATGTATGTAACTTTGAATTATAGGCCTATACCTCGTTTTGTTATGTTTTTTTAATTTTTTTATAATGAATGGAACACTGGCGTAAACCCTTGCGTCACACCTGTTGTTCAGGGGGGATGATCTATTGTTCCACCCCCTGAACAATAGGTGTAAAGCAAGGATTTACGCCAGTGGAATGGAATAAATACTTTCAATCTCATCTAATCTATTTCACAACTAGCAAGCTCACAGTCCCAATAGCGCAATCTTGCAAATTTTTTTAAATCCTGCCCCCACTCGGTATTTTGTTCTCCACTCCACAATGTTTTTATCTTTTAAATTCAAATATATTGTTATGGGGGCATTATATTTGGGGGGTACAATTAAGTCGCCCCCTTAAAAAAATCATCCAAAAGGCTGCGGGTGTCTACCCCACAGACTCCAAATGACATGACGCATAAGACACTCAAATTTCATGAAACTAATCACATGTGGGATCAGGGGCGGTGGAACGTAATTTTTTTTGGGGGGAGGGGCAAAGTAAAAAAAAAAAAGGGACACACCCTCACACTCATGTGAATGGGGCAAGAAAAGTGGAAGACCCGTGGTATAGTGGTTCTGATTCTCGCCTTGTAAACAGAGGGTTGTGTGTTCGAATCCCACCGCGGTCTGGCATACCTTTGGCAAGGCGTTAATCCACACTTTGCCACTTTCGACCCAGGTGCTAAATGGGTACCCGATATGATGTGAAAGGACATGGAAAGGACACTATTTGTAATTATCTTATACATTAACAGACTGGACATTATTTTTTGAAAAACCAAAAAAAAGAAGAAGGGTTATCTCAGACGGTAAACAAGGGCATGTTCAAACGATGCGTTAATCAGAAAGAGGAATTTCACTATGAACAAAAAGAGCCATGCACGAATTAGGTTCGTGGCAATATACAGATTTTGAAAGGTACACAGCAAAAACTGTGGTGTTAACCGGTGTACATAAGGGACCACACCAGTTATTTTACTCCGGTGTTAAATTGACAGTGTTAGTTTAACACCTATAGGTGTTATTACAACACCTTTGGTTGTTACATTTACACTCTTTGGTGTTATGTTCAATCTCTAGGGTGTAATTTTAACACCTCGGGGTGTGGTCCTCTATTAACACCAACTGGTGTCAGTTTTAACACCACAGTTCTTACAGTGTATTATTCAATAAAATGCACTTACAGAAGTGAACAGAACGGTATAATTGGCGCTGCATGAGCGGGCAGGAAAAAGGGTTCTTTGAATTTGAAGGTCAAAACCACCCCAAAAAATGTTGCTTTGAATGAATAGAGAAAAATCAAACAAGCACAGCATTGAAAATTTTGTCAAAATCGGATGTAAGATATTAGTAAAATTATGATATTTTAAAGTTTTCACTTATTTTGCAAAAAAAACACAGTTATATGCAGAACTATTGATGTGTAAATGAGAGAGTCAATGGTGTATCTCACTCACCATTTCTTTTGTTTTTTATTGTTTGAATTATACAATATTTCCATTTTTATCGATGTGACAATGAGGACCAACTTGACTGAACCATAAAATGTTAAACAATGTTAATTCTTCATGTTTAGGGAGGAATAAAAATGGTTTCCCAGGACAATGATATAACAAAATACAAAAAAAGTTAGTGGGTGACGGCATCATTCGACCTCATTTGCGTACCAACCTGGATGTGCGTAGACATTATAATGTCTTGTGAAATTAAGCGAAATTTCAAATTATTATAACTTTCTTATTTTACATCCGATTTTGATGAAATTTTTATTGTTATACTTGTTGGATTTTCCTCTTTTTATTCAAATCAACTTTTTGTTGCGGTGATTTTTCCTTTAACAGGGTAATGACACGAGAATGTGCACTTTAAAAAGCAAATTGGCACTCGTATATAAGAAAATAAAGCATGTGCATCTGAAATGAAAGGGGCACTGAAAAGTGACATTTTCTTGTAATATAGGGTCACTTTATGTGCCACAAAAAGTGGATGGCTTAACTGGCTTTCTCTCCCCTATACACCCCCCCCCCCCGATTACCTTGAAAAATAATTTTATGAGTAGGGCCTGAGTGAAAGGGATTCATTACCGATTTTTTTTTAATTAGTATTTAGACATTCTTTGTTTCTTCTAGGAATGGTCAACGAATTAAAAATAATGAATAATTTAATATTCATTTATAAATATGTCACTAGAGTTCAAACTTCAATTTACAGAGCTTCTTTTACTGATGAGACCCCCTAGGAAGCGTTTCATTAAAGCAGTTGTCGGAAAATTTATCCCTAGGGAGCCTGGACCCCCCAAAAAAAAAAAATCACGTCCAAGAAAAAAAGAGAAAAGGAAGGAGAAAAGGATTAAATAAGATATTATTTTCTGAATATTAATATGTCAAAATTTATCATTAAATTTAATTTTTTAATAAAATTTGTCCAAATTTTTGAAGGAGAAGAAGATATTTATTTATTTATAAAAAATTTCCTTATAGTGGGCTAAATGATTTAAATAGTTTATGACAGGGGCCGCGGAATGGTTTTGAAAGTGGGGGGGGGGGGGCTGACCATGCAAAAAATCATAATCAGATGGTCATTTTTACGTTCCTGTACACGGTTTAGGAAAAAGGTGCGGGGCTGAAGCACCCACAGCCCCCCACACTTTTCCGCGGCACCTGTATGATATATTGTTAAAATGCCCCTCATACAGCGCAGGATTACAGCGTATCATAATAAATGGGCGACACAATTTAGAGTTATTATGGAAGTTATTATTCCTCTTTGACAAAATTTTTCAAGAAGTTATATAGATTAACCGCTAGATGGCGCTATAGCTAAATCAATTTTTGATCACCAGAAAAAACACGAATGAAACATGGCAGCGCCCATTGAAGATCTGGAGCAGTCATCGTCTGATGATTATTACGCTATTCTAAACGTCAGGAGAGAGGTGAATATTATAGAAAATCGTCAGTGTGAAAGTTGGAGTTTTTGTAATGAAATTCTGCAGTTAATCATACTGACTGACAAAAAGAGAGTCAAATAATGAATTAAAAGAGTCCAAATGTGATCGTGCCCAGGTTATTGTGTGCAATTTTCCGTACATGCGAGTGAAGGGATGTCATCACGATTCCGTGAAATATGTATGTGAATAGCACATGAGATAAATTGCATGTGGTGTGCACGGTTATTGTGTAGGTGTGAAGCAACGAGGGTTTGCATTCTTCTCATCAAAGGTCAAGTCCACCCCAGAAAAATGTTGATTTGAATAAGTAGAGAAAAATCAAACTAGCACAACACTGTCTCACTGAAAATTTCATAAAAATTGGATGTAAAAATAAGATTAGTGTTATGACATTTTAAAAATAAAAAATGAAAGTTTCGATTATTTTTACAAAAGAGTGATATGCACAGCTGAGCTGAGTGACATGCAAATGAGATAGTTGATGATGTCACTATTTCTTTTTTTTTATTGTTTGAATTATACAATATTTCATTTTAAAAACAAATTTGACAATAACGAATAAGGACCGACTTGAAATTGACTGAACCATATTAAACAATGCTAATTCTACATGTTCAGGGAGGAATTAATCGTTGTTTCACTTGGGAATGAGGAGAAAATTTGAATATTTCATATAATAAAATACAAAAGAAATAGTGAGTGGATGACGTCATCAGTTTCCTCATTTGCATACAGACCAGGATGTGCATATAACTGTTTTGTGAAATTAAGCAAAACTTTAAAATGTCATAACTTTCTTATTTTACATCCAACTTTGATGAAATTTTCAGTGTTGTGTTTGTTGGAATTTTCTCTTTTTATTAAAATCAACTTTAAGTTGGAGTGAACTTGTCCTTTAAGTTGTAATCAGGCTTTTTGATGATGAATGAATATCTCTTGGGAAGAGTCCCTTTGTTTGGTGACAGCCACCCAAAATTGAAATTAAAGATAAGAAGAAGGTTAAAAATAATCTAAACTTTTCTTAAGTTAGATTTCTAGAGTAACTGCGTCATGTCAGTGCGAGGCAGGGGGTTGGTGTGCGGCCATTCAGCATGTAGACTCAGCAATATACCACTGAAATTACCAACACACTCTACATGTACACTACACATTCACTAACTCACTCCCACACTACAAAATCATCCGGCGACATGGGCAAAATCTTGAATAAAAAGTGAAATTTTCTTACCTAAATCGCCATATCTCGCACCAAAAATATCACCATCGGTACTTCTTAACATCGTAGTTAAGAAACAAGGGGTAAAAAAAAGTGGATTTTTCATGGTTTTCTCGATGTTCGTGGATTTTGAAAACGTGTCCTTACTAAAAACTGGCACTTTCGCAAGCCGATGTCGGTCGCCATTTTTTTCAGGAAGTCAATGTTACGACTGAAAAAATAATAAAAACATGAAAAATACGACAACACCTCAAAATGTAGCGGCCGTTGTGTGTACGCTCACTATTTTCACATGTGTTTGCAATGGAACTGCGCACTTAGCAGCGTTCGCGCGTCGTTTAGAGGTGAATTGCAGCTGCCTCACGGAGCTTGTGGGAGCGCCATAGGAATTGTACATCCTTCCTCCATGCACTTCAAGTTCCAGGCTTCTAGTGTACTACAATAATAATTCTTCCTATCTTCTTGCTTTCTAATTTCTCCTTCATGTTTCCTTTCTTTGAATATATCTTTCTTTTTTCCTTTCTTTTTCTTCATCCAGTCACCTAAATTCTCTCACTTCTTTTATTTATTCATTTTAATATGCTTAGTTATACAAGGACCATAAAAGTAACTTTTAAAGTTTTAGTTTAGTGACAGTGGTGCTCTGATGTCGTTTGGTGTGGATTAATGAAAATAATTGAAAAACCTCATATGTGAAAGGATAATTTTATGATCCATGTAAGGAGTGCTGTTTATATTGCTGATTTATTATGATATGGTGGATGAGGTGCCATGCGTTGCATTGGTCTGAAAACTCTGAATTTAATGAAACTACATGTACATGCCATAGTTTACTTTTATCCTTTTCAAAATGACTATGGAGTATGGATAAGATTAAGATGAACTGAAATTGAAATAATTTCATTCAAACTCATGTATTTTTATATCTCTTTCTCTAAAAAGAAAAATATAGAATACATTGAGTTCAAATCAAATGATGTAATACAATAAAAGAACATTGAAAAACTGTTAAATTTCAACAAAACAACAAAATACACAAGGTAATGAATGGGATGTACTAAAAAGCTACTGGCCTGTCATTGCTACTCCCCGCTAAATGCGGGGCTCCTGGCTTAAAGGCGGGAAAACATTGCTATGTATAAAACATTACCATCTGCAAGAATCTTCAACCATGAAGGAGGCAGATGTATTAAACCTGAAGAAGAAGAAGAGTAACTGACCATTTACTAACCAGTACTGAAAATCTTCCAATCAACCTTATGAAATATGTTATAATGGTTTGCAGGAATTTATTATTTTAAGTACCAGTAGAAGTGGACTTTAAAACCTAAATTATAGACTTGCAGAATTGAAAGTTTATTGGCCAATGGGTGGTTATTTAGAGTGCATCAATATCAGATCTAGAGCCCATTTCATAAAATTTGTTACAATAACAAATGGTTATTAAGAGTTTAAAGCTACTGAAATCATTCAATTTGATTGGCTGATGGTAAACTTGTTATAGAAATTTTGCATTTGTTATTATAACAAGTCTTTACGAAATAGGTCCGCAGACAGACAACTGAGTACATGTATGACAAGTGAATGTATCCTTGTTATTATTTTTGTTTGTGAAGGCGGACCAAGATGAGCTGAAGGCTGCCTATAGACGCATGTGTATGCTGTATCACCCTGATAAACACGGTTTGGATGCAGACAAGGAAACAGCAGAGGCCATCTTTAACAACGTTCAAGAAGCGTATACAGGTACAGTGTAAACAAAATCTATTCTGAGTATTTGAAGTGATAGAGAGGGTCACACTAAATGTTGTATTACAGTAAAACATAGAATTAGAAAGTATGCATGAATTTAGAAAAAAAGGACATTAAGCAATTTGTTTTGATGTTGATGAGGGCTGCAGCTCATATGGGGAAAATAAGATTTTAATGATAATATTAATAAAAATAGTCAGTTTTATAGTGTATAACACATAATAAATATGTCTCTATGCGCTTATGAAAATAAAGAAAAAAATGTGTTGGTAAGTTCACTTTGTTGAATTGAGGAGGTACAGTCTGAATAAGTAGGTTTGAAGGGCCGTTTTGAAATTTGTCAACTGAATCAATTGTTTTCAGGGAATGTTATTCAGGGTCAGAATGCAAGATTTAAATTTTATCCAAAATTAATTGAAAATAAACAAGCATATCCCAATTTTGTTCATGCTTTCGTGTGTGAATTTGTTTCCAAACCTGTACAGGAAAGAGTTAAATGTTACAGCCTAATTTTAATATTCACCATCTTCTATGATTGAGTGTGTCCATATGCCAATCACTGGACTGTATGCTTTTAAGTATTCATTTTAACTCATTGGACACTGAATGATTTTGCTATAACACATATTTCATATATCCAACTTCAGCCCACATAATATATATCAGTCTCCAACGGGTTAAATATGTGACGTAGACTATTACTGTACACACAGTTAAATACGGTATGCTTTGTGTGATAACATAAGGTAGTATTTTTCACAAACATATTTTCACAGTACTTTACTCAGTGTGCTACATAAGCACTTGCCCGATTGCCCGGGGCAAGTAAAAGTTAGAGTCAGGCAATTGTTTTGAAGTAAAGACCAAAACTACTTGCCCGAATTGGGCAAGCAAAATTATCAAAGTAGAATGACCAAAATTAGTGTCGATATAATATTGACCCTAATTATGGTCATGGCAGGCAAGATAAAATCACTTTGGAAAAAGAAATGCAATAACAAGGTAGATCAGTTCATGCCAAAAGAGAGAAAAAGGTCAATGGTTTATAAAACCACAAAACTTTCTTTTGAAGAGGTAAAACTTTTTTTTCAAGGATTTTTTCGGGCAAGTGAAATAGATTTCTGGGCAAGCATATTCCAACTATTCAAAAATTTACTTGCCCGACTGGGCAAGTGCTTCTAAAAAGTTATGTAGCACCCTGCTTTACTTTTAAAAATTTTGAATAGGTATTTGATGATGCACAATATATTTTTATATGTGTATTATTTATGAGTATGTATTTTATTTCATGTCACATTTCAGTTCTTAATGACCCGACAAAGAGGGCCATCTATGATGTATATGGCAAGAAGGGACTTGAAGCAGATTGGGACCTGGTCCCAAGAACCAGGAGTCCTCGGGAGATCAGAGAAGAGTTTGAGAGGCTTGAAAAACTGCGGGAAGAAAGGAGGCTTCAACAAAGCACAAATCCAAGGGTAAAAACTTCAACATCAACACTAAAGAGGATATCTGTCCCCCAAAAACTTTATTTTTTAGATAAAAATGAAACATCAAACAAGCATAATGCTAAATATTTTATCTAATTCAAATGTTGAATAAAAAAGTTGTGACATTTAAACCTTTGATGAATTTTCACAAAGCAGTAATATGCACAACACAGATGATTTGCAAATGAGAGTATGGATGGTGTCACAGTTTAACTAATTTCTTTATTCTTTTATTACCTGTATCTGATATATTGAAGAGAAACTCAAACAAGCATTAGGCTGAAAATTTCATCAAAATTGTATGTAAAATAAAGCTGTCACATTTTAAACTTTTGCTTATTTTTACAAAACAGTCATTATAATTTTTTTTTTTATTATTAACTAATATCAGATTTTGAACCATTTTGATTCCAATCTGCTAAATGGTCTTTGTAGACTCCAATTGTTGTTAACAACCATCCGATTACAAAGTTTATTCTGTAGGATAATAGAAATATTGAGAGTAACAAATTAAAAGGATGATCAAATTTTGCTCCTACATGTATGCATGGAAGGATGATCTAACACGATGAATATTTGTTTTTCAGGGAGTTATCCTGGTTGGAATCGATGCTACTGATGTCTTTGATCATTATGAAGGATACGATGAAGAGCATAGGTGAGTGAAAACCTTTAATTGAGGTCTATCTGCTTGAAGAGGTGTGTCTCGGTGGTTGGGTATAGATGGAGAGATTTCTTCTTCATACAGAAAAAAAACCAAACTTGAGTAATTCCCGGGGAGGCTTTCGCTGAACACCTTTCTGAAGACTACTTCAGGCAGCATCTGCATTTCACTTTTAGCTCCGATCTGAGTACTTCCCAACAATTACAAATTTTTTCAGTATTTCCATACTGGATGGAAATTTTTTTAATTACCTGGAAAATTGCCGCCCCTGGAAGAGGTTGTAGCGCTGACAAATTGCCAGTTTTGGTCTGAAGAAGCCTCCCGCATTCTAGAATGTAATGAAGGAATATGTACTTGATTTTTGTTTTTGGTTGTGTGATTGTGTAAAGCAGAAATTTTATCTTTGAGGCTACCTGACTGCTTTAATATTGTAATTGTGCAGCCCTGACTGCTTTTTTGGCATGTGCCTGTAATCCAAGCTACATGAGAGAAGTTAAAAATTGATTCAGAGGTTTGATCCCTGGTCATGTCTCTTGGATTATGATGTTAAGGTCAGTCCCAGATTGAAGTAAATAATCATATCTGATTGGCACATTTCTGAAGAAAAAAAATTGATTACATGCACACACACACACCCCTATGATCAAAGGAATCAAGAGACAAATACTTGATATTCTTACTTTACCGATAGTGTATGAATGATTATTGTATTGATTAGTTTAGTTCTATAACTAAAGAAGCTATCATAGATGAATAAAATATTACAATCATTATAATTACTTCTTTATTTTGACATTTTTCATTCTTTCTTTCCATGACCACACCTAACCCTTCAGCGGTGTACCTTCTATAGAGATCAAGAGCATGTCTATATCACAGTCCCTGGACGCTCCATTGAATACCTCAGACACAGCCAGCTTCTCTGGTAACCTCGTCACTCAGAACGGCAACGGTCAGGGCAGCATCACCGGCTCTATCAGGAGAGTGACATCCCCACAGTCATGGGGAGAGGTGGGTGTGAAACATGAAGCCTGCGTACCACTTTTTGATCTACTGCGATACAAGTTTGGAAATGAATTGCAATAGATCTATCACATAGACTCCAAAATAATAATAATTCGCTTTTATATAGCGCTTAATACATCGAAACGACGTGTCTAAGCGCTTTACAGATATATTATTACCCCGGTCATCGGATTCAATCAGTCATTCCCCGCACACAATGTGTGCACATCCTCCACTCCCTGGGGAGCATCCCAGTCAGTCACCGATGAGGCGCACACAGTACTGGACAAGCTACAATGACTTTCACATCCTACCGGGTACCCATTTAGCACCTGGGTCAAGAGTGGCAAAGTGTGGATTAACGCCTTGCCAAAGTACGCCAGACCGCGGTGGGATTCGAACACACGACTCTCTGTATGCTTGATTAGATTGATATGAATCGTCAAACAGTGAGATTGAAATAAATGTTACATCATCATTTACGTTTTTGTTAGAGAAAAGACCTAATTGGTTCCAGATTGTCATGATGTCAGATCAGTCTTGTTATCTACAATCTGAATTAATTTGGATTTCATTCTCACCATGACTACGGCTAATCTGTAACAAATACATATGAAGTGCAGTTTGTTACTTACTGTTTAAAACCTGAGTCAGTTATTCTTAATCAATCTTTGTACCCTGTTTACACCTTTGCTAGTAGAAAATATTTTGCTATTAATGTTTTAATTCTCTTTGATTTACGTTTACTACAGTTACAAGTGTCCGGTGGTTCAGGTCCATCGTTTGCTTTGAAATACTTCAGGCATATAACGAAGAGAAGGTAAGTAAAACTATTAGATCATATACAGCCGACTTTGACAAAAGGAAGCAAGTGACTGAGATTAAGGTTTTAATGTGTTTATATTCTTCATATTGAATTCTTCTTCCAAGCCAAAAAAAAAAAAAAAAAAAAAACCCTACTGATCATCTTGAAAATACAGTGGCATCATATGGAAGCGCCATGGTGTAGTGGTTCTGACTCTCGCCTTGTAAACAGAGGGTCGTGTGCTCGAATCCCACAGCGGTCTAGCGTCCTTTGGCAAGGCGTTAATCCACGCTTTGTCACTCTCGACCCAGGTGCTAAATGGGTACCCGGTAGGATGCGAAAGATATATTTTATGTTCGAATTTGCCAGCGCCATAATGAGGCTGCGAAGAATGCAAGGAATGCTCCCCAGGGAGTGGAAATTGTGCACTTTTCGTGCGGGATTGAAATGAATCCAATGACCGGGGTAATAATATGCTGTAAAGCGCTTTGAGCCGTTCTGGGAAAAGCGTTATATAAAAATTGGCTATTATTATTATCTGTGAAAATGGCAGACGCCAGGCAGAAAATTAATTTTCCTTTTTTGGGCTACTTTTCACAATCGACTACCTAACTCTGCAACATTGGATAAAGCTTTAACATTGTAGTGAATGGGGAATTTGTGGGCTCTTTTGAGCATTTTGGTTCAATATAACACTTTGTTATTAGCTTCATTTAGTCAAATTTAGGCAGTATAAGTTTGATATAAATATTTATATACAGATAAGTCTTTTCCTTCCACTGCTAGATGACCAGTAAGCCGCATTTCGTTGATGAGCGGGGAAAACCTCGTTTCTCAAAATATACAAATTTCCAGAAGAGCTCATAAAAAACTGTATTCTTGAATTATGTTTATTGTGTCCACTTGATATTTTCTGTTTTAACGTAACTGTATGTTTAATAGTTCACTATATGTATATATATTTATGCTGCCTGAGAGAAAAACTCTGGCATTTTTTTTTTCCTGAGTTTTTCCAGTGTGTAAAGTGTTCAGGAATAATTTTGTTTTCCAGAGTTTTTTATGGAAAAAGTTTTATACAACAGGCTCCAGATCTTTTGAACAAATCTGTTCTTGACGATGATCCAAATAAAATATTGAGAATCAGTCACTCAGTCATGACTCTATTCTGAGTTGTAATTGGCACTTTATATGTGGGAATAATGGATTGATGATTATTGTCGATTTGATTTCAGCTTTGCAACTTGCTCAGGTTTATTCCAAGTAACACGCACAGGAGCTGTGGTGCCTGGACTTGTGTTAGGTAAGTAGTTTATATACCAGGGACCCTCTTGTACAGTTAGGATGAATCCAAGTTAATTTAAGCTATGGAAAGCCAGTGGCATCATAATTTTGTCGATTGGAAGACATGCACTCCTGCTTAATGCTAAAACCAAGTACGTATGTTTGAGCATACTTCATCTCTCTAGATATGTCAGCACAAGTGTCTCTTTGATTATAGATAATGGGGCTTCTGACTTTCCATAGCTGAGTTATTATTTTGAATCATTGGCTCCGTTAATGAGTATATGATAGGGTCTGTTAGGTTCAGAATTTCACACAATCTTTAATTCGGCCATTGTTTTCTTTCTTGCGATAACTAAAGAACCATTAGGGGGATCAACTTGAAACCCAGTCCCAGTATGGATATGGGAGTGACTATGTTCAGGGACCCGTCTTACAAAGAATTGCGATTGATCCGATCGACGGCCAGCAACGTCAATATCTATTCTGCATGTATGTTCAAAATATTTTCTAGCTATGATGTATATTCATGCATTCATTGTTTCTTGAAAATTTAGTGCTTCCCTTTGCTAACAAAGGTCATTGTGCAAATTACCTTTAGAAAAGTTATGACACTGATAGAATGCCATAGAGGATTGGATCAATCGTAACTCTTTGTAAGACGGGCTTAGATTTGATTGTCTTGAGGTCATGAAGTCAAAGAGTTCATTCTATTCCTGAAAATCGATTTCTTTTTTGTAATAAATGAAGAACTATTGTAGCAATCAATTTCAAACATGGCTCATGTAGGTGCATGGGAATGATAGTGATCTTATTTTATTTTGGGGGGTCACAAAGTCAAAGATCACAGAGGTCATTAAACTTAATTTAGAAGCTGGATGTGTAATATTTTCTTGATCTGGCAGTGGCGAAGGCATAAATCCTGACTTTGTGCCGCCGAAAATTCTAGTAATATCTAGTTTTAGGCATCCCACAGACTGATCCATTGCACATTCACTTTCAGATAAATGGTGCTTGTAAATAATGATAATAATACCCAGGGTAGCCACTTCAGTTCCGAAAGCTGTACTCCCAGTGGGGCCTGCTTAACAGGATAATGTTTATTATTACCCCGGCTTAAGCATGTCTACCTTGATCGGGCACTCGAGCATTCAAGGAATTTCTTCCTACCGGGTACCCATTCACCTCACCTGGGTCTAGTGCAGCACAATGTGGGTAATCTCTTGCTGAAGGAAAACACGCCACGGCCTGGAATCGAACCCACGTCCCTCAGATTGAAAGAAGAGAGTCATAACCACTAGACCACGACGCCCCGCAATGATGAAGAAGATGTTCCAACTTTCCTTTATAATCCTCCATATTTTGTGTCTTTATAGTTGGTGCTAGGCAGTTAGATAGAAATACCATGGGCTACCTTACGTGGAAGGCCGGTCTGCAATCTTCCATGAATTCAACGGTAGTTAGAGATGCCAAAGAAAGCAACATCTCCTGCCAACTTCAGGTAACTCTCTCCTCTTCATCATAAAATACTTCTCAGTAGTTCACCAAATACCTATATTATCATGTTGATTTTTAACTGCTCTTTGACAAGTTCTGATCAAGAGCCAAATCACATTTAGTCACCTTGTTAAGAAATGTATATTTTAAAGATATTAGTTTACTGTTTAATTTATTGCTGGGTGCCAGACTCTTTTATCTTCTTTTCGGTTCTCTCAATGATAAACATACCTTTGTTTGATGTTTAAATCTTAATCTGTTCATAATTTCTTTTACATTTTTTTTTAATAGTTTGCAATATTGTATATTGTTGTGGAAATAAATGATTCGATTATAAGGGTAAAACACAAAGAGAATTTGTTCCACCATATTCATTTATGAACATCAGAATTGTTTTATATTCTATTTTTTAACAGCTTGGAATTCCTAATACATTTGCCAGTCTTTCCTATACCAAGAAGTTCATTGAAAGTGAAGGCAGAATGACTGCTTCTGTCAAGTAAGTGAAATACCACAAATAATTTTGTAGCTTTCTGAGTCAGCCCCCCTCACCCTTTCATTGTTACATCCTACTTCTCATATGTAACCAGCCACCTCAAAACCAACAATAAGTCGCCCAAAATTAATTCTTAGATTTTTATTGAGTTTGAAATAGCACATCCTAAGCTTTCAAACGATATATAACTTGTCAAAAACTGATCAAAAATAAACTACAAAAGTACTTGATTGAATGCAGAAGAAACTAAGCGACAGCTTCATAGAAAGAAGAGAAAACAATGCTTGAAGTTCAGGGTTCACTCAAGCACGAGAGTGCACCCTTTGCAAATTCAATGAAACTTCCAAGCCGTCCACAAAAACTTGTGTCAAAGAAACTCTTGTATTTTGTTTTCTATACAACTGTACAACTTGAAATTTTGACAGTATGAAGAAGAAGAGTTGTTCTTACAAGCTAACTTTTAATTTTTGTGCTTTTTGAAGACCAAATCACTTTATTTGATAGTTAAAGAGAACCTTCTCAGGTGACTTATTGTTGGTTTGGGGTGGCTGGTCACGCATTAATGCAATTGACCAACAGTGAGAAAATTGATAAATGATTGGTATAATGTGATCTTGGGACATTACCATGAGAGAGAATAGAAGCCAGCATTTTTTTTCCAAACAATTTAGACATGGGAGACAGTGGGGGCAAAAGAGTCCTCTTGATTTTTATTACATTCATGAACACTGTTCAAAATTGACTCAAATTAGTTGTCAATATCTGATAGGGGGTAGGAAATATCCCCTCCCTATATCTTTAATAACAACTTTAAGTAACTGACTCCAAGCCCTCTAATTTATTCTGGGGGAGGGGGGCATTTATGAGAGTTGCCAGTACTGGCTATATTATCAGCACTGACAATTTCAGTGCAATCTTTGGTTTTGATCGGCTAATAAACACTGACCTCTGACTGTTCTGGAGAAAGATAACTTGTCAATGCTGACAAATGTTATGCATCGGTCCCCTGTTTTTTTTGTTTTTTTTAATGATATGTTTGTATTGAATAATTGCTATGTTACAACAAAAAAAAGTCCTCAAACTTTACTCTTTGGTTGTCTTAAATGGGAAGTTCACCCTGGCAAAAGTTTATTGTAAAAATAATTTTAAAATATTGCCAAAGGTTTGAGAAAATCCATCAAAGAATCAAAAAGTTATAAGAATTTTAATCATTTGATTTGTGACATCATATGCGAGCAGCTTTCGTACATATCATATGGTAAAAAAAAATCAATAAAATGTCATTTGTCAGAAAATCAAAAATGTTTTTTACTGTACCTTCATTATATCAATAGGCAAATCATTTCACACCTGTTCTTAAAAAGAAAACAAAAATAAGTCATCACGAGCCATTAAAATATTGAAATTTATGTATTTTATATTACATAACATACATGTATTAGTCCGGCAGCCCAGGAGATTTATTCAACCGAAAGCCGGACAAGCAAATGACCCCATAGCTGGATGGCATGGACCCTGAAGTTTACAAAAATGCATTGCTGCCGGGTTCTATCCGTGGTCTTCCCTCCGAAATGACGTAATATATGACGTCACTACAAAATGGCCCTATTTCACCATTTTTTAGACATTCTACACATAGCATGAAGTCAAGGGGGAATATCTCAGCCAAATCATGCTTGTTTTGTATGAAACTTTCAAAATATATTGTTCAAATAGTGCACAAGAGATATGCAAAATTTTACGAACAAAAATTATTGTTTACATATGCAAATTACGTAATGAAATTTGCATATCATTAGTTTGGGAGATTTCTTGCATCAAAAATTGTCGAAAATCGATTCAGAAATTTATTATCTTTTTTAATGTACTTTATTTAATATATTTCCTCTCAAGCATAATATCATTCTCTTCATCTATATCTCTACTTTTAGAAAATATATGCCAGTAATTGAAAATGACATTATAGACTGTGATTTCAGCCCCCTTTTCAATATGATGCGCACATAGAAATCGTGCGTTTTTGGCCTATTTTCACCATATAGCTGAGATGTGCGAACGATATGCCTACTTTATTGATGTTTCCTGCATTTTGCATGATATTTAATCTTCCAAACAACATATTTTCATCTTCACTATGTCTCTGCTGATAAATAAATGATTTCAGCACAGATTGATTACCCACTGGGCAGTCTATAGGCTTCGTTTTCAGCCCAGTTTTCAACAATGAACCTATACCATGTATGACTGCATTATTGTAGTCGAGTCGGAAATGGGAGTTCCTTTGCACCATCATAATATATTTTCACTCAACGTTTTTGTATTTGCCTGAAGTGTTTAGTTAATGAATCTTGATGTTCCCTTTGCAAAATCGTGTCCAACGGGGTTCAATATTGATATTTTTGGCGGCCCTCTTGGTTTTTTTTTAATGAAAAGTAATTATTTTCATATTTTTTGCACAGTGTGTGACAATGGGACAATCTTAAATGAATACGCATTTCACTATGATTCGGATAGTAGAAATCGATTGAATTCGTTTTCTGGACAGCTAATATGTTTTGAAATAAAATTCATCCCGAAATTGCCATGATTTTGGTCAAAAATTTGCATGTGCATGCCATTGATATCTATCTGTTCAATCATTAACTTTAACAACTATTGCACAATATCAGCATTCGACACGAAAGAGGATATAATATACCGATAATACTGAAACGCTTCATGACAGTATGTATGTCTTAATTTGCTTAGTTAAAGGGCAAATACCATATATTACTCGATATTGCGCTAAAATGACACCAAAAAGCAACCTCTGTGACAGTATATTTTTGTCTATCAGCTACATTATAAAGGAATGAGGGCGCAGCAAAGCCTACCCTCCCCCCCCCCCTATGGGACCGCCGGAGTCCCCCATCCTTTTTTCGTATTTTGCCCATTTCTTGGAAAATTCGACATTTTTGGAGCCCCATTGAAGGGAAAAGACGTTTCAGTAAAGTCACTTTTACTGTTGTTTAACCACTTAGGGATAAAAGAGTAGAGTTTTCTCTATCTGCTACATATAAATAAGTGCTGGTACAGCAAAGCCTATCCCCTCTGGGGACTGCCAAAGTTACCCACCCTTTTTACGTATTTTACCCATTTATGGGAAAATATGCTAATTTGGAGCCCCGATTGAGGCAAAAAACGTTTCTGATATGGAATAAAGCTACTTTCATTCTTTTGAAACCCCATGGAAATAAAAGAGTAGAGTTTCCTCTATCTGCTACATATAAAAAGTGTTAGCATATTGAAGCATACCCCCTTAAGGGAGCGTCGAAATCACCCACCCCTTTTTCATATTTCACCTATTTATGGGAAAATGTGCTATTTTCGAGCCCCCATTGAGGCAAAAAGTGTTGCTGCTATGTAGTAAGGCCACCTTTATTGTTTTTTAAACTATATGGAGGCAAAAGAGTAGAGTTTCCTCTATCTGCTACATATAAAGGAGTGCTGATACAGCAAAGCCTACCCCCTCTGGGGACTGCTGAAGTTACCCGCCCCTTTTACGTATTTTGCCCATTAATGGGAAAATATGTTATTTTCGAGCCCCCATTGAGGCAAAAAAGTGCTTCTGCTATGTAGTAAAGCCACTTTCATTCTTTTGAAACTATGTGGATACAAAAGAGTACAGTTTCCTCTATCTGCTACATATAAAAAAGTGCTAGCATATTGAAGCATACCCCCTTAAAGGAGCGTCGAAATCACCCACCACTTTTTTCATATTTCACCTATTTATGGGAAAATGTGCTATTTTCGAGCCCCCATTGAGGCAAAAAGTGTTGCTGCTATTTAGTAAGGCCACCTTTATTGTTTTTTAAACTATATGGCGACAAAAGAGTAGAGTTTCCTCTATCTGCTACATATAAAGGAGTGCTGATACAGCAAAGTCTACCCCCTCTGGGGACTGCTGAAGTTACCCGCCCCTTTTACGTATTTTGCCCATTAATGGGAAAATATGCTATTTTCGAGCCCCCATTGAGGCAAAAAAGTGCTTCTGCTATATAGTAAAGCCACTTTCATTCTTTTGAAACTATGTGGATACAAAAGAGTCGACTTTCCTCTATCTGCTACATATAAAAAAGTGCTAGCATATTGAAGCATACCCCCTTAAAGGAGCGTCGAAATCACCCACCACTTTTTTCATATTTCACCTATTTATGGGAAAATGTGCTATTTTCGAGCCCCCATTGAGGCAAAAAGTGTTGCTGCTATTTAGTAAGGCCACCTTTATTGTTTTTTAAACTATATGGCGACAAAAGAGTAGAGTTTCCTCTATCTGCTACATATAAAGGAGTGCTGATACAGCAAAGTCTACCCCCTCTGGGGACTGCTGAAGTTACCCGCCCCTTTTACGTATTTTGCCCATTAATGGGAAAATATGCTATTTTCGAGCCCCCATTGAGGCAAAAAAGTGCTTCTGCTATATAGTAAAGCCACTTTTATTGCTTTTAAACTATGTGGATACAAAAGAGTCGACTTTCCTCTATCTGCTACATATAAAAAAGTGCTGGCATATTAAAGCATACCCCCTAAGGGGGTCGTCAAAATCACCTACCCCTTTTCCATATTTTACATATTTATGAGAAAATGTGCTATTTTCGAGCCCCCATTGAGGCAAAAGGTGTTTCTGCTGTGTAGTAAAGCCACTTTTATTGGTTTGAAACTATATGGAGACGAAAGAGTAGAGTTTCTTCTATCTGCTACATATTAAGAAGTGCTGGTACAGCAAAGCCTACCCCCTCTGGGGACTGCCGAAGTTAACCGCCCTTTTTACATATTTTGCCAATTTATGGGAAAATATGCTATTTTCGAGCCCCCATTGAGGCAAAAAGTGTTGCTGCTATGTTGTAAGGCCAATTTTTTTTTTTATAAACTATATGGAGACAAAAGAGTAGAGTTTCCTCTATCTGCTACATATAAAGAAGTGTTGGCATATTGGAGCATACCCCCTTAGGGGGTCGCCGAAATCCCCCACCCCTTTTCCATGTTTTACCTATTTATGGGAAAATGCTATTTTCGAGCCCCCATTCAGGCAAAAAGTGTTGCTGCTATGTTGTAAGGCCAATTTTTTTTTTTATAAACTATATGGAGACAAAATAGTAGAGTTTCCTCTATCTGCTACATATAAAGAAGTGTTGGCATATTGGAGCATACCCCCTTAGGGGGTCGCCAAAATCCCCCACCCCTTTTCCATATTTTACCTATTTATGGGAAAGTATGCTATTTTCGAGCCCCCATTGAGGCAAAAAATGTTTCTGCTATATAGTAAAGCCAGTTTTATTATTTTGAAACTACGTGGAATTAAATGAGTAGGCTTTCTTCTATCTGCTGCTAATAAGTGGTTGCACAGCAAAGCCTATCCCCTCTGGGGGTTCCCAAAGTCACCCACCCCTTTTCCATATTTTTTTTCCAATATATGGGAAAATCTGCCAATCTTGGAGCCTCTGAAGAAGGAAGAAGTCGATATGCCAGCACTCTTTTTACATGTAGCTGATAGAAAAAAGCCTATTCTTTTATTTCCAAGTGGTTTCCAAAATAAAAACTAGCATAACTATATAGCAGAAATGCCCTTTTGCCTGAATGGGGGCTCAAACACTGCAATTTTTCCAATAAAGAGGGAAAATAGATCGACGTAAAAGTTGGAAGAGTTCGGCAGCCCCTGAAGGGGGAAGGCTTCATTGTGCTACCACATCTTTATATGTAACTGATAAAGAAGATCATACTTTGTCATCTTTATGTGCTTACAAAACAAAAACAAGGGCTTTACTGCAAGGCAGAAACACCTTTTGCCTCAATGGTTCTCCAAAATGACGAATTTTCCGAGAAATGGGCAAAATACGAAAAAAGGATTGGGTGACTTTGGCAGCCCCCTAAGGGGTAAGCTTTGCTATGCCCTAACTTCTTTATATGTAGCTGATAGAGAAAAGCCTACTCTTTTTTCTCTAAGTGATTTAAAAGAAAAAAATACATACCCAAAACAAAATTTTGCCACATTGGGGGCTCCGAAAAGCACGATATCAGGATATCATAATAGCTACGGATAAGCGTGTGGTATGTAACCTTCTACTGGCTCTTGTGGGACTATGCTTTAAGGTGCCCGAAAGTAATTGCATGCAAAATGAAAATGCATAGCAATGCCTCGATCCTCTATCTTTTTCAAGAGATTTCATTATTATAAAAGTTGCTTTGTGTAGAAAATGCCTTTTACCCTCATACACATGATACAAGTAATACATACCTTTCTATCGATCGCTAAGCACGTTACATGCATTTCTGCATGTTAGGCGATGCAAGATAAAACAGATAGATATCAATGCACATGATTATTTTGGTTCAATGTTTTTAATGTATTCTTGTTTTTTTTTTCAAAATATATTATTTCAGAAAACAATTTCAACCGATTTCTACCATCCAAATCATACTGAAATGCGTATTCATTTAAGATTGTCCCATTGTCAGACTCTGACAAATAATTGATTTTCATTAAAAAAAAGTCCAAGAGGGCCGCAAAAGATATCAATTTTTAAGCCCGTTGGACACGATTTTGCAAAGAGAACATCAAGATTCATTAACTAAACACTTCAGGCAAATACAAAAACGTTGAGTGAAAAATATTTTGATGGTAGACAGGAACCCCCTTTTCCGACTCGACCACAACGATGCAGTCATACATGGTATAGGTTCGTTGTTGAAAACTAGGCTGAAAACGTAGCCTATAGACTGCCCAGTGGGCAATCAATCTTTGCTGAAGTCATTTATTTATCAGCAGAGACATAATAAAGATGAAATTATGTTGTTTGGAAGATTAAATATCATGCAAAATGCAGGAAACATCAATAAAGTAGGCATATCGTTCGCACACCTCAGCTATATGGTAAAAATAGGCCCAAAACGCATGATTTCTATGTGCGCATCATATTGAAAGGGGGGCTGAAATCACAGTCTATAATGTCATTTTCAATTACTGGCATATATTTTCTAAAAGTAGAGATATAGATGAAGAGAATGATATTATGCTTGAGAGGAAATATATTAAATAAAGTACATTAAAAAAGAAAATAAATTTCTGAATCGATTTTCGACAATTTTTGATGCAAGAAATCTCCCAAACTAATGATATGCAAATTTCATTACGTAATTTTCATATGTAAACAATAATTCTTTATCCTAAAATTTTGCATATCTCTTGTGCACTATTTGAACAATATATTTTGAAAGTTTCATACAAAACAAGCATGATTTGGCTGAGATATTCCCCCTTGACTTCATGCTATGTGTAGAATGTCTAAAAAATGGTGAAATAGGGCCATTTTGTAGTGACGTCATATATTACGTCATTTCGGAGGGAAGACCACGGATAGAACCCGGCAGCAATGCATTTTTGTAAACTTCAGGGTCCATGCCATCCAGCTATGGGGTCATTTGCTTGTCCGGCTTTCGGTTGAATAAACCTCCTGGGCTGCCGGACTATATGGGGCAGCTGCTCATTTATGACGTCACAAATCCAAAACTTAAAATTAAAATAACTTTCTTAATCTTTAATGGATTTTTCTCAAACCTTCACCGATATTTTTTATTTTTCTGCTATTTTTACCTATAACTTTTCTTTAGGGTGAACTTTCCCATTAAAATCAGAAAGAGAATAGGAAGCTATAGATTTATCATCCATGACAATATCATCTCATCAGGTCTGGGGAAATCAGCCTTACTACATATGGATAAGCTGGAGAGTGCAGCGTTAATGGAAAGAATATTCTGCATCATTGGCTTGGTTATGAAATCTTATGCTCCCTAGTATTGCTTTCAGGAAACATTGTTCTGCTATTCTGATGTGCTTCTGTGGTCTCGTGTTTTCATTTATAGAGCTGGAGCATTTGGTGTTCTGCTAGAGTACGGCGGCGAGAGGAAAGTTTCAAAGAATAATCGTCTTGGAGCTAAGATGAGCGTAGGTTATCCCACCGGGGTCTTTCTTAGATTACGGTAAGTCCTGAAGCATATCAAGGAACGAATTCCTGCCGGTTTACCCATCAACCTCACCTGGGTTGATTTGATTGTGGCAGATGTAGATCAATGCCTTGCCAAAGGATGTTGTTTAAATGTCCTTCATTTTGCAATGATATACAAAATATTCTCTACATCATTTAGTTCTTTCAAATGTATAGAACAGTTTGGTTTTGGTGCTGTTTTTTTGTGGTAACTGGGGGGCCTCAACCATAACGTTGGAGCGTTGTGGCCCAGTGGATAAGTCTTCTGACTTTGAAACAGAGGGTCGTGGGTTCAAATCCCAGCCATGGCGTAATTTCCTTCAGCAAAAAATGTATCCACATTGTGCTGCACTCAACCCAGGTGAGGTGAATGGGTACCCGGCAGGATTAATTCCTTGAATGCACGAGCGCTGATAGGCAGCTCGAGCTAAAGCCTGGGTAATAATAATAATAATAACGCGCCTCGGATTAGAATATTTCTAGATAGATGGCGCTATATAAATGCCTATTATTATTATTATTATAACAAGGGATTATTTGTGCACAGACATAGCAACGCACCTGGCTTGTCGCATAACCCATTGAAACTGCTTTTATTCTTATTTTCAAGCCCTCCCCCCGATATGGCTGCTGTATATTACAGTGCTCTGAATTTGGATTCATCTATATTTCAGAATACATATCTTCTCAGAATAATAACTTAAAGGTCAAGTCGACCCCAGAAAAATGTTAATTTAAATCAATTGAGATAAATGAAACATGCATAACGCTGAAAATTTCATCAAAATGAGAGGTAAGATAAGAAAGTTATGACGTTTTAAAGTTTCGCTTATTTTTTGCGAAAAATGTATATGTACAACTCAGTGATATGCAAATGAGAGATTCAATGATGTTCCTCACTCACTATTTTTTTGTTTTTTATTGTTTGAATTATACAATTTTTTGATTTTTACATGTTTGACAATAATGATCAACTTGACTGAACCATAAAATGTTGAAACATTTTCAGGGAGGAAAGAAAATTTGTTTCACATAATAATGAGGATGAAATAAGAATATTTCACATTTCATGTAATGAAAAACAAAAGAAATGGTGAGTTGATTATGTTATCGCTCAGTTGCCTCATTTGAATACCGACCAGGAGGTGCATATAATTCTTTTGAGAAATTAAGCGAAACTTTAAAATGTCATAACTTTCTATTTTTTCATCCGAATCTGATCAAATTTTCAGTGTTATCCTTAATTGTTGGATTGTTCTCTCTTTATTCAAATCAACTTTTTGTTGGATGAACTTGTCTTTTTAAAATTTCATCCTTTTTTTTTCTTCAGAGCAAGCAGAGCGAATCAGACAATTGTATTCCCGATCCACCTCTCTCAAGAAATAAGCCCTCAAGCAATATTCTACGGCACCGTAGCACCTCTAGCTGTCTACTGGATCATCAAGGTTCTTGTGGTTAATCCATATCTACAGAAACAGAAAGAGAAGTATGTCGTGCATTGAAGACTATTGAGAATGTCTATTTACAGGGATGTACATGTAGTCGAGGCGGCTGTATAAAATTTTCCCCCATAGACTTTGTACACCTGACTCAGGTTGAGGCCAAGGATATGGCCTGCAAAATGCTGCCGTGAAGCCTGGCTTGACTACATCCCTGTCTGTTTGTCCTTATTATATAGACGAAGCTAGGGGTGTGACAAGAAATGAGATAAATTCTATTACTTTTTCATCTAATCATATATGTATACTGTACATGTACTGAAATGAAAATATCAGTTGAATATGTGTAAAGAAGGAGCAGATTAACTAAAGCAAATAATTTTCGTCTCGCCTGCATAGCAGATCGAGGCTATAGGCACCGCTTTTCTAACGGCATTGGCATTGAAATCTTAACCAATATTAAGTTTTTGAAATGTCATCGTAACTTAGATACACCTGTAACTTAGAAAGTGTATGGACCTATTACATAAAACTTGGACATAAGATTAATCAAGTATCAATGATCATATTGCTTGTAAAGAGTTTCAGGTCATATATTATATTTTTTATTTAATAATGGCAAGTCAAAAAGTATTTTATTATTATTTTTTAAATCGATGAATGATGTTGTTTTAGTATTTTAATCAAATTCAGTAATTTGTTTGAAGTGTCATGAAAATATTACTTATTTCTGTAAAACAAATTTTGACCGAGTCTTTTCATTTGCTTATTCCATATATCTCAGTGATGTTGAGGAGGAGAGGTCTAGGAATAAAGATGTAATCGAAACAAAGAAAAGAGAAGCTGAAGCCTCGGTAAGTCAAACAACCATATTTATAATTGAAATGATTAAGTTAACCCTATATAGCCTTGGAGATGGGGGGGGGGGGGGAGGGAGGAAGGTAAGTGGGAAGTGCATGTCAGACCCCAGATTGCTCAAAAATGTTATTTTATTTACAGATATAATGTGAAATCTGTATGTAGCCATATTTCATAAATGATATTTTACTTTTACCTGAAACTGTTTTCATGTTTTGTATGATTGAAATAATTTCACCAATGATTTCCATGAAAAAAAAAAAAAAAAAAAACATGAAGTAAAAAAACAAGGAAATAACTTAACCCTTTGCCCGCCACAGACAGAATCACTCTACATTTA
Organism: Lytechinus pictus; assembly: GCF_037042905.1. NCBI lineage: Eukaryota > Metazoa > Echinodermata > Echinoidea > Temnopleuroida > Toxopneustidae > Lytechinus > Lytechinus pictus. The sequence continues at coordinate 23,396,574 of NC_087258.1, read as the reverse complement.
TTTCAAGGTGCAACCTTAAGAGGGGATTTGCATGAACTACTGGTATGCTAATTCAGCTCACAATAGCTTTTGATTGGTTTATTGTAAAGCAAAGCTTTGTGTGTACACAGTACAATGGAATGCTCATGTCACTACTGTGTTTGTGTGTATGAACGATAGACTAAATGCATTCTGTGTGTATTGTGAATAGATTGTGACTTGATTCGAACTTGGCAGCCTGCTGTATGTGACTCTAGTCGAACAAAGCGGGCAAAGAGTTAAGAAATAAAAATGAATAGAATACTTAAGAATTAATTTTGATACCGCCATTTTGTTAAGCCCCCTTTTCTGTTTAGTACAGTTTTCTAGTAACTTGTAAAAACTTCTGTTTCTAGGTGAGACTGATGGCAGAGATGGTAAGGCGGATCATAGAGTTTGAAACAAGTCGTGAAGGTCTAATCATCGTCCAAGCATGGTATGGGAAGCTGATCACGACCAATGGCTCTAGTGATGATCAACAGATGAATGGTTTAGTGATCGATGTTAAGATACCTCTACAGTGCCAGGTTAAGGATTCAAAACTCATCTTGACTGATGTATCCAAGGTAGGAATGTTGGTAGAATCATCTCTGGATGATGAAAATGTGCAGATCATCATCACTGTCATGGTAGTCATCATCATCATCATCATCTTCATCATCATCATCATCATCATCTCACCACCGCTACCATCACCACTAGCAATACCAAACATGCCAACTGTTCCCTTTTTAGAGTATTTGTTCCTCTTTTTGCTATAAATACACCAATACTATTTTTGTATGATTTGTTACTTTTTTTTAAATTTCTGATCATGGAGTACGTATTATACACAGCGCATGACACTAGCGCCGGTCCGACAGTCCCAGACCGGTAAAAATCACTGTCGGGCCAGTAAGTTGTTGCATGAAAAGGACAAGTAAATTCTTGCCTACGAGCACATGTTTAAAAGGGTGAATTATCAAGTTTTCAAGTAGAGTCATTTCACATGTTTTTTCACCGATCTTGAGCCAAATTTAAAGAAATACTATTATTTGTGGAAAAATACTTTTTTTATCCTTCTAAGAATACTTTTTTTGATTGTCGAAGGGTGGCAGGTCTGCATTACCACCACCACCACCATCATCATCATCATCATCACCATCACCACCACCATCATCACCATCATCATCACCACCACCACCATCATCATCATCATCATCATCACCACCACCATCATCATCATCATCATCATCATCATCATCACCACCACCATCATCATCATCATCATCATCATCACCACCACCACCATCATCATCACCATCATCATCATCACCACCACCATCATCATCATCACCATCACCACCACCATCATCATCATCATCATCACCATCATCACCATCACCACCACCACCATCATCATCATCATCATCATCACCACTACCATCATCATCATCAACATCATCACCATCATCATCATCACCACCACCATCATCACCATCATCATCACCACCACCATCATCACCACTAGCATCATCATCATCAACATCATCATCATCACTATCATCATCACCATCATCATCATCACCACCACCATCACCACTAGCATCATCATCATCTTCATCATCATCATCATCATCATCATCACCACCACCATCATCACCACTAGCATCATCATCATCTTCATCAACATCATCATCATCACCATCACCACCATCATCATCATCATCAACACCACCATCATCACCACTAGCATCATCATCATCTTCATCATGATCATCAACATCATGATCATGATCATCATGATCATCATCACCACCATCATCACCACTAGCATCATCATAATCTTCATCATCATCATCTTCATCATTATCGTCATCATAAGCACGACTACTACAATTGCTAACATGGATTGAACTTAGTATCACACTATTGTCAGTTGAATATCGTGGAGAAAAGAATAAGCGAAAACACACATTTTCCTGAAAGAGGCACCTTCCATTTTTCCCTAGAAAGTTGATGCAGGATGAACATCAAATGTCAGATGCAAATTATGGGTTTTATATATTTCAGTGACACCCAATCCTACATGCATTTCACTTTCCAAACTTATCATGTATTCACACATCCTTCATTCCTTGTAGTCGAGTCTTCCAGGTTTCTACGACCCATGTCCGGGCGAGGATAAACAGCTGAAAGTCCGTTATGAATTCCGTCAAACCCTCCATGAATGTACCATTGACGATCCAGAACAACTTAGGATACCAAGGCAATGTAAGTATCTCACTGTTTAAACGCTATTAATAAATGGGTGCTAGGGTTAACTGGCTGGGGTGTAAAAGTAAACAAAAACACATTTCACTTCTTTACATCCATGAAATGACCGTCTATTTGATATATTTCCTTGAAACTATTTAGGTTTAACATGAATGTCCACATGTGGGACTCAAATGAACTAGAATTCTAGTTTATGTAGACATTCATATTAGTAGATCTTGTGTGACATCAACTGAAAACAATCTTTCAAAGTCAAGAAAGAATGGAATATTCTTCATTTTCATGATAGTTTTTTAACTAAATCAAAATAATTGCAAGTAAATATAGATGGCCATTTTATGGATGTAAACTAAATATATGAAATGTGAAATTCAAGCAAGTTTTGGGGGAAGGTTATTTTTTTTCTTCTTCTTCATCCATTCAAACGGTTGTCAAATTATAGTAAAATGTTTATGCTTTTAACGGTCGTTTTGAACAGTTTATGATGTTTTGACTCAACCCTAGTTCAAGCATTACACACAAATCCTCCACTTCACATTTCTGAACTCCGATTACATGCTTTAACTCTTGAATAGAAGAGAGTTTTGTTTTGAATATTAATTGCTATCATACAATTTAGAATTTGTTTAGTCTGTAGTTTCTGCTAGCAAAAAATGACAAAGCAAAAAAATTGCTTATGTGCCAATTTCTCAGCAATCATTTGGTACACGTAGATATACAAAGATTTTATTTGATTGGATTCCACATGAACTTATTTTGCGGATAGAAACCACAATGTAAGTTTGTGCATCGAAACACACAAACAGTTCTGTGTATTATCTGCCACCTCCCTTTTTATAATGCACTTTTATTAGACTTTATGAGGGACAAACAATTTTCGGACTAAGCAACATAATTCAGTGGTCACGAACAATTACTGGTTGACTTAAAAAAAGTGATCTTAGAGAAGAACATTGAAGCACAAGTCTTATCTGAGACATTTAATTTTCTCATCTCTATTTTTCTCTCCATATCTTTACAGCACACAAAATGGACCCAAGTTGAGGAAGGCTGATTTCTCTACCCAGCAAATACTATACATATAGAAAGAGGCATTTTTACCTTTCAACAAGCCTTGCTCTGGGTTTTTATACCATCCCCTATTTCATTCAATGTGTTCAACCTGTTTGCAATGTGTCCCAAACCAGAATTTGATCCCTGAGAAATGCTCAATTTTTAAAGAAAATATCATTTTAGAGGAAGAAATTCATGAATCTTTAAAATTGAATGTCACAGTGATTTTATTTTACCTTTTCTCCACCTCATAGTGACCTTGTTGGTAGCATGAAATGTTACCAAACCTGCAATGCTAACATAATCTGTAAACATCTGTCACTGTATTGAGCTTATGACAGACGTGCGCTCAAAAGAATCCATTGCAGTATTATCATTTTGCCAGCAAATTCAAATTTTTAACGATAGACTCTTAAATGAATGAAGTTAGAAACGGCTTTGGCTCGTAGATTTTATGATCTGAAGAATAATTTTTGCATTATCCAACTATTGAACTGTTGATTAATGACAAGAGTAAAGCACACAAATAAAAGTCCAGTTAGTTAGCAACCACTGATACATTGGTAATGCAGCGATCTATCACATGGCTGTACAATGGTATATTTTGGATGGTACATGTATGTGTGCAATATTAGAAATATTGCCTCTTCAGTTTATGCATCATAAACCTTTTTTTGCATGGTATTACATATATGTAACATGCTTCAGAAGTCTTTACACTGATCTTCCAATTTACCATCAACTAAACGGTATTCCTGGACATGGCTCTTTTATCTATTTGTTGTACCTGGCTCTATAACACAAATGTTTGCAACTTTGCGTCTATGGCAATCACATGCAATCCATTGTAAACCTAATAGTTACAAGCATGTTTATGTGAGATTCATTTTAAACGTGATGGTATAGTCCAGGGGCCCCGTTTCATAAAACTGGTTATAATAACAAATTTCCAATAACAGTTGAAAGCTACTGAAATCCTCAAACCTGATTGGTTGATAGTAATTTGTTCTAGAAATTGCGCAGTTGGTATTATAACAAGTTATAACAAGACTCTATGAAATGAGACTTTGTTTGGACACTAGTGAGAGTGAAGCTCCCAACTCAATTCAGTGTTGCTACTTTAATTGAGGTGGGGGGGGGGGGGGAGGGATAACTTTAGTGAGTCTCCATCTATGTTTGGCTTTGAGGAAAGAAACTTCTCCCTTCACAAGGGTCCAAATTGTATACATACCAATATGATGGTCTCAAGGATTTTTCTTAAAGCCTTCCATTGTACTTTGATAATTCTAGAAGAGCAACCAAGGACCACTTTTAGATGATGAATTGAGCCTAAAACCCAAGCCATTCAAGGGTTTTTTTCTTGTCGTTAGTGAGCCTCTTGAGTCTTCCACAAGGACTTTCTTGCATTCCTCATTGTTTCCTTATGCAAGGCTCCACACTAACTTTTTTTTAGGGGCCCGAATAGTCAACCAAAAGCACCAATTTCATAATTTTGGTGGCCCACAAAGCAAATTTGGTGGCCCTAAAACAATAGAAAACATTACAATTTATCAAAACTTTGGTAGCCAAACCGGGCAACAAAGTGTGGGCTTGTAAACAATTTTGGTGGTCCAACTCTCATTTCTGGTTGCCCCGGGCCACTGCTAATGTCGAGCCCTGGCTTTATGATGAAAAGATGTGAGCAGGATTCCTGAGGAAATGACAAGGCTCTGACCTTTGCCTAGGTGCTTAATTGATAATATGCTTCAGACCAAATGATACATGTATTTCAGATTATATTACCTTGCAAACCATCCTTGATAAACTATTGCGTGGAACAGGGACGCAACACCCATCGTCAAAAAAACTTCAAATAGTACCTTTGCCAGTAATCGCCCATGATGTATTTGTTGTTTGGCTGTTTAGCCCATTTCTATAGCATTATTGGCAAAGTTACCATCAATGACAAGTTCTATGCAATAGGGGTCTTTGTGCTTGTGAGATCCATTTTCTTGCTCCTATTGAGCTCAAATCGTTATTCATAGACAAAGTCTTCTTTATTTAAGAGCTTTATATGGTCAATGAATACTGAATATTATATTATTCTCATGATGTGAAATAAAAACATTTTTTGAGAAAATGCTGTTTTTCTTATTTTTTGTTGTTGTGCCGGGAGTATGGGAAACTAGATATCCCAACCTAGTCCCTGATGACGCGGAGTCTTCTCTCCCCCTCAATACTGTGTTCTTTGAGTTATCCATGCCTAAAAAGGCTCTGATTTCCCCTGAATCAGAGTATTTTGCTTCATGGATGAGAAGACTCCCTGGTGTATAAAACAATGCAAGATGGATTGAGAGGGGAACATGACCACTTGACTGTTATGAAGAAATTGGCGAGTAGTATAGTCAAATTAAAAATGTTATGACATCCAATTCCTAATACTTTATCTTCAGAAAAAAGTCAGTCATGAGCGATTGTTGCTGGAAAAGATTTTGGTCCAGCAAATGAAAGGAAGGGTGCGGAAAGATCAGAAAAAATAAAGTTATACAGCGGTCGTTAGGGGGTGGTCGGTGGAAGAAAGAAGTATGGAGAGTGGTTGGTGAGTAATGGGAAATGTGCTAAAATGAGAAAGGAGTGAAGAAATAACAGATGGGGAGTGGGAAGAGAAAAACAGCATGTGAGGAGTGAGGAAGAGAGGGGGAGGGGAGAAAGAGAAAGACAGGATGGAGCAGGGTGGAAATTAATAAATGAGGTCAGAGCAGAAACAAACTGGATTACAAAATACAGAGTTTGATAATAAAAAAACGTACTATTACATAAAAACAGGCTTGCAGAAAAGAGCATTTGAACATGTTTTTTTGTTGTTGATTAAATTAGTTTTAATTTCAAATCAGTGTCAAGTCATGTTAATTTTGCTACTAATGCTGGACAGGACAGATTTAAACTTGTGTCTATAATTAACACAATATCTGAGATCATACAAATATTAGCATTCAGCAAGTAAAGATGAACCTGCTGAAATTCAAAACGTAGTTTTCTTTTCCACTTTAATTTGAAGGAATCGTGGCCAGCCTATCACAATAAAAGGTGTTCAACTGAAGACAGAAAACAGACCATTACGACTGTTCACAGGTGGAATACAGTCCGACCATTTCTGCTTTAGTCGTAGTGCAATTTTAATATTTTTTTTTGCATATGGGTGCATTAAAAAGGACTCGAGCTCAATGGTCCAATGCAAAAAAAAAAATGCTAAAAAACATTCAAAATGTAAAGTGGAAAAATAAAACACTCGGCTGAAATATTCACTTATTCTGGCCATTACCATAAATTCTTTGTGTAGTGAGTCGCATCAAGAATTCTGGTTATTTTGGTGATTCCAAAATATTACTCATAATTCATTTCCATAATACTTTTCTTCACATTTATGACCAGACCTATAGATCAGGGGCCTGTAACAGGATGAGTTTTATCAAATGCACCTCTACAAATCATACACAAACTGATTTTCAACCAACCAAGAGCACACAATCAGGACTTCTGCCTATTGATTAATTTTTAAAGGTTGCATTTAAACTTGACTCCTCTTTCTGCAGCGGACACTAGTTAGTCATAATTGACCAATGACACAAGTGATGTGTAATATGAAAATCCATAGTTCATAATATCCAAGTCCCAATTGTCTTTGCTACACCAATATTGATCAGCGATCTCCGTAGTAGTACCACTTGCCCTTGTTCCTGTTCATGAATTTAAAGAGATACTTGATCCTTTTGTTCATGTTGTGTCTAGATTCTGGTCCACTCTGGTACCCAACCAGCTTCCTCTTTCGGATCAACATCTGGAGCTCATTCCCCCTCCATCCTCGCATCCACCACGGTCCCACTTTAATGTTCTTGCGCAGGGAGTACGTGCCGTCCCCGAGAATGTCCTTGTAGTCGTTCTCGCCGAACAGCGCTCTTTTCTCGGACCAGAAATCCTTTTCAGGCTTCTTTGGGGCAGGGAGCTTCTTCCAGTTGATAAGAGATTCGTTTGATGGCCGTTCTTTGTAGAGTGAAGCACCTGTAGTAACATGGATATCGGGCAATATGATACGGGTTAGACAAAACTTGTACTCCCCCCTTCCCAAGTCCCAACATGAACCAAATAAGGAGGATCAGAGCATGTCCATAATTAGATCCATGGCCATTCGCAGAATTTTTTTTTTGGGGGGGGCAGGAGGCATAAAAATTTCTGAAAGAAGAAACTTGAAAGCGAGGGAGCAAAGTGACAAGGAATGTCATGGGGAGGGGCACTTTTGCATTTTCTAAAGACTTGTAAAGTGAAATTGAAGAATGCGTGCACACATTAAGTTGGTGAATGAATTTTGTAACTAATTTTAGTAAAGAAACGTGGGACAGTCACAGTCAGTCCTCACCGTCGATAATCAATATGATAGACAGGCATGACCACAGCATAAGCTTTAATGTTAGAATGGTGATAAAAGAAAATAAAAGAGGTAACTAGAAAACTAAATAAAATTCAAAGTCATAAAAGAGAGAGAGAAAATAAAAAGAGATGAAAAGTTAAATAATATTTGTCTTGGAGAGTAAATCTTACTGAGCTGGGATTCTAACTCTGAGCAAAAAAAAGCTGAAATCAGTTTGCTAAAATGGGCAAATATGTATGGTGGTGTGACCTTAATTTGCGCGTTACCTAATTTTGCGCACGGTCGAATATCTCTTTTTCTAATTAATATCTTGAAAAACTGATGTCACTAACAGAAAAAGCGACGCAAAATTACTCAGTACGGTAATTTTCTTGAAGGTAAGGTCTCAAATTGTGAAAATATTGGCAAAATATCGGCGAATTTTGTTACCTTTTGCGTCCGCTCCAAGAAAATCTGATCTTCTCGACAAGCATCAAGAAATCGCCAGTTTACGTTTGTAAGCAGAGGTCTCCAGTCCAAATAAGTGAGTAAAATGTGATAACAACCAAATTTATGGCATTTTAACCTCCATCTGATATAATTATTTTACATTTGTCTGCTTGATTTCTTTTCTAAAAGTTAAAGCTTTGCAAAACGATCGTGCGCAAATTTAGGTCACACTTTTTAATGAATTTTTCAGCCGAGAGCGAATTATTTGATCGCCATGGAATTTTGAGATCGCAATACGAGCGAAACCCTTGACCTCCTTTATAATTCCGTCAAGCGAATTTGACTTTGGGATTTTGCTTTCCGTAAGGTATTATGATTTTGATTAATTTTGTGTGTACCGTGAGAATTTTTTGTTTTAACTTTGACTTTGAAAATTAACTTCATCATGTTTATGTGCGCAAATTATGGTCACCCCATCATACTCAAAATTAGTCTGTTACAATTGACATTTGTCTCATTCAGGGTTGAATACGAAAGCCTAACAAGTGCACGCAGATCTAATTCTAAGTAAAAACAGTAAAACAGTCAGTCGGCCGTCGGCGCGGCAGTCCCAACTTAACTGAGAAACACCAAATGAAACGAATGGGACCACATCGAAGTTATGCACGTTTTTGAAGGACAGAGAAGTTGATAAATCCTAAGTTACTCACCGGAATAAATCATTCTTGCGCATTTCAATCTTGTCTTCTGATACAGAATGTTAAATTGGAGAATTCTTCTTAAACAAGATGACATTTTATTTACCCTTTGGCTTTGGCTTAGGCTCCTAGTTTAATTTCAAAACGTTGAGCTTTTTGCGTTTGAGATAAATTCACCGCCAGGGACGAAGCATTCATTGATGAGCGCGGCGATTTGTCTCTTGACTTCGAAATTATTTATTTTGTTAGAGGCATTTGCCTTTTCCAAATAAATCATGAACTTTTCGGAGTTGTTCAAACAGAGTGGTCATCTTTCGAAATTTTCACCTGATGGACAGTGCTTGGTAAGACAAATATTTCCCGGAAATATTTAGGCTATGCTATGAATGATGTTTATAATGTTAACCTAATTTATGTTGTCCCATGTATTGAAATTCATGTCTGTAAAATAGTTAAAACGTTCAGGAGGAAGCGCCGGCATTTCCTTTCCCAATCCTAAATTTTGTATTTGATTAGCACATCACCAGATATACGCCACATCAGTTGTGCAAGTTTAGAGTAGGCTACTGTACTGTAATGTAAATAACTGAGAACAATAAAAATAAAATAAAGACTGAAGAAGTTAGGAAACACAATTCACAAAATCATAAAATCTAACTTATAATTACTAGTAAATCTGCAAAATTTACAAATGCAAGCAACATGAGCAAGGAAGATTAAGTTAGAAAGAAAAAAAAAGATAAAGAAAAAGTGCAGAGAAAGTAAAAAAAAGAGAAGAAGAACAATGTCAATGATTAGGATTCAAGGAATGAATGAAAAAATATTAGAGGAAACTGGAAAGGAAAAACTCGAACTTTACAAAAACAAGATGAAAAGAAGAGCAATTTCGTGAAATTAGTCACCGCTCTCTTTTCATGCGTGTGGGTGTGTGTGTGTTTGTGTGCACTCGTTGTGTACAAATTCAATGGGAGTGGAACTGCTGACGTAATAAACGGCAGTGAATGGACTGGTGACAAACCAGGATAATGCCAAAAGAAAATAAGAAGAAAGATCAAAGAATGAAAGAGGGAAAAAAGAAGATTAAAACAGATGACAGAAGTGGATAGATGAAGATGAAAGAATTGGAATATAAGAAAAAAAAGAAATATTATTTAAAAATGAAGAAAGACAACTAGTATAGAAGAAATCAAGTTACATTTTGTATACTAATAATACTAACCTCGCAATACGTGTGAGTGCATTTTGCCAGCAGTTCTGCTTTGCATAACTTTTGTCATAAATATTTCTCTCCATAGATATTTTTCTCTGAGATGTGATAAAGCTATGATTGTCCCAATCAATATTCTGAACAGTGTCTTTTCTCTGTCATATCTCTGTAAGTCCCCACCCTCCTTTACACAGACAAACCAATCAAAATCACATTTAGTTCCAAGTGGGAGCTCTTCTAACCTATAGGAAGACTTGGAGAAATGTGGGACTCCAATACACAGGGTTCCCAGCCAACGAATTGTTAACTAGGTAGAAGGATTATAAAGGCCGCTGATTGGCTCCTCCGGTGCGAGCCGGCGGCCATCTTGGATAGCGCATGAAATGAAAAGAATGAGCTTCCGATCGTACGTGCTTTACCATGTTTACAATGAAAGATATCATCATCATCCTTTAAAATGCCTTCTTGTGCCGCAATCAACTGTACTAATCGACTCGTGAAAGGGTCAGGAAAAACATTTCACAAGTAAGTGGTACTTTAATTAATCACAAATAATCGATAAAATAAGAGTTTAAAGATAGGTTTTAGTCGTTTTGTATTCACGCATCGCGCATTGCACGCCAGTAGTAGTCAGTAGGTACTGACCTTCGGTCCCATCCGTTATGTTTTGTGTTTGTGTGAATATTATCAAGTGACACTGAAGAGGGAGAGCTCGAGAGAGATTCTCCCTGGCCTGGGTGGGTGGCCTGGCCCTGTGCGTGTGAAAGTGATGAACATAATTAGAATGAATACTGGTTGTGTCATGTTCAAATAAATAATGTTTGTTTAACATGTTTAACCCAGCCCAGGCCATGTGCATGACGATGATGTGGAGCTCCGGGTCCAAAGCGTGTCACTCAGAGTCAGAGCGCAGGACTCGTCCTCCTAGTCCTAGGCATGCTAGGCTTAGAAGAAGTTAGACTCTTAGTCTTGTCCTTAGTTTACTTCAATACTTAGCCATGGCAGTGGGTACTCTCCAAGAGTCCAAATGGGGTAGAATGGGGTCACCGTCATTATGCAATAGCACCCCAAATAAAAAGTAAAAAATGAATTATGCACTTACCTACGTAACCTAGATTATATGGATGACGTCTATCGTGACACAGAAACCTGACATCGAGGCACAAACTGGACCCCCAAAAAGGAAAAGTTCTGTCTCGTTCGTTCTTCTTTCAAAAATGAAAACAAAATGGCTGATCGATACCGAGAACGTAGGCAACATAGTTAGAGGTCTAACTTTTCCTCTTTTTTTGAGGGTCCAGTTTGTGCCTCGATGTTAGGATAATAGCAGGGCCCGCTGGGAGAACAGTTTTCGGAACTGAAGCGGCTTCCCTGGGTAAATATACCTGTATTATTATTATATTATTATTATTCTTTGTCACGATATACCGTAGTCGTGAGCCTTGAGGTCGCAATGATGATGACTTTGAAAAATAATGACATATACTTCTTCATCATTAACGTCTTGACACTCTTCGGTTAGACGCATAAGAGAAAGACCAAAACAAAGATGGATTTCCCTAGGAAATCCATCTTTGGATACAAAAATTATGTGAAGTTTATGAATTTTACTGACTTGCACCTTCTATAATATTTTTTAAAACCTTCTTATGCCTAATGCGTAGGAAGGTGTTAAAATCAATGAAATTCATAAACTTCACGTAATTTTTCTCTCCAATGGAGAGAAATTTCCTAGGGAAATCCATCTTTTTTTTGGTCCTTCTCTTATGCATCTAATGGAAGAGTGTCAAGACGTCAATGATGAAGAAGTATATGTCATTATTTTTTAAAGTCATCATCCTTGCGTCCTCAAGATTAGTCACAATAGACCTTCATGATTCATCCATATTATCGAGCCAAGTGCATAATTTATTTTCTCCAATTTTATTTGGAGTGCTATTGCGAATTTGTGACCCCATTCTACCCCATTTTGGAGAGTACCCATGTCTGCCTTATATTTCATGGACAAGTCCCGCGTTTGTTGTGATGTAACTAGCCAGGATGCTCCTACTAGACTAGAGATTATTAAACTTTTTAAGTCATACCACTGACGTGCTTAATTTCCACGGAGCCAGGAATGGCATGCCATGGCACTACATATACCGTCATTTTTTCCACGATTAAACTAAACTTATGTAGTCAAAATCAAAACTTTTCTTAAGGGTTTTGAGTCCAAACTTATGTAAATCAGCTACAATATATTTTACCCCCCCCCCCGCACGCACTAAATGGTGCGTGTATTTATTCAAATAAAGTGTTAAATTAAAAAAAAATAATATTAGGACAGGAGCGTTTACTCACAGTCTGTTATTGTTGCTGTTATGTCTTCTTTGTTATGTAGCCTAGATACCGGTGCGTATAGAGGGCGGCAAAATTATGAGTGGTGCTAGATATAAAATGCATGCATTTGCCGATAAATATGAATCTCACCTCGATGCTAAATTGTCCTGCACGCTAGACCAGTTGAAGTGCCATTTAGCATCGAGGTAAGATTCATTATCTTTATCGGCAAGTGCACACATTTCTTATTTAGCACCGCTCATGATTTTGCCGCCCTCTAAACGTGTCTGGAAGCTAAGCTACATAACAAAGAAAACATGACTGCAACAATAACAGACTGAGTAAACACTCCTATTCTAGTATTATTTTAAAAAAATTTAACACTTCATTTGAATAAATATTAGTGCGTTCGGGGAGTTAAACTACTTGTAAAAATAAATGTATATTTGGGCTCAAAACCCTAGAGAAAAGTTTCGATTTTGATTAAGTTATGCGAAAATGGCGGTGCGTGTAGTGCAATGGTATGCCATCCCTGGTTTCCTGAAGATTACACGCGTCAGTGGTATGACTTTAATCTCTAGGAGCCTCCTGGCTAGTTGTGACCACTCACACTAGTGTGAGGTTAGTACTTTATTTTATTTTATCTGCCAAATACATTAAAAAGTGATTAAATCATTTTATTTTGTTCTCTATCAATTTTTAGATTTCCCAAAGCTGGTTCAGCCCATCTAAAGGAATGGCTGGTCAAGATGAAAAGAGACAAGTGGACACCGAGCAAGTATGCCACCCTGTGCTCAGACCACTTTGAAGCAGAGTGCTTTGACCGCACTGGCCAGACAACCAGGCTCCGTCATGGTGCAATTCCAACCATATTCAACTTCCACCGGCAAAGGATTTTTTTTTTTTTTTTTACCAGATTGCAAAATTTGGGAATGGAAGTGCCAGCAACTTTCCCTTGTTTTATGCATGCTACAAATTACAAAAAATACATCTTTCCAGAAAAAATTGTAATTCATGCTGATGCCTTTAGAAGTTTAGCCAGCATGCAACTGATGCAAGGAAACAAGCACAGAATGTCTGTCCATTCAAACACCAATAGTGTGCATGTCTCACACAATTTGTAAATATGTAGCCTTAATGGTGTTGCATTATTAAAACATTGACTTTCCTTATCATTGCAATGTTAATTATTGTTATCCATTCAGGCTGATGAATGATCTTAACAAGAAAACTTAAAGACTTGATCATGTGTATAGTACCGTAATGTGTATTCAAAACATGCCTTTATTAGTGTTGCAATATAAACATTTCATTGGACTCTTTCTTTATCATTACAATATGAACTATTACCAGGTATATCCGTCTGGACTGATGGTTTTATCAAGACAACTAGCACAAAATGTCTGTCCGTTCAAGCACCATGAATTCTAGTAGAGTGTGCATGTCTCACACAAAATTGGAAATTTATAGCATAAGCCTTGATCATGTGTTCAGTGCCAAAATTTCTATTCAAAACTTGCCTTGATAGTGTTGCAATATTTACATTTCATTTGACTCTTTCATTATTGCAATATCAATACATGTACTTATTGATAATCCAAAAGAATTTTATCAAGACAGCTAGCACAAGATGTCTAACCATTCAAGCACCGTATATTCAAGTATAGTGTGCATGTCTCACACAAAATTGTAAATTTATAGCTTAAGCCTTGATCATGTGTTCAGTGCCAAAATATCTATTCAAAACTTGCCTTAATAGTGTTGCAATATTTTGTCTCTTTCATTATTGCATTATGAATACATATAATTGTTGATGATTAAAAAATAAATGTCATGTGTACGGGTAAATGCCATGTCATTTATTTTGTATGCTACCTAGTGCTAGAGAAATAATATATTTTCAGGGTTATTCTAAATCTGCAACACATTTTCTTTTTGAGTTTTAAATAAAGAAATTCTTTATTTTGATGAAAATTTGAAAGCAGCTAAATGTATTAGTCTATACATACCTTGAAATTTACATGTATATGTTCACTATGTATTAAGTAATACATGTACATATTCCACGCTTGAAAAATATGTGAACAAGTAGAGGCAAATCTGACGAACAAAACACTGAAATTATATAAGTATTGGAAGAGGAATACAACCACAGAAATTATACATGTACAGCCCACCTATTGCATATTCTTCATGGCATGCAAAAAGCTGTTTTCAGAAAAAGTTGCCAAAATTTGGAATTCAATAACTCAATTATTTTTTCTAATCACATTTTCATTTAGATTTCTTGTGATTAGTGCTCATTAATTAGATATCATTTTTATATTTTGAAGTACTGGTGCACCTGTAGGCAGATGCTCCCCATTTGCATACTAACCAGGATGTACTGTACCTATAATTGTTTATGATGGAAAGTGAATTTTTTTCAGTGTTTTACAATCTATGTTTTGTTTGATTTTTCTTTTATTTAACTGATTTTACTGGTGGGATAAGTTTAAATATGTTCCAAGTTTAAAGGAAACTACAGTATACTCTACGTGCACAATAATACACACATGTACTTCCGAATCCTTGTACTCCTATGTTGATTCTATCATACGATATTCAATATTTGCTCAATCTCATACTAGTACAGCATACATATAACATGCTGTGAAATTTTGGATAGGTACAGTATGCGAATTAAATATAGATGTTTTTACACTTCTCGATGAACGGTATTCCTTAATGATTTTATGCAGTTAATTGACACAAATAAGTTGATTTTATTGCTGTAACTGCATGAAGTTCAGCTTCAGATTGGTTTTTCGTAAAGATTACGTTTGGCTTATGGACGACTTGTGATCTTGTGGAGTCAACTCATTTCCTGAAAATATACATGTATTGTACACCACTTCAGTACTATTTTGTTTGTGTGCTGTTCTGCAGTATATTTATCTATCATTTCTTGTATTTTTAACAAGAATCTTTATCACATTTCTTATTGCCACAGCTCAGAAATAAATATTGTTCACATCAAACTCTTGAAACCATGGAATCAATTTTTTATGTCATTAACTGACTTGCTCATATTGACATTTATTATTAGCAAATAGAAAAAAAGGCAGAAGAGGAGAAAGATATTAAAAACATAAGGAGGTAGTGAGAAAGGCAGAATTGGAAAGAGAATTGGATTCTCCGAGCAAAGTGAGCGAATACAAATTCAGCACTTAACGAAGAGAAAGAGATGGGTGAAAAGAACTGGCAGAAGTGAGAGAGAGAGAAATCAAGAGGAGAGGGGGCAGAAATAATTGCCAAGATTTATTGGATGACATGAGAGGGAGAGGGGGATAAAGAGAGAAGTTGGGCAGAAGCAATGTTGGATAAAACTAAAGAAAGAGAATGGGGACATTCAAGAGAAAAAGGGGCAAGAATAATTTCCAAGAGCCATTAGATGGCTATAGAGGGAAGAAGGATAAATGGAGAGGGTGGGCAGAAAATTTGTGATAAAAATAAAGGAGGAGAATCAAGAGAAAAAGGGAAGAAAAAAATTACCAAGAACAGACAGATATAGCTAGTAGAGAGGGGGCAGAAGAGCTGTTAGATAGAAGCATGAAAGGGGAAGGCAGAAAAAACTAACAAGTGGCAAATAGAAGAGAGAGAAAAAATAATAATCAAAATTAAATGCCCGTTTCATGATGAATGAATTCACAATTTCAATTCAGCAAAGTGCTCTAGCTGTGAACGCATACAGTAGACGCCCGGGATCTTTGCTCTACACAAGATGGCGGCGTGTGCGCTCGAGCGGGGCCATCGTGGTGTGTGTACGGTGAATGACAACAATCCTTCTACGTGTATTATATTTCTGTGTATCACACACGTACAACTCCCTCATTACTTTAGTACTTATTTCACTTATATTCTCACTTTTATAGAGTCTATCACAAGGTGAGGTGTTTTCTTTATGAGATGACAAGTACAGAGGTTTCACAACATTATATCATTGATGAATCGTTTGTCATATGATTAGAATGAGCAAAAAGAGAAGTTGGGGTATATTTTCAGTGTCCAAATGGGAGAGTTGTACGTGTGTGACATCACAGATCTTGGTCGCATTGCCAATGGGAGGATCTCCATAGCATTAGTGATCTCGACATTCAAATGCTCATAACTCTTTTATTGCTAGTCCTATTTTACTCAAAGTTTTGTTGATCTTATTCTTTGATTTTGCTGCTTTCACAAAAGCTAACTTGCTCCAAGAGTTTCATTCTCCTTTAATTACTACAAAACACACAACGACAACACAGAGATGATAATCTCGTGGTGAAAATATCACCAACAGACCAATTTTAACATATAAGTGCCTCTTTTTGGCTTTGCCCCCCAACGAAATTACGTTTGGCCCCTTCCCATCCTCATAACAATTGAAAATGAAATGGTGTTTCTACCCCCCCCCCCCCCTCCACAAACGCTTGCCCTTCCAGTTTTTCCGGTTTCGCAACAGATCATTTCATTTTCGGATTAACGAACCTTATTTCATTTTCGGATTGACGAGCCTTCGGAATAACGCCACAAATGTTCGGACTAACGAACCTCTTATCGTTTTCGGATTAACGTACATCGAGGTATAGGCACTTAACATGTTTTGGAATTACGAACCTTCAGAATAGTAAAACTTCGGAATAACGATCCTTCGGAATTACGAAGTGTCACCAATTATTTCCCCCTCTTTCACGGCATGGACCTATTGGTTGTACGTCCATGGTCACAGCAAAGCAACGCTTTTGAGGCCTCATCTCTGTATAAGCCGACTGACTTACTTTCATATAACCGAGTGGTCCTATCTGTACATCAATCAGAGCATCAAAATGAAATCCTCCTTACACGGTAGGTTTTTAATTATTTTTCCGACACCAAATTATGTCAAAATAAATAGTCCCATCCAAGCTAAAATTGAAGATAATACATCCAATCAAGTTGAGAATCAAATTCAAACCAGAAACTTTTAGCGTCCTTTCTCGCTTTTCACAGTAATTGTTATTGCCTTCTATTTATTCACGCCTACGTGTTGCCGGAATTTCCCATTTTCCTTTACTATGTTGCACTGGCGTAAATCCGTGTTGATGGGTGGGGGGGATGACTGAAATATTTTGGCATTTTTTTGCAATCATGTTATTAGATATGCAAGGAATTGTCATTGATATGTCCACAGTGGCGTACCGTGGGTCACGGCATTGGGGGGGGGGCACCAGCAAAATTTTTGAATGACTGAGTGAGTGACCTAATAGAGACATTTTAAGGACAATGTCATTAAACGGATATGTATCTCACTCATCAAATAATGCGAGCGCGAAGCGCGAGCTGAAATTTGTTTATATTCACACCTAAAAAGGGACATTATAATCAAATTTGTGTAATCATGATAGGTACCTGTCTCGCTTAAAAATGCGAGCGCGAAGCGCGAGCTGAAAACTTAGATAATTCAGACCTGAAGTGGGGCATTCTAAGTTTTCTTTGTAGGAATTAACCAGGACCATACGTATTTCATTAACCAAATGATGCGAGCGCGAAACGCGGGCTGAAAATTTTTGATATTCAGATCAGAAGAAGGGACATTTTAAGGACTGATTTTAGGAATTCATGAAGAGTAGACATATCTCAACAATCCATTAAAAATGCGAACGTAATCACGGACAGGAAATGTTTCATATATACGAAGACCTTAACATGGGGCAATCACTTTTGAGTCATGAAAAAAAAGCATATGTCACTACATAAAACAATGATAACTCAAGTGCTAGGAAATATATTTGGTTTATATTGACTTGAAAACGGGATGTTTTGGTACAACAGGATTATATATCTCGTTTAACAGACAATGCGAGCACCAGGAACAATTGAGACGTAGGCCCTGGGCAAATTATGTTTTATAAAGTTATGATAAAAATGTTTCTTATGTAATGTAACTTAACATAATTATAATATAATATAACATTATAATGAATAATATTTTCTTCTCTACGTGCACAATAATACACACATGTACTTCCGAATCCTTGTACTCCTATGTTGATTCTATCATACGATATTCAATATTTGCTCAAACTCATACTAGTACAGCATACATATAACATGCTGTGAAATTTTGGATAGGTACAGTATGCGAATTAAATATAGATGTTTTTACACTTCTCGATGAACGGTATTCCTTAATGATTTTATGCAGTTAATTGACACAAATAAGTTGATTTTATTGCTGTAACTGCATGAAGTTCAGCTTCAGATTGGTTTTTCGTAAAGATTACGTTTGGCTTATGGACGACTTGTGATCTTGTGGAGTCAACTCATTTCCTGAAAATATACATGTATTGTACACCACTTCAGTACTATTTTGTTTGTGTGCTGTTCTGCAGTATATTTATCTATCATTTCTTGTATTTTTAACAAGAATCTTTATCACATTTCTTATTGCCACAGCTCAGAAATAAATATTGTTCACATCAAACTCTTGAAACCATGGAATCAATTTTTTATGTCATTAACTGACTTGCTCATATTGACATTTATTATTAGCAAATAGAAAAAAAGGCAGAAGAGGAGAAAGATATTAAAAACATAAGGAGGTAGTGAGAAAGGCAGAATTGGAAAGAGAATTGGATTCTCCGAGCAAAGTGAGCGAATACAAATTCAGCACTTAACGAAGAGAAAGAGATGGGTGAAAAGAACTGGCAGAAGTGAGAGAGAGAGAAATCAAGAGGAGAGGGGGCAGAAATAATTGCCAAGATTTATTGGATGACATGAGAGGGAGAGGGGGATAAAGAGAGAAGTTGGGCAGAAGCAATGTTGGATAAAACTAAAGAAAGAGAATGGGGACATTCAAGAGAAAAAGGGGCAAGAATAATTTCCAAGAGCCATTAGATGGCTATAGAGGGAAGAAGGATAAATGGAGAGGGTGGGCAGAAAATTTGTGATAAAAATAAAGGAGGAGAATCAAGAGAAAAAGGGAAGAAAAAAATTACCAAGAACAGACAGATATAGCTAGTAGAGAGGGGGCAGAAGAGCTGTTAGATAGAAGCATGAAAGGGGAAGGCAGAAAAAACTAACAAGTGGCAAATAGAAGAGAGAGAAAAAATAATAATCAAAATTAAATGCCCGTTTCATGATGAATGAATTCACAATTTCAATTCAGCAAAGTGCTCTAGCTGTGAACGCATACAGTAGACGCCCGGGATCTTTGCTCTACACAAGATGGCGGCGTGTGCGCTCGAGCGGGGCCATCGTGGTGTGTGTACGGTGAATGACAACAATCCTTCTACGTGTATTATATTTCTGTGTTCCCAGCCCATCGGGGAAATCAGGGAAAATTATTTACTTTTTTCCAGTCATGGAAAAATCAGGGAATTCGATATAAAATACCTCAAATGAGGGGAAAATCAAAGAATTTTGATCAGCCTTTGGGCTGCCCAAAGGTCGAAAGCACGGTAGTCAGCCAGACTCTGTTATATTTTGTTGTGTATCAAAACTACATCCAATGAATGACTGGTTTTGGTGGTTAATTAGTGTAGCCTCTTTGACTGCAGTACAGTACTGAAAATACATGTAATTCAATGCAACAACTTAGAAAACATGCAAAACTGGGAATGGGTTTGAATAATTATCAGGAAATTTGAAAACTTCAGGGAAAATCAAGGAATTTTGTTTAATTTAAAAGCTGGGAACCCTGATACAGTAACTGACACTGCATGACTGCACATCATATTAATGCGTTTAACATACAGAGAGACAGAAAGCTGACAAAGATTTTTAAAAGAGAGAAGGAAAATATGATTGTGTCATATCTCTGAGAAAAGATAAAATATCAAGAGAAGACAATGTTCAGAATACTGCCCCAGGAGCCTGTTGCAGAAAGAATTGCAATAATAATAATAGGCATTTATACAACGCCATCTATCTAGAAATAATCTATTCCGAGGCACGTTGTTTATTACCTTGGCTTTAGCTCGAGCTGCCTATCAGCGCTCATGCATTCAAGGAATTAATCCTGCCGGGTACCCATTCACCTCACCTGGGTCGAGTGCAGCACAATGTGGATAAATTTCTTGCTGAAGGAAATTACGCCATGGCTGGGATTCGAACCCACGACCCTCTGTTTCAAAGTCAGAAGACTAAGCCACTGAGCCACAACGCTCCACAATCATATTCGACTCCAAAACTCATAATTTCATTTTTAATTTACCTTTCAATCAAAAGCGGGTTTTAAGGACTTTATCTTTTAGTTGCTTTCAGATGCAAATTTTTCTGCATCAGATCCCTAATGACTGGCTACAGCCATGATAAATAATGGTTTTTATGTCAATATGTTTTGAAAATAAATTTTTTCCATACTCCTTTCCAGGCGAGTTGTGTCCAGTATCGGCTGATTGTTCGAGATGTGCATACTCTACAGATTCTTCAGCTTTACACATGTCTTGATGCGATCCAGTGTTTGGAGGTTAGTCACTTGATATTTTTTATCAGATTTCCTTTGAAGGTTTGTTTTTGTGATACCGATAAAGTAAAGGAGGTTACCAGATTACCATGGTTGAATGAAATTGAGTACAAATGACTCCATTCCATGGCAGTTCATTTTCATTTCTAGGATTTATTCTAGTATGTGAATTGAGACTCAAGCATGGCTCATGTACATGTAAATTCATAAGCAACATTTTTCCATGTTTAATTCAATTTGACTAGGATATAAACTTAATCAATTGATATTGATTAGTCAATTAATATTTATATATTTGCCTTGGTGGGTTAACTGAAGTGAGTACTTGAGACCGAGGAAGTCTTCTGAGACTAGGTTCAAACTTCTGGATGACTTCGTTCAAGGTTGTTTATTTGGTAACATTATTACTGCAGTCTCTGTTTATGACAGTGCTGAAAATAACTTTTTTGTATTGTTTTCTTTTTATTATAGTGGTCTTCAGATTCCAAATTTATTTTATGTGGGATGTTCAAAAGAGGGATAGTGCAGGTAAGTGTAGATTAAAAAATATAATTATTATCCTGACCATTATCAGCATCATTATCATGATGGTGATTATGATGATGGTGTGTTGCAAAGATAGACAATATTTTTATGTTGATCATGAAGATAATGAAAATGACAATGATGATGATGATCATCATCACTATCATCATTTAAATTCATTGTTTTAGCATTAAATGAATGCATCTCTTTTGAAGGGTTTACAGACATTTGCATTCTTGATTACACATTCTCTTTCTTGTTCTATCCTGTTCTCAGTTTATTAAAAGCAAACTCTGTGTATTTTTTCTTATATCTCTCCATGAACATTTTGGATTTCTCCTTTCTTCCTACAACACACTATCAAATTTGCTGTTTATAAGTTTAAGATGAAATAACAATCTTGCATGTTGTCCCTCAAGGTTGTTTACTTGGTCCAGGGGAGTACATAATCAACATTTTCGTCCGACAAGTTGTCAGATCAGACAATTTTTCAAAATTGTTTTGATTCGTTGAGAAGCACAGCTCCTGTGATAACTGTCGGATAAAACGACTTGTCAGACAAAATATCCATTCATGAAACGCCCCCCGATGTATTCTATCAATCGTATATTATAGGTATGGTCATTGGAGCAGCCTGAATGGACATGCAAGATAGATGAAGGGTCAGCTGGACTGGTCAGTGTGAGATGGAGTGCTGATGGACGTCATATCTTGACCACAGCAGAGTTCAACCTGAGGATCACGGTTTGGTCATTGGTCAACCGGTCAGTGTCCTATATCAAGTATCCTAAAGAGGCAAAGCAAGGTGAGTATTCAATTTCTGGTCTTTGCTTGTTTTTTATCCTTCATGTTATAGATGAAAATAAAAGCAGTCTTTAATTTTTATAGTAACCAAATACATATAGATTGATTAAAGTTATGTAAATGTTCTGTTGTGAATAAAATGGATGTTCTTTGATACACACAAGTTCACAGATGCAGATGTTAGTGATAATTTGATAAACTAGGAATTGCATGTGGAGCGTTGTGGCCCAGTGGATTAGTCTCCGGACTTTGAAACAGAGGGTCGTGGGTTCAAATCCTAGCCGTGGCGTAGTTTCCTTCAGCAAGAAATTTATCCACATTGTGTTGCACTCAACCCAGGTGAGGTGAATGGGTACCTGGCAGGAATTCATTCCTTGAAATGCCGAGCGCTGGAAAGGCTGCTTGAGCTACAGCCGGGGTAATAATATCCAAGTCCTTTGGAAGCGCATAGAGACGTTATTCATAATGTGTTATGCGCTATACAAGAACTGACTATTATTATTATTACATTTGCTATATTTAAGCTGAATATACTGAATGTATTTACTAACAGGTGTAGAATGAATGACATGTTGTTGCTTAATATGTGTTACTAACAAATCTGTTTATTATGTGATTATTCAATTTTTGTATGAGGATCTTATCTAATCTTTGTGAAATCAATTTATTTATTCCAGGAATGCATTTCACTAAAGACGGCAAGTACATGGCGCTAGCTGAGAGAAGGGACTGCAAGGATTTCATCAGTGTCTTTGCTTGTAATACATGGCAACTTGTTAAAGTGAGTAATTTCATTTGATCTATTGATTTGGTTCTGAACTTGAACAACTATACAAGTAATATAAAAAGATAGTGAAAGTGAACTTTCAATTATGAGCATAGCTAGAGGCCCTGTGAGCCCTGGTAGTCAATAAAGTAGTCAAGTACAAACCATAAACAGAAAACAGTGCGCTTAGAAACACCAGTAGTAAGCGCCTTATAAATGTTATGTATTATTATTATTAATAAAATAAATACAGCAAAAAAAGTGATAGGCCTGTATTTTTAGTAATCAAAGTTTATTTGATATTTGTTTCTCAAGAAAAAAGTAACCAATTATACATTATTTATTTACTTATTTATTTATTTTATTTATCTATTTATTCATTTATTTATTTTTATTTATTTATTTATTAATTAATTGATTGATTTATTTATTTTTATTTATTTATTTATTTATTAATTAATTTATTAATTTATTTATTTATATATTCATTCATTCATTTATTTATTTAGTTTATTGTTTATTTAATTACTTATTTGTTAGTTTGTTTATTTATTTTCATTTATTTATTTACTTGTTACTGATAATATTACATGGTGAATCTTGACCACAACATAAAGTAATCATAATGTTATAAAGATCTTGAATATAAACTCATAACAGCAACAAAGAATAAGAATATCTGTGAATATACAAAGTATGTATATATAAAGCATTTGTTATTCCCGTAATGAATGTTTTGTTTATTCAATTTTGTTTTGCTTTGTTTATGATTTCTTTTGTTAAATTCAAGAAATTTAGTAATGCATAAATCACAATATAGTCCTCTGGCTTCAGTAAATTGCATGTATTCCTTGTTGATGTATGTGGCAGGCTTTCAAATTGTCACGAATATCCTTTGATTACGAAAGTAATTGAAACATTTAAAATTCTACTCTTCAGCTATTCAGCTATTATTGTTTGTATCTTAGTGGAATAGTATTTTGAGTTATTGGCAAACTAAGGACTGAAGACACTCTGCAAGCCAAAAGTCAGTTTTTATTATAATGCTGTGCACAGTAAAAAAAACAACAACTTATGTTCATCCTGGACTTTCTGGCTCGTATTCTCAAAAGAGGTTTCAATTGTACCATGGACCATGGATTATGCAGATTTTTAAACATAATTATGCTTATTTCATCGCGTACACAAAGTTAAATCCAATTAAATGCACGCTTTTGGCGCTTAAAATGAAGCGTGTTAATGAAATAAATCTGCATAGTCCATGGTTTTGTACGGTGGAACAATTGAAATCTGTGTTCAGAATACGGGCCTCTGTGGCCAAATTGCACAATGGCATTCTGGATGTCCAATACAACACCTATCTGAAGTTGTGAACACGAAGCATGCAGCCCAAAACATGATCCTATGCTCCAAATGCCAGTCATTATTGATTTTCCACAATCTTATTTACTTCTTTTTCCTCTTACATTTCTAGCATTTTGAGACGGATACCAGAGATTTAGCTGGATTAGAATGGTCACCCGACGGCAGGGTACTTTGTGTATGGGATTCATTATTAGAGGTAAGGCGCAGGCAAAAAAATAATTTTGTTTTTCGGGAGGCTACTTTTCACGGTGACATGACATTGCTCCTGCGACAATTGCTCCGGGCTTAATTTCGTCTTAAGATGTAGGGTTAGGGTTGCAATATGGTTTTATGTTGGGTTTAGGGTAGGATATAGTGTGAGGGTTAGGAATAGATAAATTTTGAGCGGAGCCATTGTCCCAAGGAAATTGTCATAGAACCACTTTACACAACCTACTGCCTGAATCGTCAACATTGGGTAAGATTTAACATTGAGGTTAATGGAGATTTTCCATGGCTCTCTTTTATTTTCCAGAGCTCTTTTGATCATTTCAGGGGGCAAAATCGCCCCAAGCGCATATGTATTTTTTTTCCCTGGTAAGGAGCCCAGTAAAGACGAAACCATTCTCATATCATATTGATTTGAAAGCAAGATAATAAGATTCAATGGCAGTGAATTTATGATCTCTGGTAGATTCCATGTGAAAGTATGGTTACAATATTTTCTGGAGTTAAGAAACAGTGATATGAATAGCTTGTGCAAGTATGAACAATTTTCAGTGAAAATAGAGTAAGTTCCAAGTGAAACACCCTCATCAACTCTATTGGATGTATATTGTAAAGCTAAGATTTGTGACTCTTTGATATTCTACTTTTAGCCAGGGTTCTATCCACGCCAGGCGGCATAATAAAGTTTAATGCGCTGCCTGGCACAAATTTTCTGAATTCCAATTTCGATCATATTTCAAGTAAGCAAAATCATACTTTTGCACAATGCAAATTCTGCTTGTATTATTTGGCCAAAGAAACTCACCATTGATCTCGAGCAAAATTATTAACTTGTTCATAGCTAGAACCCTGGTGTAAACATTGTTACATCAATGCTGTTCGACTTTCACTTTGATACGTAAAAATAAATTTGTTATTTATTTGTGTCTTTTCAGTACAATCTTCTTCTCTACTCAGTCGATGGTCGATGCATGGCAACATTCAAAGCCTATGAATATGCCCTGGGCATTAAGTCTGTTTGCTGGTCCCCAAGTAGTCAGTTTCTTGCCATTGGTAGCTATGATCAGAAGGTAAGCAAGGGAGGAGCAGCAATGAGATTGAGCCTGAAATGCTGACTGTACCAAACTTGAAAAAAAGATATGATGACACATATTACAAATGGAAAAAAACAATAAAGGAGCTTGGATATGGATAAATAATTTCATCACTTTTTTTGAAATAATTTTAGAAATGATTTCACCAACATGAGAGAAAGATTTTTTATCAAAGATATATTGATGGAGCTGATATTTTTATAGGTTAAATAATTCATGTATCTTGTATTTGTTTTCAACTAAGTATGAGAAGACCTGTCTTCATTTATATCATGCATATCCTCTATGCTTTTTTTTTCAAATGGCATATATTTCCTGTAGGTTGTAGGTGCATGTTTTTATGAAAAAATCATGGGAAATCTTGTCTTCATATTCATAATGTATTTCTTGTATCTCTCGGTTTGTTTGCATTGTTTAAAAATGGCATATTTTTCCGGCTGTAGGTTCGTGTTTTGAATCACATAACTTGGAAGACGGTCGTCGAACACAGCCATCCTCTTGCAGTAGATACCCAAGCAGTGGTGAGTTCAATATAAAGTTCAAGGGAAACCCAGACATAACAGAAAATTACTTTGTAATGAAGTAGAAAATCAGAGAGACAGACAGCTTAAATGTTTGAATTAACTGGATTAGAAAATAACTAAATAAATAGGTTTGAAAATGTATTATTTCAATTCAGATAATTATTGGATCAGTTATTCCTTTCAGTGGACTGACACAGTGTCATGCTATCTCAGAATATATTTTGATTTTTGAAAAAAAAATCATGTGGAAGACCAATCAGGTGAAAAAATGTGTAGTAGTACCATTAAAATAGGCAATGATTTAAGTATGACATGTTATATTAATCTCATTTTTTCCATTTAATTTGATTCAATTCAATTGAAATATATAATGGATAAAAATCATCATACAAATACAGATTAATACTAGACTTAAGCACTCAATCCATGACATAAATGATTTATCCAGTAGGAATTTCTAGATATTTGAAGTCTGTGACTTTGTTTATCTTTGATAGGTAGTGTACAAGGAGGTTGAACAGAGACCTCAAGTGTTAGACGGTGGAGCTCAGAAGTGGCCCTCAGACGGAGGAATGTTCAGTGTGCAAAGCAAATGTAAGGACTTCTATTGTTCTGGGCCAGAGTCCAGGGCCCCCTTGCATATAAGTTACTATTATGGTAAATTTGCCATCCAGTGTTGTACAACGCCTACTTAGCTTGTTGTACGTGAGCAAATAGGAGACTGAATGTCAAACATTGGTACCGTTGCACACACAACGTACCATCCAAAATGTACCGTTGCACGGCTTTAGGAGGTGACGTCACAATACGATTCAATTCGTTGCGCTCAGTAATAAAATGAAGGTGAAATACGCGTATAGCCTGCTGGCTAAATGCGCAATGCTGCCCGAGGTCATGTGCGCTTGTGGGATTTTGCTTTTCGCTTTCAATATTTTTGCTCCCTTTTCATAGATTACTGCAGGGAATTTTTTTCTTCATACTTTCGCCAAACTCTGAGGCGTTGTACAACACAAATAGCAAATATTCTAATTCGTGCAATGGTGAGAGATTTCGCATTCGGTGAAAGAGACACTCTATTCAACTCAGCTACCACCTCGTTGAGTAGAGCATCTTTCTTTCACCATCGCACTCATGCCTATTCGCTATATGTATGTTAACTACCATTGTAACTGATCAACAGCCAATCAAAATCAAGGATTCCATGCAAGTTACCATTGGACTGGTGAAGAATCATGAGCAGAAAGTCTGTGGGAAATAGTAATTTTCGTGGCCTCATAAGTGCATGAAAGATAAAAGTTATGTATTTTGGAACAAAAGAAATGTTTATTTTTGAGAGGGATTGAATCTATTAATTTAGAAAATATACATGTATGTCTTTTGTTATTTTCGAAAACAAAAATGATGTTGCAATCAGCAACTTTGAAATTGCCAGAAGGTCATACCAACAAGAAATTTATGA
This sequence comes from Lytechinus pictus, assembly GCF_037042905.1. Classification (NCBI taxonomy): domain Eukaryota; kingdom Metazoa; phylum Echinodermata; class Echinoidea; order Temnopleuroida; family Toxopneustidae; genus Lytechinus; species Lytechinus pictus. The sequence continues at coordinate 23,368,978 of NC_087258.1, read as the reverse complement.
TTACTTAATTCCAAAGAACTGTGACTTGACATTAATAAAAATGCAATAGATTACTTTATTGTAGGAACATAGGTTAGTAACATCCATGAATCCAAATGATTTAATAGCCGAGTTGCTATTTTGTTATTTATTTCAATTTCTGATTTCCTTATTCCAGTTAATGGTTAATTACATTTCTATGGATTAAAGACAACATATTAAATTTCTAACATCTACTTTGATTATTTGGCTTCTGCATGAGCTACTCGAAAATATTGAAATTAATGCAAATCTTGTGCTAAGGGCGAAGGGATCACATATCTCTGCTGAGTTTAGTCCATACATGTAGTTTGAGATTGCAAAATACTGTATTTTCCCTCAAGATAATTTTCTTTCCCATTTTGTTCAGATGAAGTTCAGCAAGGTTCAGTAACAGTGCCAAGTATCAAACCAGATCCTGATAAGGCTAATCCTAAGATTGGCATTAGTCTCTTATCTTTCAGCCCCGATAACAGGTTTATGCTGTCCAAGAACGGTGAGTTAATCAATTTAATCTGGATAAAGCTAATCATAAAACTCAGATTATGTATCTTTTAACATTATGATGCACTTAACCCAGGTAAGGTGAATGGCTACCCTGCAGGATTAATTCCTTGAACGTACCAAGCACCTTTCGCAGCTGGAGCTCTAGCCGGGGTAATATATAGTCCGCTATTGAATAAGCCACTAGATAATCGTTGCCTAATCAATGCTATAGATTATTATTATGATTATTATATCTCAATAGACAAGTTCAGAGTGTTAATCTGATATTTGGATCTATATTGTCCAAATTCAAGAATAAAGAGGTGAATCATATTTGTCCCGAAATACTTTCATGAGGGGTTTGATTGATTGATTGAATTTATTCTTCTTCATTTCAAACAAATTTACAAAGTAAGTAAGAACAAATCAGAATATGAATAACAGAAATGAAAAAAGGGTTTAATGTTGTCTCCGTGAAATTTGTGTTGACATATTTTTTCTATCTGAGGATGTTGATTTCGTCATAATCCAGAATAAAGAATTGGTCTGTTTTCCTTTGTCACAAAATTGTACCAGATTCACGCTGAGAATAAGTGACAAAAATAAGCTTTTATAATAGATGAATATCTAAAGTTATCCCCAGATACCTATTATATTAGTCTTCAATTTATCAGTATAGATTATAAGATCCATTTCATATGAATTTGATGAGTTTGTTGATATTGACTCAGATAAAGCTAATGTAAACCAAACTTAAAGTCTTAAAAAATCTGCTGCTAATGTCACCATGGTGAGCTTTAATACTAAGATTAAGATTTTCTTTTATTCACCAGCTGCAGTGTATGATAATGATTTCATAATTAATTTTGTACTTTCAAAGGCATTTGGTTATGCTCTGAATATCAATAACCTACAATGTATGATTTTTGTATACATGATCTCTCCTTAATTCTCCTTATAGATAACATGCCCAATGCATTGTGGATATGGGATGTGCAGAAGCTCTCACAGGCAGCAATGTTGCTTCAAGTTGGAAGTGTCAGAGGTAAAAAAAATATATATATATGTATCTCCAAATTGGAAATTCAGTGAAGGGAATTGTAAGAAATTAGGATATATCAATTGCAAACTGAATTTTGTAACATAAAATGCTTTCTATAAAGAACAAATCCTTTTGTTTAAAGAAATTCCATTGTATATTGCTTGCCCTTTAAACTACAGTGTGCATACACATTCCTGCTTATCTCTCAGCCACACAACTTGGGGTGACAGAGCCTTCTACATCTCTGGACCAAAGCTGTGGAATAGCCTTCCTCAATTTATCAGGAGAGCAGAGACCCAATCAACTTTTGAGTCTTACCTGAAGACTTTTCTGTTCCCCACTCCAACATTATTGCAAGAATAACTCAATTGTAGCATTACTAGGACAGTACTTGAACTGAATGATGATCCTAAGCACTGTTTAAAGACATTGAAATTTGTGAGATATTTCCTATTTTTGAGCAAGCGCCATGAGCGCCCAGCTGAGGCGGATACCGGCGCTATACAAGAACCCATCATCATCATCATCATCATCTGCTTACATGTTTCTACACAAACATTTTGTGAATCAAATGAAATTTTAGGATAGCAACATATTCTTTAAATTGGAGGAAAGTTTACTAGTTATTGAATGGTATTCATGTCATTCATGTGTTCTGGATGTGAAGGAGTGGGATATTCCTCGTCTCCCCCCTTCTCATCCTGCTCCTTATTCTCCTTCTTTTCCTTTTCCTCCTCATTCTCCTTCTCCTTTTTCTTCCTCTTCATATTATTATCAATATCCTCATCATTTTTTATTTGTTATTTGCATCTTCATATTCATAATGTCTGTTTTGATTGTTCCACACATCTTCCTCCTCGTTCTTTCTTTTTTCTTTCTCTTCTCATTATCATTATTCTCATCATTTTTATTATCAATTTGTATTTTTAATTCTATTCGCATCTTCAGATTCCTATATGTCTATCTTTCATTGTCCCATATATTGAGATTGATGTTTGTGATTCATTCTTTTTCAATCTCAGCTGCTAAGTGGGATCCATGCAGAGCTCGTCTGGCCGTGTGCACAGGAAGCAATAAGCTTTATCTCTGGTCACCCGATGGCTGTGTGGCAGTAGAGGTTCCAGCGGAAGGTGAGACAAACATTGGACAATGGTGGGAGTGGCAGTTGGTTGGTGGGTGGGCGTGGATGGATGAATGGCGATGTGCCATCTTTTTGGAAACATTTTCTCACTCCGATGTAGGAGTGTGAATCTTCTCATCTCCCTGGTTGACGTAATTGGGTCTGTTACATAGGAAGTACGTGTAGTGAAGAGGTTAAGAGGAAGAGAAGAAAAGAACATGATATGTTGGTATTGGTGATGATGATGTTGATGATGGTGATGCTGGTGGTGGTGGTGGTGATGGTGATAAAGATTGTGAGGATGGTGATGATGATGAATGTGATTGTAGTAGTTAAACAGTGCTACCAACTTTTCTTGACTGTTAGTGTAGGAGGAGAGAAAAAAGCTTGATCTTACCAATATAGTCTCCCATATTTATTCTGCATCATATTCTTGACATGTGTGTCACGACGCATGATCTCCTATTCCTCAGGAAATTATCTGTGAATGGTGAATTCCAAGCTTTTGAAGTTTGATTCAGTAACCTTTATCGATTGTAAAGCATGGAGAAACATTTTGAACTATCACAGAGTATGAAGAAATTGAATTTCATAAAATGATCAACCATTTTGTATGTTTGACCCCCATTTTCACTTCTTTTCATGAGCTACTCAAGCCATGTTAAGTCGAGAGCATTGCAACTTTTCAAGCAAAAAATGGAGACAAATGATTTCAGGAATGTGAAACATTCATGCGTCTGATTCACATACTTTTTGAAATTGCTCCATGAATAGTGAATTTGAAGTCGCCGGTTCTATTATGTCAGTAACCTCAATCCTTTGTATAAAAAGATGTTACAAATTACAAATAATTTAATTACAATTATATAATATTGACTGGTCTTGAGGGGAACATCAAATATATTGCCAGCAAAAGAATCATATTGGCCCGAGTCTTTAGACGAGGGCAATATGGGTCTTTTAAGGGCAATATATTTGATGTTCCCCGAAAGAAGGGCAGTCAATATTTTTATTATCATCCAAATCAGATATCTAGTCGAGCAAAAATCATGATAACAGTGATATCTTTTAAGAATAGAGTTCTGTTGTGTCATGATAATATCAGTGTCTAGGCTCTGCACTTTACCATTATGACGTACTTGCAAGCGCCCAGATCCAGCGTTGTCTTTATTATGACGTAGATCGTTGGTGGGCGGAACATTATGAAGCGTATCACTTCATTCACATCCTCAAAGGCCCGGATGTGAGACCAGGGAAAATACAAAGGTATATTTTGCGCCGTCTCTGCATGCAAAGTCAATACGCGCATTGAGACCGAGGAAAATACAAACAATATACCTATCCCTTCCTGATAATAATAAAATACAGGGAAATACGGTTTTGTAAATGACCAGCTCAGATGTCTGATACGGGTGATAATTTAAAATGTTGCATTCTTCTCTTCCGTTAACTTTCCCAGCATCTTTCCAGGTGACATCGTTGACGTGGCACCCCGAAGGCAAGGCCATTCTCCTGTCTGGGAAGGATCACATGTGTGTCTGTTACCTGGCTGAGGAGGGTGACGAAGAAGAAGAGGAAGCAACGTGATACGCCGTCATCTCATCCAAAGAACTCTGAAGATGGAGAGTATGGAGCTCCCTGCCAATGGGCACGATCTGGGAATTCCCAAAGCACAGTGTAGGTGTTGAGAGCATTATCCGTGCTGTAACACCAGCTCTAACACCAGGAAGTGTTTCATCGGCATTCATCTGCTGACAACCGCCAATGTTGACTAAATTTGAGATCGATGATTGGCTTAAAGAAGCACTGGCCTCTGACTGTTACTATGGCAACTGTCAGGTATGACTATTTGTTTGCGCTGACACCTTTTTATGTGTCATTGATAATTCAGCACGGACTCCAGCCCCATTTCAGTGCGGTGTCGCAGCTGGTGATATCACTGCCCAAACGCCAACACCAGCTCTAAGTACTACACCTTTAATGTTTGCATATTACTATATTGGATGTCCATAAATTGACATGAGAAATGCTACAAGAATGTCCAATCTTGTTGGTGCTTACCATTTTTCTTCAGAGCCTGGCATAGATCAAATAGAATGTGTTGATCAATGGTGTTTTCAGTGTATGATCCTCATGCCTCAAACTGTAGGGACTGTTGAGTCGTCTAAAATGATCCTTGTATTTTTTTCTCCAATTAATAGGGTCATGATACATGTGCTAGAGACCTGGACAAAAATTGGAAATTACATGTATGCAATAGTGTTATATGTCATGTTTAGTGTAGAGTATAGTTAAAGAGAAATTCCAGTAGTTGCAGTAAACACTGATTTCATGAGAAAGTCTGTAAAACCAGGCTTAATTGTCAGTATATCATCGAGGATCTAGATCTGGTACAGTTACATAAACTGAACTTTGTGAAATCTTGAAATCTACGCTGAATAATGTTCAGACTGAACTTCCCCAACACAGATAAGCGCACGTGGGACAGTGTATAATTATTGCTTTGAGCGTCGGGCCCGACGCTCTACCCGAATCCTGTGCTTATTTGCTGATTTCTCAGCAATTACACAATTTCTTCCAGAATCCTTTGGCACATGCGTTTTATTTATACAAACAGACACTTTGGTGGTCATTTCATTGGATTCTGTACGAACTCATTTTGATATCGTTTTCAAAACTAGCATTTACCTTTAAATTCAGGGTTGAAGTTGGTCATTCAATTAGTGTGTCAAATTTATAGAGGAGCAATTGTCGCCGGAGGAAATGTCATGAAACCATGTAATCACACTGTCTGACAGGTGTATATATGGTTTCATGACATTTGCTCCGGCGACAATTCCTCCGCTCTTATTTCCACACACTAATCGAATGACCAACTTCAACCTAGGGTAACGCTATAATGACTATACCCTACCCTAAACCTAACATAAAACCCCATTGCAAGTTTGCAACCCTAGCCCTAACCTCTTAAATTGTATACGAAATTGCGCCCAGAGCAATTGTCGCCGGAGCAAATGTCGTGTCACCATATGTATGTGTATTTAACTTCAATAAAATGTGTGTGCCTTACAATGTATAGAATTATAAAATCATTGAGCAGTATGTTCAAAAGAAATATTATTTCGCAAACTTCACAAAAAGGCTAAAAGTAGAAAACTTATATTACAGAGCCTTTATTGGAGTTGTTTGAACAATTTGGTGAATTGAAATCAAGTATTACAGGCCAGTGTTAGCCCTTATTGTATATTAGGAACAAAGTACATGTATTAGGCTTGTTATGAATGTGATTTATTTATTATTTGGCCAAATTACACTAAGAAAATATTTAAATGCCAGGTGAATGTTTCCATGATACTTTGCTTGTAGAAGTCATGTGATGAATTAAAAAAAAAATTATTTTGTTTATTTTGCGTACAAAATTGAAATAAAAATCTAATCAGTATTGAGAGGATATTATCTAATGAATAATAATAAATAATATAGGATTTATATAGCGCACGTATCCACCTTGTTGGGTGCTCAAGGCGCTCCTATATTACTCCGGCTAAGCTAGTCTACCGATTTCGGTGCTCACAGCTTTTTGAGGAATTAGTTCCTGCCGGTTTCCATTTTCCTCACCTGGGTTGAGTGCAGCACAATGTGGGTAAATTTCTTGCTGAAGGAAAACACGCCATGGCTGGGAATCGAACCCACGTCCCTCAGATTGAAAGACTGGAGTCTTAACCACTAGACCACGATGCCTCCACATCTACAGTTGAGGCCAAAATTTTACATACACCCATGGAATTCAGTGAAATTTGTTCACTTGCCAAAAATTGTAAAATTTACTATATCTTCAGAAATATGAATACTACCATGACAAATTTGGTATCAAATGAAAGTGTGTATTAAGCTCTTTCTCGTGATTGGGATGCCGTTGAGATTAAAGTATATTTCAGGTGGAATTTTCTTTGAATAAAAAAGTAATATTTGTGCCAAATGTATTCTATTGTTTGATATTATGTTTTCAAACATCGTTTCATAGAAATACATAAATGTCAAATCTATGATTTATATTACATTTTCTATCATGATGTGTCACCACTGAAATGTTTGTGTTGAGAAGTAACTAGCACAGATATGAAATGTTTTTGTTAAGTTTTTATTTTGAATTTGTCTAAAATATTAAATTTTTTTGGGAAAAAATGACACCTAAATATTTTGCAGCTCCTGATGACAAAGCAATGTGATGAAGGGGCATGATATACTCATTTGTTTGATATCCAATTTGTTATGATAGCACAAACTTTTTATAAGATACAGTACATTTTATGATGTTTGGCAGGTGTCAACTTTTCTTTGGATTTCCTGGGTGTAGGCAGTGGCGTAGCTAGGATTTTTTTCCTGGGGGGGCACTGGGGGGTCCTTGCTTTTTCAGGGGGGGCACCATTTTTTCTGGTGTGTGTGTATGTGTCACAAGGGCGGATCCGAATTTCGCCAATAGGGGACGGGGCCCGAAATTATCTTCACCTATATTTTCCCCGATCAGTCACTTCTTATAGTTTTATTCTTATAAAACAACAAAAACATGAAATAATCTCATAAGCCTTATAAAAAGTGCGAGCGCGAAGCGCGAGCGATTTTTTTTTTTTACTTCATGTATTTTGTCCTGAAAATTTAATATTCTGGGCAATGTAATGTGTGACCCTGAACAAGATTCGTATGTAACTAGATGGTAACTGCGAACGCCAAGCGCGAGCAGAAATTTTTATTAACTGTTCTAGCATTATCGAAAAGGGACCTGTTAAGGACTGCTTACAGTTACCCACGAAGACATGTATATTTCAATAATGCGAGCGCGAAGCGCGAGCAAACTTTTTTGACATTGCGACCTAAAAAAAATGGTCATTCTAAGCACTTTTTGTATTAATAAATGGGATAGGTATGTAACTAAACAATTGATGCGAGCGCGAAGCGCGAGGGGAAGAAAATTGAGATTTTAGACCTACAAGCGGGACACTCTATTTATATTTTGTAAATCATGAATAGGATATAGTTAATCGGGTATCATTAATAATGCGATCGTGAAGCGTGAGCAGACAATTATTGATATTCTGATGTGAAACTGGATAATCTAAGTACATTTTAAATAAAGAACATGCAGGCTATCGCGCATGTTTTAGATTTAGACCTGGGCATTCTGAATACATTTGTTTAATGGAACATTATGGAAACCAATAGACAATATGAACTTGGCAAATCAAACAATGTGACCACGCAGCGTGAGCTTAAAATGCTGATTTGTAGACCATAAAACGGACATTTTACAGAGCATTTTACAGAACAGAATAATAATGAAAGCTCGATGTCCGAGCTAAAATATGTTTTGTATATTAACTTCAAAACTTGCTCCATATCAGCCTATTGAGCAAGATATGAATCTCATCGAACAGGCAATTCTGGCGCGAAGCGCAAGCAAAAATGTTATATAGTAACATGAAAGATTTGGATTTTTTTTGCAAGTCTTCCCCTCACATTATTTCATTCACTCGTCTTCCTCCTCTTATTTTCCTCTTCTTTTTTTTCTTCTGTCTTTCTTCTTCTTTTCCTTTTTTCTTTTCTTCTTTCTCCCTTTTTTCTTTTGTTTTGGCTCTGCCAATTTTTTCAGGGGGGGCACATCAAATCTCAGGGGGGGCACGTGCCCCCCCAGGCCCCCCCCGTAGCTACGCCACTGGGTGTAGGTAAACTTCTGGCCTCAACTGTATATGCCTGTGTGCTGTGATCTATGAGATACACGCATGTCTCCGGACTATAGGTCAAATGGTTTGGGGTTTGAACTCTGCCGCTGCTTTACATCCTTTTGCATTTGTTCACCTCCAGTTTCCTCACTCAACCCAGGCGGACGTTTCATAAATCTGCTCTTAAAGTTACAAGCAACTTTATGACCGACTGGTGACCCTGAATAGGAACTAAATGAACGCTAATGAAAATCAGGTGTGTATCAATTTACCCCAAGAAAGGATCTCCAGTCTATCGTAAAGTCGTTTGTAATTTATATAAACAGCTTTATGAAACACCAACCAGTTGAGATAATGGGTACCCAGCAGGAACTTGTTCCTTGAAATGCTATTAGCAGCTACATGTATGCCAAAGATTGGTAATAATTGTAGAGCTCCAAAGTTGAGCTCTACATCAGAATAAGAACCTCTTATTATTATTATTATTATTGATTATAAATAATGAACAAATTTGATTATCTCCTAGTTCTTGTTCTTGTTCTTGTACCAGTTTAGTCTTGCCAAAGTCAGTAAAAGATACCATGTTGATCAATGTCAGTATTAAAATTGATTTATTCAGACATGTTCATTTTCTTTGACCATTATGAGCAGAATTGCTTATGAATTTTCATTGTAACATTGCCATGAATCCATCATAAAACCTGCTTGCAGAAATTTTGTGATATGAATGTATATTTCTTGTTTCAAGCTACTATGATGAAACTTGATTATATAATTAGAAATCATATTCTCCATGGAAATGTGATTCGGAGCTTGTGGACTTTCTTTACATAGTGGACTTAATTTAGGCATGTTTAGCATTTATTTCTTTTATATGAATGATTGATATTTCTATATTTCTATATAACCCATTGCAAAAAGAGTGGTGATTAAGCATAACTTTAAAAGAAATATTCAAATGCAAGTTCCGTATATGCACATCTGGGGCCTGCTTCATAAAACAAGTTGTGTGGAAGCGCCGTGGTGTAGCGGTTCTGACTCTCACCTTGTAATCTAGCGCCCTTTGGCAAGGCGTCAATCCACACTTTGCCACTCTCACCCAGGTGCTAATTGGGTACCGGTAGGAAACAACCGTCATTGTGGTTGGTTTAGCAAGTGTGCGCCTAACAGGCTGCTTGAAATGCTATGAATCCAGTGACCGGGTAATAATAATTGTGATGCGATTTGAGCAGTCATAGATTGATAAAGCGCTATATAAATGCCAATTATTAATAAAAAATTTGCAATAATAGTTAAAAGCTACTGGAATCCTTCAATATGATTCGCTAATAATTTGTTAGTCTTTATGACTGTATTTGATTTTTGTAGTTGGGTTTAATTTGCTACTCTTTTTACAATGGAGCTTAGGACTCAGAGTATAGTAATTTGCCAAAGTGGTGTTTTATAGCTGAAAATTATGATACGTATATTATGTCTCTATTTGAATAACAAGGGAGAGAAGCAGAATGTTAGAGAGAGAGAGAGAGAGTGAGTGTGTGTAATAGAGATACATAGTGTATGTGTAAGGGAGAGAGAGAGAGAGAAGAGAGAAAAAATTATTTCAGTTGTCTTGTTGCAAATAGAGCATGTACAGTCTTTCTTTGATAATGTTGAGAAATAAACAAATCTGAAATTTACCTATGCAGTGATCTAAAATTGAGTGTGAATGTCTTTTGTAATATGGAGCATTGTGGCCCAGTGGATTAGTCTTCGGACTTTGAAATAGAGGGACGTGGGTTCAAATCCCAGCCATGGCGTAATTTCCTTCAGCAAGAAACTGATCCACAGTGTGCTGCACTCAACCCAGGTGAGGTAAATGGGTACCGGTAGGAAGTAATTCCTTAAAAAGCTGTGTGCGCTATGAACGCCTAGCTTAGCCGGGTAATATAGGAGCGCCTTGAGCACCTAACAAGGTGGATATGTGCGCAATATAAATAACCTATATATACAGTGCGTCCCAAAAAAAACTATACACTTTTGAAATGGCTGCCAAATAAAAAAATGTAGCACTTTGGGGGAAAAGACTTATAGATATGGAAAGCCAATAAAGTCAACTTTCAAATGACACCAAAAAGTTGGAAAACTATTCATGCTTGAGCGAGCACTGCCCACTGAAACAAAGGGTATGAAAATTAGGGTGGGCCGGAATTAGCCTTCCAATTTCTTTCAGGTTTTTTTGTTTGGTACTTAAAAGTTGAGGGTTATTTGGTGAATTAAAGATCATTTGTGATCAGTTTGTTGTTTGTGAAAATTTAATGCGTTATTAAATTGAAATTTAATGCATGAGTGATCATGAATTGCAATTTTTAGTGCAGCATTTTGTCTTTATCATGTGGATCTCAACAATGTGTTCATGAGAGTCAGGAGAAGAGGGGGTAATATGACTTAGGTAGGTGAAGTACGTTGATGGGATAAAGGTCAACAGAACATTCAAGCAACCCCTCTCTCCATCTCAACCCCCACCCCCCCCCCCCCACTTCTCTCCTGAGAGATTAAGCTCGGCTAGACTGGGCAGGAATTAGCCTTACAGTTTTTTGGAGTGGTTAGTCCTTTGGAACTTGCTAAGCTAAGGGTGTTAAGCTAAATTGATGAGTAAGATAAGTTTTGGTTTCTTGGGCAAATTTCACGAGTTACTAAATTGAAATTTAATGCATGAGTGAGCCGGAGTTGTAATTTTAGTGTAGCATATTAATCTTTTGGAAATCAGAAGTGTGTTCGTGAGAGGCAGAGTAATATGATGGTACCTGTTACAAGCAAGAGGGCGAGATATGCTAAGACTTGGTTAAAAGGGCATTCCTCTTCTTTTTGTCCTTTTTACATATTAATAGTCATATGTACCATCCCTTCTCCACCTCCATTTCCCAGCCCCCCCCTCTCTCTCTCTCTTTCTCTCTTTTCCTGGATTGTAGCCTATTCAAAACGTAACTGCCAAGTGACCGGTGGCTGATGGTCAATTTTTTTTTTGGAATCATTACCAAGAAATTTAATGATTATGATGATTAATGAAATAATTTATTGAAAAAAAAATGAATGTTTGATTGATCACATTGCACATTGAATGAGTTGATTTACTAATAAATTGTTGATTCAATGATTGATAGGAAAAAGTTGATGCCCCAATTCAGAATTTATCATTAAATCGACATTCTGCTCTGGACTTCACGCATACATGACAATAGCCATCAGTCTCACAACAGGAGGGGAAGATGGGAAAGAGGGAGGGGGAGGGTGGGAAAGAGGGAGGGGGCGGGGACTCAATGTTCTGTTGACCCTTATTCCATCAACCTGCTTCTCCCACTTAAATCCTATCTCACCCCCTATCCTCCAGACTCCCATGAACACATTGCTGAGATCCACATGATAAAGTTGAAATGCTGCCCAAAAAAGAGATCAAAATGATAAAGTTGAAATGCTGCCCCAAAAGTATAATTTATGCTCACTAATGCATTAAAGTTCAATTTAATAATTTATGAAATTGGCTTATGCAACCAAAACTGGTCATGGTTGATCATTAATTTATCACAACGCCCTTAACTTTGCAAGTTTAAAAGGATTTGCCTCTTAAAAACTGACACAAATTGGAAGGCTAATTCCAGCCCACCCTAATTTTCATACCCTTTGTTTCAGTGGGCAGTGCTCGCTCAAGCATGAATAGTTTTCCAACTTTTTGGTGTCATTTGAAAGTTGACTTTATTGGCTTTCCATATATGTAAGTCTTTTTCAGCAAAGTGCTCCATTTTTTATTTGGCAGCCATTTCAAAAGTGTATAGTTTTTTTTGGGACGCACTGTAGATAGAGAACCATTTGTAAAGACAAATAACTACATTGGGAACAAGAGAGGAGGGGGGGGGGGGCAAGAGTGTGCAGAGGGAGAGGGGTAGGGAAATAGCCATGGGGGGTCAATTGAAATCATGTCATGAAGGGGAAAAAAGGCCTATGTACTGATCCTTTACAGTGAATATATTGTGTCAGAAAGTTCACCAATTTGTATATTACTATTAGTCCTTTTCAATAAGCATAACTTTTCCAAATGCAAGATGGACACCCTCCTCTTAGATTCCTCTCCCCCCTCCCCCCGAGAATTTATGTCAGAAACTAAAGTTCACCAAATTGCATCCTAGCCCTTTTCGATATTAGCATTCTCTTCCATAAAGCAGGGGTGTGAGAGTTCAGATTTTTATCTGATATCAGATTTTTTTTTCAGCTTAATTTCAGTTTATTTTTGGCATTCCTCTGTACAAAAAGTATGGGAGCTCTTTCTATTTCAGACTTTTTCAACACTCTTCAGCTTTTTTCAGATCTTTTTATTTGTGACCACTCACACCCCTGATAAAGGAAAGGAGACATAATTTCCTTTCAGACCCCCTCCCCCCAACATAAATAAATTACATGTATGTAGCATCATTATGGTTTATGCATGTTACAGAGAAGAGGCAGATAGCGTGGAGTGGGGTAGGGGGAAGGGTTGTCACAGTCAGTGAATAGATGAAAGAGCAATGGGGACGGAAGGGGGTGGGGTGGATGAATGTGTGCGATGTTAAAATGAGAGGGGGGGGGGTGCATTGTTCGTATAGGTGGGTAGGAACGAAAGAAGAGAGAGAGTCAGAAATAGATAGAGAGAGAGAGATGGAGGGGTAGAAGAGATTGAAAATAAGGGGTGAGATGAAAATTAAATAAGTTATTGAGAAGGTGAAGGAACAAAAAATATAACATGAAAGAAGCAATTATTAAGAAATTGAGCTTGATCATGAAATACATGCATTATCAACACTAAGCCAGTTCGTAGTACCATTCTGTGCATGATCAGAAGATTCTGCGCATGATCAGAAGAGGGTCATTGTTACTAAAGTGACATGATGGTTATTTAATGAGATAAGCACCAACTTTGATGTCTTGTTTATTCATATATTCTTTTGAACTGTGTTTTTTTATTCGATCCACAAAAAAAACCAATGCTTCCACCAGCGACTGGTATTTCACAGTTGGCCAGGGACATAACACCACCATAGTTATAACAAAATGCCAAAGTAGAAATGCAACAAATACCTTCATAGAGTGTTCATTGGTGTGCTATTCTAGTCACCTAGTCTATTAAATTTCTTCATCCTGCTATGTGAGGCATGCTTACATAATATCTTGCTTTGAAATCTGCCCATCAAAATGAAAGAAATGAAAGGTCATTTGACCAAAATTGCCCATGAAGTAACTACGAACTGGTCTAAAGGGAACAGAGGCCTTATTCAAGATGCATGATGTAGGCCAATGACAATGGATTTCCCAGGTCATTTATCATGGTATGAATCATAATTACACATTTTGTAACTGTGTAAGACAGTTCACTGGCCAAGACACTGCGGTAGCAGCCATAGCGAACACAATTCCCATCAGATCAATGGTATCATCTCCATAATGCGTAAAATACTGAATGATTGATGAGCACTGGGTAATTATCATCATTGGGGGTGCTTAACGTGACATTGTCTGCCCAGCTATGCTGATGTGATATCAGAATTGCCCTTGCCCCTGATGAGCTCCTTGTTGGGTGGCTTATTATGTTCCTGAAACTCACACCCAGTTTTGGCCATGAATTGTGAACCGCCATTTAGAGATAGGTTTCAATCTTTGAGATTATACATTCATCATTGATGCAAAGTCAATATCCATATCAAAGCATTGTTTTCTTGAATAACCCAAACCCTTGCATACTTGATATCCTCTTCTCTTCTGTCTCCCTCTGTCTCCGTTGATCTCATTTTCCTCTCTGCCCTTTCCCCTCCCTCCTCCTTCGCCCCCTCCTACCCCACTCAACCCTCCTCCCATCCCCCCACCTCTTCCCCTCCTATTTTTTTCTCCAAAGTCACTATCCATATTAAAGCATTTTCATTAATCTCTTTCTTCTTTCATTTTCATCGCCTTCCTCTTCCCTTCTCTCCCCCTCATCCCCTCACCTCTTTTTTATCCTCTCCTCCTTCCTCCTCCATTCCTTTCCTTTCCCCTCTTTCTCCTCCTTCCCTTCCTCCTCTTCATTCTCCTTCCTCCCCTCTTCCTCCTCCCATCCCCTCACCTAGTTTTTTTTATCCTCTCCTCCTCCATTCCTTTCCCCTCTTTCTCCTCCTTCCCTTCCTCCTCTTCATTCTCCTTCCTCCTCCCATCCCCTCACCTCTTTTTTATCCTCTCCTTCCTCCTCAATCCCTTTCCTTTCCCCTCTTTATCCTCCTTCCCTTCCTCCGCTTCCATCCCCCTTTTCCTCCTCTCATCACCTCTCCTCCTCCCATCACCTTTATCCTCTACTACTTCCACCACCTCTTCCTATCCTCCCCTCTCATCACCCCTTCCTCTTCCATCCCCCTTTTCCTCCTCTCATCACCTCTCCTCCTCCCATCACCTCACATCTTTCTCCTCTACTACTTCCACCCCTCTTCCTATCCTTTCCTCTCATCACCTCTTCCTCTTCCACCCCCCTTTTCCTCCTCTCATCACCTCTCCCCCTCCCATCACCCCACCTCTTTCTCCTCTACTACTTCCACCCCCTGTTCCTATCCTCCCCTCTCATCACCCCTTCCTCTTTCATCCCCCTTTTCCTCCTATCATCACCTCACCTCTCCCCCTCCCATCACCCCACCTCTTTCTCCTCTACTACTTCCACACCCTCTTCATATCCTCCCCTCTCATCACCCCTTCCTCTTTCATCCCCCTTTTCCTCCTCTCATCACCTCTCCTCCTCCCATCACCTTTCTCCTCTACTACTTCCACCACCTCTTCCTATCCTCCCCTCTCATCACCCCTTCCTCTTCCATCCCCCTTTTCCTCCTCTCATCACCTCTCCTCCTCCCATCACCTCACATCTTTCTCCTCTACTACTTCCACCCCTCTTCCTATCCTTTCCTCTCATCACCTCTTCCTCTTCCACCCCCCTTTTCCTCCTCTCATCACCTCTCCCCCTCCCATCACCCCACCTCTTTCTCCTCTACTACTTCCACCCCCTGTTCCTATCCTCCCCTCTCATCACCCCTTCCTCTTTCATCCCCCTTTTCCTCCTATCATCACCTCACCTCTCCCCCTCCCATCACCCCACCTCTTTCTCCTCTACTACTTCCACACCCTCTTCATATCCTCCCCTCTCATCACCCCTTCCTCTTTCATCCCCCTTTTCCTCCTCTCATCACCTCTCCTCCTCCCATCACCTTTCTCCTCTACTACTTCCACCCCCTCTTCCTATCCTCCCCTCTCATCACCCCTTCCTCTTTCATCCCCCTTTTCCTCCTCTCACCACCTCTTTCTCCTCTACTACTTCCACACCCTCTTCCTATCCTTTCCTCTCATCACCCCTTCCTCTTCCATCCCCCTTTTCCTCCTCTCACCACCTCTCCTCCTCCCATCACCACACCTCTTTCTCCTCTACTACTTCCACCCCCTCTTCCTATCCTCCCCTCTCATCACCCCTTCCTCTTTCATCCCCCTTTTCCTCCTCTCATCACCTCTCCTTCTCCCATCACCTTTCTCCTCTACTACTTCCACCACCTCTTCCTATCCTCCCCCCTCATCACCCCTTCCTCTTCTATCCCCCTTTTCCTCCTATCATCACCTCTCCTCCTCCCATCACCCCACCTCTTTCTCCTCTACTACTTCCACCCCCTCTTCCTATCCTCCCCTCTCATCACCCCTTCCTCTTTCATCCCCCTTTTCCTCCTCTCATCACCTCTCCTCCTCCTATCACCTTTCTCCTCTACTACTTCCACCACCTCTTCCTATCCTCCCCCCTCATCACCCCTTCCTCTTCCATCCCCCTTTTCCTCCTCTCACCACCTCTTTCTCCTCTACTACTTCCACCCCCTCTTCCTACCCTCCCCTCTCATCACCCCTTCCTCTTCCATCCCCCTTTTCCTCCTCTCATCACCTCTCCTCCTCCCATCACCCCACCTCTTTCCCCTCTACTACTTCCACCCCCATTTCCTATCCTCCCCTCTCATCACCTCTTCCTCTTCCATCCCCCTTTTCCTCCTATCATCTCCCCCATTTTTCTCCTTGATCCTCCTTCCCTCTT
Organism: Lytechinus pictus; assembly: GCF_037042905.1. Classification (NCBI taxonomy): domain Eukaryota; kingdom Metazoa; phylum Echinodermata; class Echinoidea; order Temnopleuroida; family Toxopneustidae; genus Lytechinus; species Lytechinus pictus. The sequence continues at coordinate 23,352,512 of NC_087258.1, read as the reverse complement.
CCCCTTTTCTTCCACTCTCCCTTCGGATGTATGATCCTCCTTCTCTCCCATTCTTTCTCCTCCTCCATCCCCTCCTCTTATCCTCCCATTTTCCTCTTCTGCCTCATTCTCTTCCTCCTCCTCCTCCTCCTCTACTCCCCTTTCCTTCTTTTTCTTCCCCTCTCCCTCCCAAATTATCATACTTCTCATTCTCATCGCCCCCTCCTCCTCGTCATCATCAATATCATTCTATTACCAGTTCAAATACAAATACAGTATACCCCGATAAGAAATGGCTTCAATTGCAATTCAATAACACATCACACAACTATCAGAACAGGGTCATTCTGTAAAACAATGCAATGAAATACCTTTGTTCACTTCATGTCACCTTGTTGTAATTATAAAACAAAAAAGACTCTAACTCTTCAATCCAATGGAATCCAATAGTATTATATTTATTTTTCATCATAACAATAGTACATGATAGACCCACTTCCAGACTAAGCGATTCTATTTGCAAATTCATATAAATATGACAATGTCTACACATAATTTCAATTTTTGATACCAAATATCCAATTTCTTCAAACTTAAATTGCCACACAACACAAAAATACACTACAAAGATGAGTTCAGTCATGTATGTCATGTCAATATAGTAATAATTTGTTTTCCAAGGTTACAAGGTATAATAAATGCTCAGCATCTCTATCACATTTAAAAGAGTAGATAAGTAAACATGACAAATTCAAAACAAACAAATTTATGTATAAAGTCATTCATCTAATACTCAAAGAGGACAATTATGCATGTACTATATACATGTATGATGTATGGCATACCAAGTTTCACGAAATAGATTACTTTCAACAATTCACTGAATAAAAAGTATGAAATTGAAACAAAAAGGTATTCATGCTTTATGTTTTGTTTTACATTTCGAGTTCGCTCATGATATTGACTTTCAAAGGAAAATATCTCTACATCTGTAGCAACAAGCAAATTATGAATGCAGTTATGTACCGGCAAGTTTATATTTATATGAAATCAATGAAACTGGAATTGACCATGTACATGTACATGACAAAGAGGGAAATCTGCTACACACAATATTCAACTTTTAAGATGAATACATGTACTGTACATGTATACTATTAATATACTTTATATGCTCTATTGTACAGATAAGTATATCTCTATGTACATGCAAATATAATATTCTAAACTACATAAAATACATATATAGTCAGCCTCATCTATTCTTGCATTTTCTCATTAATTCTATAATTAATATTAGCTTAATACCTTGGTCACATTTGATCTACGGCGGCCGTACGGCGAGTCGAAAACAGCCGATTTATTAATTTTAATTCAAACCACCTATATGTAGTTGGTACACAAAATGTTAAAACGGCTGTTTTCGACTCGCCGTACGGCCGCCGTAGAACAAATGTGACCAAGGTATTAAAAACCAGGGCCTTTTGCCCATAATATTCAGAAGACTATTAAACAGTTTGAATCCACTAACAAGCACACACATTATAGAGGGCCATAATTTAACCCGACATAGCATCATTTGCTGTCCTAAACTCTAGTCTTTTTATCCCCAAAATGCAAGATAAGCTAGTATGATACATGTACTACATTTCCTCAATTATGCCACAGGGGGGAACAAAAAAAGGGAAGAGAACAAAAGTAACCTCCTACAAATTAACACCCATCCAAAACCAGAAAACAAATTAATATTTCTAATAACACAGGGGAAAGTGGTTCCAAATAAACACAGCATGTAAATCTACAAAGAGCTGTCCTATCAAACTACTCTAATGAACAGTATTTTTATGCACAAAACCATTGTTCTGTGCACATCTATCATGAGTAAATCTGTCAAAGGTCAATTTAAACTTCCTCAAGATAAAAGTAATTAGGTAACTTTTGATACACGAAGTCTCATGCTAAATACACTGAATGCTCCCACTTCAACAAAATATCCTTACCCCCCCCCCCCGAAAATAAATAAATAAAAAGCGTGCTGGAATGTTATCAGAGCTGCAATGGCTGACACATGCATTAAATTTGAAGGAAGAAAAAATGAAAACAAACGAAAATTATTTTTCAGGAAATACCTTTACAAGATTTTTCTATAAAATTGGGTCACAATTCCCTATGTGGGGGGGGGGGGGGACAAAAATGGATATTGAGGGGCATTTTTAATAATTTATTTGGTTAAGTATGCACACCAAAATAAGTCTAGATCTGCAAATCAAAAATGCTGCTGAAACAGAAAAATTATTGATTCATCAAAATCAACATTTTGCGTCTAATCACCATTCCTGTTGTAATATAATTTACACAAACAATACCAATATATAAAATATTTATACAATAAAAATAAAGAATATATCATACCTTATTATACTCACATGGCAGAGTTCAGAAAGTACTGATTTATCTTCTATGTACATAGAATTGCAAATTATCAATCATTCACTGACAAGTGATATGTCATGATTGTAACATACAAAAGCAAGAAGAAGCATCTTTAATTTCAGTGAAGATGTTGAGCTGTTTTAAACTGTGAACATTAGATACTATTAAATCACCCACCTGCATGGTTTGAAGAATGGGATAAATGACTGGATCTGTAATTATGCATGACAAGTAAAGAGGAACAAAACACTATCTTTTTTTTCAAATTCATAGAAATAGAACTCTATTCTCTGGTGCCAGATTTGACTTTGGCAATCATGCCGAACTGACACGTAAGCATCGGTTCCTTTCCTTCTCTATTAAAGAGCACCGCACCCTAATCTTTCATTCCTTTTTTAATAGATCTATAGATCATTCATCCACAAAATCTTGCATTTTCCCAGGGTGCTACATATATTTTTAGAAGCACTTGCCCTGTTGGGCAAGTAAATCTTTAAATACCGGTAGTTGGAATATACTTGCCCGAAAATCTATTTCACTTGCCCGAAAAAATCCTTGAAAAAAAAGTTTTACCTCTTCAAAAGAAACTTTAAGTATTGGTTTTTATAAACCATTGACTTTTTTTCTCTCTTTTGACGTGAACTGATGTACCTTGTTATTGCCTTTCATTTTCATAAGTGATTTTTCTTGCCCGCCATGACCAAAGTTAGGGTTGATAAATCATTTTGATAAATCATATCAATCCTAATTTTGGTCATTCTACTGTGAGAACTTTGCTTGCCCAATTCGGGCAAGTAGTGTTGGTCTTTACTTCAAAACACTTGCCCGACTCTAACTTTTACTTGCCCCGGGCAGTTGGGCAAGTGCTTATGTAGCACCCTGATTTTCCCCTTCTTCTTGTTCGCTAATTTTTCTTTCAAGGCAAGATTTTTATGGCCTTGTCTATGTTTAAATGGAACTAATGATCTGTCTAATCAACATTTTATGTATTACTCTTTATTGATTGAACAACAGCTGATTTAATGATATCTAATTCATATTATCTATCTTCTGTCTTCCTATTACCTGTGCAAATCATCCGACTCTTTGAAATTTAAAAGTAACAAATAACATATCGTATTCTTGATGTGATGATACATACATTAATTGTTTTGCATATCAAGTTGTGAAATAAGTCAATGTTTGGCAAGTGTTTTTCATTTACAAATATTTGCATTCAAATGAGAGCCCAACATGTGAAATGGAATTGAAGATTTTAAGCTCAAGGCCCCGTCTTTAATACAGAGTTATGATTGATCCAATCAATCTGAACTGTATGGAAATCCATCCATACCATTTTTTTTCCTACAGAAAATTTGGTCAATCTCCTTTAAAGAGAATCACACTGAATCTTCAAGAGAATGATGAAATGTACAGGTATGAATATACATCATATCTTGAAAAAATTTGAAAAAATTTGAATTTCAGATGTTGCCGTTGCTGGCCGTCCATAGTTGTGGTTAATCGGATCAATCGCAACTCTTTGTGAGACGGGGCTCTGATCTCTTTCTTACATCAACACAATTATATAGGTCGTTACAGTAAATATGATCATTTCAATGGAATCAGTATTCAAACTTCAATGGCAGAACAAGTTTCAAGGGTTACATTTGTACATACGTTTTTCTTTCAGACATCCATCGGTTCTGATTATTTCAGTTTATAAATATTCAATGAGTTGCTAGAAATAACCATGACACACTGGAAAAGATAAAGCTACACATTACATATTAATACATTACAATTACAGTTTACATACATGTATGTAACATCCATTTATGTATTACATGTTGATTTTTTTCCCTCAGATTTTACACCCCCTCCCTGTTGCCCCACCTACCTTCAGTTCATTGTATATTGTACATGTATATATACTACTTTGTGTACCCATTATATTCAAATGTAATTTCGATGTACCATGCGCTTTTTTATGTTCATTTATGAAATGAACTGTCCAGAACAAACAAAATTCAGAAAAGGAAATAAATGAAGGGACCACTGGGTTATACATGTATAGGTATCAAATTCATACCATACTGGAGTCACTGAAATAAAAAAATCACCCAAATTTTCATACTAAAATTGCTATCAATCAAAGATTGAATGAAAAGCTCTCAGCCAACGACACACAGTATTTCAGCAGCTATTATGAAACAAGGTTCAAATAAAAATGTTTAAAGCCTCTTTTTAATACACATCCTACACTGACCTACAGTATGATAAATCTCTGTGTACAGTCATGTACACACAACTGACAAAAGCATGATAATTGCAGAATTTTAGCGTGAAATGATATACGATAGACTGCATACACATGGGTAACTTCTTTTTGTTTTAATGCAAGAAAAATAAGTGCCCCTCAAGAAATGCTCAGACATTGGACTTTATTGGCTGCATTTATCTTTCCTTTGCATGTAAATAAATGTATGTACAGTACATATAATGTACATTTCATGTAAACAAATGTATGTACAGGTAATGTACATTGCATGTACACTGTATTATTAAAAAGCAAAGGTCTACACATACATTACATGCATGCATCATGTACTGTAGACCTAGATATAGATCTCCCAACTTGCGTTATATGTACAGCATCTCCAAGGTGATAGCAATATGATATCATGATGAGAAAACCTTATGGCCACCAAATCTGCCCTACTTTGACAAAAGGCAGCAAGTCACATGAAAATCAAGTTTTATGTTATTGTGTTCAAAATAATTTCTTCCCTAACCCTAACCCTCCGTGCAAAATATCATAGAACGACAGTTGATGTTGCTTTGAGAGATGACTGCATCTTTACTATTTGTACAAGTGGCAGTGGACATGTAATGTAGATCAGACACAGTTTGCTGTTTTTACGGGAAATTACACTTGCTTCCTTTTATTAAAGTAGGGCAGTACAGGAGAGTGTTTCATCCAACATTTTTGTCCGACCAGTACTCGGTTCTGACAAATTCCTTGATTTTTATTGGCTTAGAAGCACTGTTAAAAACTTACATGTAATAGCTACATTCAACTGTCAGATAAATAGAACTTTGTCCGATAAAAAAGTCAGACAAGTCCTTTCGCGAAACACTCCTCTGGCTAACAACATGGACCTCATAGTAAAATTGAGGATAGAAGGGCTGGTCTGAAGAGAAACATATCAAAAATGAAAAAAAAAAAAAAAAAAAAAACCCACCCTTTTTATTCAAAGTATGTTGACTGCAGTTATGCACATGTGCATTTCAGATTTGTGTGACCCAATTTCTTCAACTTCAAGTCAACTATGAAAATTCCTATCCCCTTTCCCCATAAAAAAACCTATTTTTGTAAATCCCAAATTATGTCTGATAAATGAAGATATGTGAAGATCCATCATTACAGTACCGGTAATTTCCAAACATGATCATGGATAACAAGTAAATTAAGCATTTATACTCGCTCTAACATAAAAACATTGCACAAAGCACATGAAAATAACAATTACTAATAATATAAATAAACCAAATGACTCAAGCAGAGCTTCATTACCGGTATACACTCTTAATAGTAATACAAAACTAGTCAAGCATGACAAACTTCTAGGAAGTTTCTTTGATAAATAAAGTGATTAAATATTTCCATGACAACAAATCAATTTTGTAGACTGTAAACGAAGCTTACCACACACTACATACAAAATATGCACAATGTAAATGTATATATTCTGACACAATCTTTATACCATCAGATTTTCAAAGAATTCAACAAGATGCAAACAAGAATGTATAATGGAACATTCAATTCAACGTCTATCACAAAGCTGGCTTGAACTCATCTGATTCTGAGGTGAATTGTGACAAAGTTCTAGTTCTTTTGTTAAAAAAAAATACTTTAAAACATATCAATAATAACTGTACAGTGTACATTTTTATAGGCATTTGTTGCCATTGAGAATTTCCATTTTTGAATATTTTCATCAAATTACCATAGCATTTTTGCTCCTCAAAATCTGATAGTAATAACAAAAGACCATGAAGTGAGTAGTAGGCTTATTACTTTAAAGTAATGTACAACAGAGTGTCTAGGCTCTGCCTTTTCTGATTGTCAGATCTTTTTTTCTCTATGTATACATCACTGTACAATATATACATGTAATATTCCAGAAGCGGATCTAGAGGGGGGGTTGGGGGGGTTGCAACCCCCCCAAAAAAAAATCCGGGGACCATTTTTTTAAATCTTATCTTTTTTTTTAAACTTGTAATTTTATTTTATTCTATTTCTATGTATTTATTCCATTTTCACACACAGATTTTCAAAAATTTTCCCTACTGTGGGAGGGGGGACACCCCCCTCCCACACCCTCCCCCCTCGCTCGCTCCGCTCGCTTGGACTCGATCGCTACGCTCCCTCGCATACCACCCCAACCCCCCCCTTTATAAAAAGCTGGATCCGCCCCTGTATTCAGACTCTGCATTTAAATATACATGAATAATCAAAGCAATATCATAATCACGATCACCTTTCGTACATTACCACAATGGGATTATTTCATTAAAGAAATAATTACGCATTGTGCAACCATGGCCACTCAATTTACATACATGTACATGTATGCAATATCAACCACTATAAAATGAGGGAAAAGGTACACGTACTAGTTACTAGTTACCATATCAAATTGATTTATTGTAATCACACTATTCACAACTCCGCCCTGTGTGAATGTACAGTATGAAAAAGACTGGATTATCATTGATAATCAATAAACATGAACTCCAACTACATGTACATGTACAATGTAGCATGTCTCTATACATTCTTTTATATTGATGCCAACTGATTTCAATTCATGATTGATTATAATGTGGTACAGATTCAAGACTGTAAAGCTACAATAAACATGAACAACACATACATGTTAGATTTATGAGATCAAGTTGCAAAATAAAATGGTGGATTTTTTTCTTCTTGATATCCGTACAATGTATTACCCAAGAATTCATCCACTTCTCACTATTCTATTAAGATGAAAGACGATGATATATTCCAATTTAAAAGTTCTGTGACCCTAAAGAATGCTGGTAGCTCACCTTATTCTAATAGTGATACGCATAGGTACACACATGTAATTCATACCAACGTCTTTGTAAGGATACAATCTGTATATAAAGTCTATCATATGATGCTCTCCATCTGTTGAAAAACCCCCCACACACCACCATTTACTTCTTTGATGCATCCACAAATTTTATAACGGTATAAATGTGATAAGCATAACACACACCCAGGTAAACAGAAACCATACACTCCATTCATACTATTTACACTTTTCTCTACATTACATGTAAATCTATGACTATACCATATTATAACAACAGTATGAATGTGTGTCATATGTGAATAACCTAGAGGAGCGTACATACCATGAACCCCATTCACACTGGGAGGTTTCTTAGAAGCTTACGCCGCCCCTCTCCCTGAAGAACCCAAGCTTGCTTTGGTTGTAGACCATGCTGGAGAGCCCTAGGTAGATCTCAAGCTCGATGGGAACTTGGGTGAGTGTCACAGGGGGGAGGTTGGGGTGGCGCTCCGATCGGCAGGTGGTCACGGCTTGCTGGAGAGTGTTGTAGAAATGGCTGACCTGAAAAACAAATATGAAAATATAATTAATGATCATAACAAGCAACAGCAATATGTTAATAATAACAATTATTCCGATAGGATTTGATGCACACAACAAAGTCTTTAAATTTATATGCCCCGTTTACTGAATTCAAATTTGCTTCAATATAATATATCCATGTCCTCAAACACATGTACTTGTACGTACTATTAAAAAAGAATTTTCGTAAAACATATTCAATGCAATATATTCATGTCCTCAGACACATCTACATGTTCATAATATTAAAAAAATTTAGTAACTAAACATAGAATACATAAATTATGAACATGCCCATTATTTGCCCGACTATTGGATAAATGGCCTCTTAACTGCAATTGTCCTGTGATATGTACATATACCCTACACCTAAATGATTGGAATGTTTGTAAACTTCAAGACACAGTAATGCTTCAACAACACACTTGAACTTTGTCTAGACTATGTCAACATCAGATTTCTGCTTTTAAAAGGGCGCTGTCTCGGTACAAAGTCTCTGGGTTGCAGCTACTTCTGGCATAGGGCACATGAAATACCACTTGCAAGTTGCAACACAAAACCCTTCAAAACATGATAGCACATTCCGTGAAAAATATCCACAGAGAGAATTCAGAGTGATCAGAATATTCAAAACACTGCAAGATAAAATAATGCCTGAAGGATACAAAAAAATATGATGGTTCTGAGGACACAATGCATGGCATTGAAGACAAAAATGACTTAATCATCCTCGTTGAAACAAACATGAATTTCAGATGGATTCAGAGAAAGACGCAAGCAGCAGCAGTAGACTTCACAACCTCTAACCTTAGATGAAACACATTCGTCACGTTCACAATTAACTATTAAAAGCTTCAAGAATTGCACATTTAAGGATGATAAATGGCACTCCTATGTCCTACCTCAAAACTACATGTACTGCAAAGTTGCAAGCATCAAACTTCATGACCTTTAACCTTTAATAGATGAAACAAATTCACATCTACAATCAATCAAAGCTTCAAGAAATGCATGTTTGAGGATTACCAAAGGCATCCTTGATTCCAACCTCATGTACTGCAAAGTTGGAAGCACTACACTTCATAACCAGTTTAACTAACAGATGAAACACATCCACATTCACAATCGACCAATGCTTCAAGGAATGCACATTTGAGGATTACCAACGACAGTCCTACCTCCACACTACAAGTACTGCAAAGTTGCAAGCACTATAAAACTTCATGACCTTTAACCTTAGATGAAGCATGCTCACATGACCAAAGCTTCAGGAAATGCATGTTTGAGGATCACCAACGACCATCCTACCTCCAAACTACACGTCTGGCAAGGTCGTGTGAGAAGTCTTGAGACAGACGAACAGATACATTGTCGGCAACAAGAACCGGCAGCAGTATTTGAAAGTCCTTCAATTTTTCGACGAGGTACAACAACTGAGAAATATACATTGAGGTACTGCCGAGGAAATGACGGTTTGATTAAATTGAGAGGGAAAAAAAAAACAACTGAAAGGATAGTGAAAGCCTTTTATGGTAAAAGTTTAAATCCCGCATTCACTAAACTCACTCCAGAGACATTTGCTTTAAAGTTTGCGTCCTCAATGCCATAGATCTTTTGAAGGAAGTATAAAGGGGGGACGTAAATAAATATGAATTTACCAACAGCCATTTCAAATGACATTCAACTACTGGTATATTCTTAAATTTACACTATAATACACTTAATATAGAAGATTATATTGTAAACCTTTTTTTACCGGTACCACATACAATGTAAATAGTCTAATTCTAAAAGAAATACCAATACACTGTAAATCATGTTGAAATAATCCTTCATAGAAATTTGTCAAAACATTTAACTAATCCCTGTTGCATTTAAACAATTACCATTATGGTAACTTGATATTCAATGTTAATGTCCATGCAATCCTTGATTTTAATTGGCTGCTGAGCATTGTTGCCATGGTAATCACTGTTGGATGGGAAAGTTAGTATAATGGTAACTACTAGCCAGTGGGACCCTGGAATATCAGTGCAACATGTTGGAAGAGCGCAAGCTTGTAAAGGCATACATGTGGAAATATAGTCAATAGGCATCAAGTATCAAAGGATGATAAATGAGTCAAATCTGCTTCAGTAGCCACCTGCAAAGGTCCACCTGTCTATAAAGAACAAACTTTTTTTTCTTGAGTGAGTTTCCCATTGAAACGCATTATGGGACCTGGTAGATGTAGGTGTTCCATAAAGCTGTTTGTAAGTTACAAGCGTCTTTGAGAACGACTGGTGATCCTTTCTCAGGTACTAAATCAATGAAAATATGGGGTAAATGTATCATTTACCACAAGAGAGGATCACCAGTTGTTCGTAAATTCACTCGTAACTTACAAAAACTTTATGAAACACCCACCTGTTCTTTAAGATCACCTGGGGCCCGTAACACAAAACTTAGCAATGATCATAGAACATTTTTCTACGATTGATTCCATTGACTACAATGTACAATCAATCGTAAAAATTAAGCGTACGATCAATCGCTAGCCTTTGTTTTTAATACGGGACCCTGGTCACACAGACTGCATTTCTTGTCTCCTTGGGGTCTTTATAGACAAGTTTCACTTGCATTTTTTTTTTCATTCTATGAGAGAGAAGATTTCAGCAAGAATTCTGTTGCTCACCTGGTAGTTCTGTGCTTGTCTTGTATCATCGGTCTCCAGCGGATGGCTAGTGAGTGTGGTGTACGGGATGGTATCACTGAACGGGTTCCACTTCTCGAGGACCGACAATGCACGTCCACTGCTCCAGTGAAGCCTGACCCCCTCGCCTGCACGTGGTCTGTAATAAATAAACCAGTAATGGGATCAGTCAATAAGAACCTTGTACACCAGGGAAAACATTAACATATTTCTTTTTCAGGCTAAATTTTGAGCTCACCAGCCCCAATCTCTTTATTGTATTAAAGTTTACAGGGCTTTTGGGGTGTTTTGGGGGCACATTCAACCCGACCTCCATAGTCCCTGTTGCACATGTACCATCTACATACACTGTGCAGTTGCTCTCAACTCTCATACTCATGAAATCATATTTGTAATAGTGATATTAACAATATTCTGATGAGTATGGTGCTACAGATAGCATTGAATTACATGTTATTCTATATATCTGCTTCATATACTTGCAAAGATACCATGGTTTTCAGATTCTGGCTTATCAACACAAAATAAAGGGATGACTGAGTCAGGAGTGATACTTAAAGCTCTGGAAGCAATAGGAAAGTACCTTCATCAACTGATCAAACCAAACAATATCATCGAGAAGCGAAGTGACACTTACGGTGCAAGCGTCTTCTCCGGATACACAAAGTTTCCCTTCTGAATTGCACTCAGCATGTTGTACATAATCCTCCTGTAGCTCTTGACCTGGTTCGTGATGAAATCAAACTTGACCAGGTAGAGGGAATTCTGTGTCACCGCGGCGATGCGCTCCTTCTCGTTGTCCCAATGGTCGATCTCAGTCAGGAGCCACACCCCCTCCAGCTTGCCGTCCTCTTCCTCGTTGATGAGGGACAGCTGACATGCAGAAGCTGCTGCTTCCAAACGACCAGCCTGTAGACACAAAAAAGTTGAATCTTGATGTTTATTGCTTTCATTGCACTCATAAGGGCTTCAATCAATCCAGGGGGCCGTTTCATGAAGCTGTTCGTAAGTTAAAAGCGACTTTAAGAATGATTGGTGATCCTTTCTTATGCGCTAAATAATCACCAATGAATATTCAATGGTGAATATCATTTACCACTAGAAAGGATCACAAGTCATTCTTAAAGTCGCTCTTAACTTAATACGAACAGCTTTATGAAACGACCCCCAAAGTAACAAAAGGCCATGGCCTTGGATCCACTATTGACTGGCCGTTGATAGGTTTTGTGGCATTTTTACTATCCCCTTTTGTGATGTAATATAAAAATGCGCCCTAGATCCTTATCTACATTCGTGCTCAGAAGTTAGTAAACCCTGCCAGAAAATGAAAATTTTTTAAGTGTTCAAGTTATGGTAAGTTTTAGATATTTAATTGTGAAGCCAGGTGATAATATATTACATTCAATAAAGTTTGTTTCTCTGGGCTTGCCGAACATTGTATTGTTGAATGGGTATTTACCAGGGCTCTTTAAAGTTTAAGCATTTTAGGGGCAACATTTTAGTCTTGGTCCCAACTTAAAGGACAAGTCCACCCCAACCATTAGTTGATATGAATAAATAGAGAAAAATCCAACAAGCATAACACTGAAAATTTCATCAAAATCGGATATAAAATAAGAAAGTTATGACATTTAAAAGTTTTGCTTAATTTCACAAAACAGTTATATGTACATCCTGGTCAGTATGCAAATGAGGTGACTGATGATGTCATCCACTCACTATTTCTTTTGTATTTCATTATATGAAATATTCTTAGTTTCTCCTCATTGTCAAGTGAAACATAAATTAATTCCTCCCTGAACATGTCGAATTAGCATTCTTTAATGATATATGGTTCAGTCAAGTTGGTCCTTATTGTCAAATCTGTAAAAAATGAAAAATTGTATAATTCAAACAATAAAAAACAAAAGAAATAGTGAGTGATGGACATCATCGACTGTCTCATTTGCATGTCACTGAGATGTGCATATAACTGTTTTGTAAAAAATGAGCGAAAGTTTAAAATGTCATAACTTTCTTATTTTACATCCGATTTTGATGAAATTTTTAGCCTTTTTCTCGTTGGATTTTTCTCTATTTATTCAAATCATCATTTTTCTGGGGTGGACTTGACCTTTAAATGATGAAAACAAGACAACCAGCAATCTTCAAAGTCCTACCTGGGAAGCAAAGTAGAATCCTCCAGAGTTAATCGGGCTTGGTTGAGAATTGTCGACAGGAGTGGCCTGGCCCTCGGTTCCTTGAACACCAGGGTTGTTCTCATCGAGGAGATTGTTGGAATCGAGGCTCAGCTTGACCCCTTCAAAGGACACATCAGGTACGGTCTTCTCTAGGTTGTCATCCATATTGCCATTCATTTGATTGTTGGATTCCATCTGCTAGAAGGAAAGAAAATGAATCTTTGAGATGCTTGTTGGCAGGACTTTAAAGAGACTTAAGTTTGTACCCTCCACTATTTTTTTAAAGGGGGGGGGGGGGGTGAAAACCCATTGTATATGTACTTCTTTGCTTGTTTAATCTCATTTTTTTTCTTCTTCTGTGACTTGCCTTTAATATGCTGATTGGGACAGTAATTCAACTTCTCATGTGACAGTTCTGTCAAATAACTTGCTTTACAGGCTCATGTTAGATATGCCTGGTGGAATTACAATGTACAAATGGCAGCTGGGCCATGAGATAATGTATGTAGCCGATTTTTTTTCTTCACACATTCAACTTTAGGATGGTACATAATCAGGACAGTAGGTCTAGTAATGTCACAACGTTCTATCCAAGACCAAGGCTGCAAAATATTTTAGGCCTAGGGCTAGGCTTGACCTGAACTAAGCTACAGTCAAAGAAGTCAATTTTATTTTCAGATTTAGAAAAAATATCTCTAATCACCCCCTCCCCCCCCCCCCCCCGATCAGTAGAGGCGCATGGTCAATATGGGAGATTATCTCCAATATCAGAGACTTTTATAAAGAATTTGGGTATCCAATTTCAGAGACAGTCTCCAGTTTGGGAGACCAATTTTCTTTGTTTACATTTTGCTGCAAAATGATTACCTCCGCCCAAGCCTGGAAATCGTGATAAGCAGATTCCTCATGAAAAAATACACCTTTTTACCGTCTACTTAAAAAATTCATTGTCTACTTTTTTTTCCTTTTTTTTTCATCCACACACAAAACAAATGGGCTTCTGACCCTAGCGAGACAAAATTTTGGGTGGAAAAATTATGTTCTTGGTAATGTTGATGTTCCTTTTGTCGTAACTTTTGCAAAGGCAAAAGCCCGGCAAAGCAAGTCTCCAATATGGGATAGTCTTCCTTTAATTTTGGAGAGAGGGCATTATCGTGAAGTTCCATCATGTCCATTCCAGTTCCACTTTATCACACCAACAACAGGCACCAGCAACGCTTTTTTTAGTTTTACTACTTAACGTTAGGCCTAAGTACATGAAGTACGTTAGATCTATTCACATGCATGGTTCCCTGACCCTGTTATTGTTAAATGTTTTCACCTCCAAAAAAGTTTGTACACAACTCACAAGTCAGATCAAGACAATTCAATTAAAGTGCGCGCGTACAACAAATCGACAAGTCACGACTGCTTCCCGAAACCACAATTTGATTTTGACCAGCCCACGGACATGACGGAGAGTCTCTACTGCTACTACTGCTGATATTAAACTGTCCACATTAACATTTGCACCCCCGCCCAACCCAATCACATCATCAACACAACAGTACTTGAACCTCCACTTAAACTACCTCACACATCCGGTTGAAGTAACCAGATATTTCGCTTATGTGCTATTCCAATACCTGCAACACGTAACCGTGATAATCGCCTTATCACTTGCGCGCATACGAAATTGCACACAGTTACGCATTGATAAAGAGGATTTGTTCCGTTAGTTACGAAACGGTACGTTCTACGTGTTTTCCCCCAAAATGACACTAAAGCGGGCTCCAAAGCCGCCTCTTTTGAAGCTACATTCGATTAAAATAAAAGCAAGTAATTTTCCAAACTAAAAGCTGTAGCAAACTACTTATTAGAAATACCTCGGTAGATTTACTGAACTTGAAATCAAAATCGTCAATGCTATTTTGGGAGATGTGGCGGCAGATTGAGTCTCATGCACGCACGCACGGCAGATTAATTCAGTAACGAATTTAGCGTCCTCCTCCCGGCCCTCCGATCCTTCAGCAGACATGCTTCCATGATCTACTGCATCATGTTATTGTTGTCTTCATCATCATCCATGGGCGGAAATCCCAGGGGGGACAGGGGGGACGTGTCCCCCCTACTCAAAATAGTAGGGGGGACACAATATCAAATGTCCCCCCTACTATTTTTGGTCTTTTATGATGGCAAGAAATACATATCATTCTTAATCAAAATAAAACATTATTTTGGGACGAGATGACCTTACTTTTGGAATAATAACCTTTTTTTTTTATTGTCAAATTTTCCAACCCCTTGTCCCCATAGGCGGATCCAGGGGCCCGGACCCCCCCCCTATATTGCTTGAAATAAAGCTGAAATTGACTCTTTTTTTCAGATCGGAATATCAACGTTTCATGATTAAAGATGTATTTAGAATGCCTAGATTATAGGTCTAAATAAGAAACACGCGCGCATGTTTATATTTAAATCATTATCCAGTTTCACTAAAAAAAAATCACAAAAAAAAAAATTCTGCTCGCGCTTTGTGCTCGCATAATTATTGTAGGAAGACCCCCTATACTCATCCTTTTCATGATTTACAAAACATCAACAGAGTGGCCCATTTTTAGGTCTAAATCTCGATTTTTTTTTTGCTCGCACTTCGCGCTCGCAATAATTGTTAGATGATATAGCTATCCTGTTCACGACTACAAAAATTGATTAAAATTTTCCATTCTTTCTTTAGAAATTTCAAAAATTTTCAGCTCGCGCTTCGCGCTCGCATTTTTTGATTGTTAAAATATGTAATGCCTTCATGGCTAAGTGCAAGCAGTCCTTAAAGGTCAAGTCCACCTCTGAAAAATGTTGATTTGAATAAATAGAGAAAAATCAGACAAGCACAATGCTGAAAATTTCATCAAAATCGGATGTAAAATAAGAAAGTTATGACATTTCAAAGTTTCACTTATTTTTAACAAAATAGTTATATGAACGAGCCAGTTACATCCAAATGAGAGAGTCGGTGATGTCATTCACTCACTATATCTTTTGTTTTTTATTGTTTGAATTATACAATATTTCAATTTTTACGAATTTGATGATTAGGACCTCCCTGCCTGAAGCACAAAATATTAAAATAATGGAATTCCACGTGTTCAGGGAGGAATGAAACTTCATTTCACATGACAATGATGAGAAAATCAAAATATTTGATATAAAATACAAAAGAAATAGTGAGTGAGTGATGTCATCAGTTCCCTCACTGATTTGCATACCGACCGATATGTGCATATAACTGTACGTTTTCAACCGCGTAGCCAGGATTTCATTTTGGAGGGGGCGGTAAATGCACGCGAAGCGTGCCAACACTTACAGAGCGCGCGAAGCGCGCTCCCTAGGGGGTGGGTGCAGGGAGGGGGAGTTTCCCCCTCTCGCGCGAAGCGCGAAGCTTTTGGTGTTTCATAAATTAAAATGAAAAGGAACCGTCTCTCTTGTCTCTAGTACCTATATCAGCTCCAATTCAGTTGACTTTATTGTGATTTTGAACTTGTTTTTAAAAGTGATTGTGAACGCACAAAAAGGAATACAATGGAGGAAATTAAAATCATTATAACCCCGCGCGAAGCGCGGAAGCTAAAGCGTTTTATCAAATTTTTTTGCCATGAAAAGGGTCCCGAGAAAAGGGTATTCTCAAAGATATATTGAATACTTCCTTGGAAATATCAGATTTGATTACAAACAATTTAGCGACAGTGCATATCTTTAACTCGCAAAACAGAGGAGAAGAAGTGTATATGCCGGGAGGAAGATATTCCTCCCCGCGCAGAGCAATAAAACTCTGAAATTTCAAAGGGCGGACGTTTCATCAAATGCAGATATATCTAATACCCCATCGGCTCTAATTCAATTGATTTCCTAAGATTATTGAACTTCATTACAAGGAAAATAGTGCGCAAAAAGTTGAAACTTCTGTGATTTATTAAAATAATATAAAAAAGGATGCCTAATTTCTTTGACTTATCCTGAAGCGCTTCATTTTTAATTATAAAGAAACCTAAGTGTCATTCAAAATTTCAAACTGAGGGCGCAAAACAGGACAGGAGATGAATGTGCAGGGAAATAACATGAAGATTAATAGAATTTGAAAAAAAATATTGTACTTTTTTATTTAATACGACACGAATTTTATACATTCCTCTTCAATTAGGAACCTGTTTGCCCCAAATTATGGTTGTTTAGTAATGACCTGAAAAGCGGGAGAAGTTGACTTTACGGCAGAAATTGATATAAAGATTTTACCCGCCCGGAGCCGACCCGACCAGAAGTTGCGCGATCAATAAAAAAAAAGATAACTTCATATACTTCGGCCTAACCTTACTCTAATTCCATGCCCTAATCTATACATTTGAACTTTAACTGGCAAGAAACACATATAGCTGAGGTGGAAAAGCAGAGTTAGAGAAAGGGTGGGGGAAACAATGGAGAACTTCAATATTGTCATTTAACCGCGCGCAGCGCGGAAGCAAAATTCATATATAAATTTAAAGCAAGAGTGAAGGAGTTTCTCTTTTGAGAAAAAAAATAAAGAATAAAAAGAAAAAAAAACCGACAAAGCTACCTTTCTTCCCTTTCCTCCCTTCCCTTTTCCTTTTTTTCCTCTTTTTCCCTTTTTTTTCTTTTTGGGGACGTTTTTTTTTGGGGGGGCGACCGCCCCCACCGCCCCCCCCTGGCTACGCGCCTGACTGTTTTGTGAAATGAAGCGAAACTTTAAAATGTCATAACTTTCTTATTTTACATCCGATTTTGATGAAATTTTCAGTGTTATGCTTGTTGAATTTTTATCTTTTTATTCAAATCAAGTTTTTGTTGGGGTGGAATTGTCCTTTAACAGGTACTTTTTCAACAGGTACCAGTTCAAAACGTATAAAAAAAATTTCTGCTCGCGCATTGCGCTTGCATCATTAATACTAATCCTTTTCATGATTTACAAAACATGAATAGAGTGTCCCGTTAAGTAAATAGTATAGCTAGGACTAAATCTCGAAATTTTCCGCTCGCGCTTTGCGCTCGCATCAATTGTCTACTTATATCACTATTCTACTCGAGTTACAAAAAGTGCTTAGAATTTCCATTCTTTAGGTGAAAATGTAAAAAAAAATTCAGCTCGCGCTTCGCGCTCGCATTATTAGATTATTAAATGCTAAATGCAAGCAATCTTTAACTGGTATATTTTCCATCAGTTCATTTCTGCTCGCGCTTTGCGTTCGTAGTAATTATTTAGTTGCATACACATCTTTTTCAGGATAACAAACATTGCCCAGAATGTTCAAATTTTAGGAAAAATACATAAAATTTCAACAACAACAAAATTAGCTCGCGCTTCGCGCTCGCATCATATGAATAAGGATTATGATATTGTAAATTAATTTATAAGAATAAAGCTAAGAGGTGAATAATGAGGACTACCCCTTCAAAGACACAAACAAAAATCATCTTCGAGCTGCCGATCGGGGAAAAATATGGCTGAAACAAATTTCCGCCCCCCTATTGGCGAAGGCTGGATCCGCACCTGCGTCCCCCTATACCTTTTGGGAGAGATTTCCGCCCCTGTCATCATCATCATCGTTGTATGACATCGTTGCTTGAATTGGATCATAAAGAAATGATGAGAATCGGGGAATGCTTTCCCGCTTTGCAGGGGCCTGCATGGGAATTATAAGACTAAAGTTCACCCTGATTTGCTTGAAAAGAAAGAAAGAAACCCAAAAAAGAAAGATAGGCCTATATAGATAGAAAGAAAAAAATAAAGATAGAAAAAGAAAGATAGAAAAAGAAAAAAAAGGAAGGAAGGAAGGAGGAAGGAAGGAAGGAAGGAAGGAAGGAAGGAAGGAAGAAAGAAAGAAAGCCGAGGTTCATTTCACCCGAAAAGGATTATTTTGTCTGGGGGAAAAAAAAAAGTTTACTAACTGAGATCGAAGAAAAAGGGTTTTAGATCATAACTTTACATTTTAGCCGACCAAGCTAATTTCCAAGGGGTGCTGCGTTTGATGTGTAACACCTTTTAGTATATCCGCTTGCAGCAATACCATAAAATCATAGTTCTTGAGGTCAGCCAGTAATAGGCCCTACTATCTCACAGGGGCGGATCCAGGAGTTTTCAAAGGGGCCGGGGGGGGGCACATTTTCCCTCAAATTAAAAAAAGTTAAACAAAATAAAGGTATTCACTGTCAAATGGGGGGGGGGGCACATCTTTTTAACGGCAATTTTACATTAAAAATCCCTCTCAAGGAGGGGGGGGGGTGAATTGCCCCCTGGATCCGCCAGTGATATACGGTTTTTCAAATCCAAACATAAAGGATTACAACGGGGATTACAATAATGTAATGCACAATTTTTTTTTACAAATTATCGAACATAAGTTACAATGATAAGTTAACATTTCTAACAATAAACAGAGTCACAAATTAAACAAAACCAAAACAAAAGGAGAAACATGACAAAACAAATCAAATGCAGGAAACTTCAACTACATGCTGTCAGAAACCGTTTCATCAGATAATATAACGAGGATGATATTTATTAGCAATGTGGAACACGGGGGGGGGGGCTTCTTTTTTTTGGAGCAAGAAAAGAAAATGACCCTTTTATTAGATTGAAAGTCATTGATTAATCAATGACTTTTATGCACATTCAAATAATTCGGGCTATAAGTAAATAAAATTATTTTTCTCTGATAAATTTTTCCAGTGGTCGTGGAACTTTTTGGAGATGATAAAAAACATCTGTTTATTGCCCACTCCGCTTATTCGTAATATCTACATCTAATTTGAACTTTCGGAAGCCAGTTGTGCATGCACCCCCCTCCCCGAGATAACGGATTAATTCCGCCCCAGGAACAGATTTAGGCATCCTCACGATCACAGAACCTTATCCGCCAATTTACATTTTTTTTTGCTACACTCTCGAACAATAGATGGCGCTTTATCACGAGATTCATCAATCAATCGAATCGTTTTCTCTTGTTGCGTTGCTGTCCCTTATTGGCTTTGCTGTCGCGTACGCTTGGGTAAGATCTTTGATTTGATTTGATTTTAAAAATGTAGGAAGACCTAGGTTGATATGACTATTTCACAATAAGTTATGTTGTGATTACTGATGATTGTGAAAGAAAAGACCGTGGCTTTTTTTTTAAATTAAAAACACTCAACCGACACTGAAATTGAATTGATGGGACCAGAGGCATGAGAGGCAGGACTGATGCACTCACACAGTCACAGTCACTCTAGGCGACACCCCAATACTTACCCGTGCTAATAAACTGGGACTCCACTCACGCGCGTTTGGGCCTCCCTAGCTTAGAACTAAGCACTAATATCACCTTAAAAACTAAATCTACAAGGTATGTATAATCTATTTACAAATTTAATAATGTTTAATCGGTACTCACCGGTTCTTTTGTTGCATTTTCAGACCATTTCTCACAATTCTTCGTAAATATTTGCGGCAAATTTTGTCGCCATAGACAGCTTAGCGTCCATCTTTATTGATAAATGGAGCGCCCTTTACGATAGTTGTTAATGCCGCGGAGAAATCGTTAGGCATTTTGGCCTGTGTTCAAGGCGTTCTTTCTGTTTTATTTTTTATATTGAAGATTGTGCATTTGTTGAATAGCGCCGTCTACGTCAGGTATGAGATCGAGTGTATAAATACACTCTTCCAAAATAATTATGATTCCGACCTGGCGCTGTTTAACTTCAATCTCTTTCACCTAAATTAGCGATGAATGCTAGCATTATAAAATATATATTATTAACGTCTGACGAAAAGAATAACCAACCGATCAGCTGACGAGAACGCGAATCACGTGATCTTCATATCAGCTTCGATCGCGAGTCAGAAGAAAAGAGCAGCTGCCCAGAAAATCAGGAAAAAGCCGTGAAAATGTAAGTTCCCCTTCATTTCTTTCATTTTTTGTTGTTGCTAACGATGCATTTACACTATAAAATTATAATTTAAATAAGAGAAAGGAATTATAGCTTGTACTTGTGATATAATGTTTAAATATCCTGTTCTCAGAGATTTCTAACCAAAAATACTACTGATGTCGCCTATGAGGTCCATACATGTAATGTTGGACCTCATTGGTACTAGGAGTGGTCACAGTCACACACGTATTGCGACTTGCGAGGTTACTAACCTCGCACCATGAACCGCGTTTGGCAGTGGATTTCTAACTAGTGGGTCGGGCGTGCTGAGCCTGGGACGGTGGGACCCCACTTCATAGACCCGTAACACAAAGCTTAGCAATGATCGTAGACGTAGAACATTTTCCTACGATTGATTCCATCGACTACAATGTCAATCACTCAATGTATCTGGGGAGGCGCGATAGCTCAGTCGGTAGAGCGGGGGTTTCGGATTCCGGTGACCCGGGTTCGATTCCCAAGTGGTGCGCTAGTGCCCTTTGGTAAGGCATTTATCCTCATTACCAGGTCCCTCGGAGAGGACCTTAAGCCGTTGGTCCACTGGTTGCTTGCTCACAGGCATTCGTGCTTTCTTAGCAGTCAGGTATAACCTCGGTATAACTAGGGACTACAACATAACATAATCATATTCGTAAAATTAAAATCAAGTGTACGATCAATCGCTAACTGAAAGTTTTGTGTTTCGGGCCGGGGGGGGGGGGGGCACTCGACCAAAAAAGTGGTAGGGGTGTGCCGCGGGCGAGACAAAAAACGGGGGCCTTGGAGCGGGCTTATTGTAAAAAGGAGGGTCCTCGGAACGGGCTTCGGAACTACAAATGTTTGTGAAAACGGGGGTCCTTGGAACGGATCGCCAGCGTGTGAGTGCGTATGCATCCCTGTGGAACGGGCATGCGTGCATGATGCAGCTAGCACGGCCTCCGCCGGGTGCGCTTGCGCAGAGGCGATGGTCGGACAGCGCTCTGCGGCCGCTTTTCACCAAAATTGCAGCTCCTTGTAGCAGATCAATGCGACGGGAACGGCGTAACGAAAAATATGCGAAGCTTTGGAGCGGATTTCTTTCTTCTTTTTTCTCAATAAGAAGAAAATGCTATGCTTTGGAGCGGCTTTCTTTGTTCTTTTTCTCAAGAAGACAAAAATGCTATGCCTTGGAACGGAAATTTGAGTGTAAAAATGGGGGTCCCCTCTGCGGCACATACCCACTATGCATTATATAGGCCTACTGAGTGCCCCCCCCCCGGGTTACGGGACCCTGGTGTCCACCACACACGACAACTATAGCTTGATTTTTCTGTGCGCGGCGGCATGTAATGAACCCTTGGGTGGGACTGATAAGCTGAGCTTAACGTTAGAAATATATTTCTTGGGAAAAAACCTCAGCCAGTCATTTTCAGATTGAAAAAAAAAATGGTGCCCCATGTCTGCGCACCCATTCACTTCACTGTTCACACACGATTCAGGGATTTTGGCAAGAGTTCCATATCATATCAGTACAGTAGAGGCGCTGGTCCAAAAATTGGGATTGTCCCAGAAAACAAAGATATCCTCATTAACCAGGAGAAATCATGTCTTGATAAACTGAGATTGTCCTTGTTTATGGGGACAGTTTTTTTTTCACTTACGCCTGCGGGACATAGACGGCAAGTACGGGGATGGAGAGGGCTAAAATTAGATTCAGTGACCTCAGTTCCCTCCAGTTCACCGTCTATTTTTCACGACTTGCCGTCTTCCAATCTTGTAATGAAACCTGATATGTTTACATTGACTAGCGCACTCAATTGATGTTGGCACTCGACCACTCACAAGTTTTGCGAGGTTAGTATTAGTATACTAACACTCGACAGGTGAATGAACTTTCATAGATTTCTTGTGTGGAGAAATCTTTGAGGTAAGAGTTCCATATGCACATGCACCTAGCCTGGAGGCTCCTGGAGAGTAAAAATAAGTCTACTACATGTATACGTAGGCTTACTCCCCTGGAGCCTGGAATTGCTTTCCATACGGCTACACATACGGCCCCAAAACCTGAAACTTTTGCCTCCGAGAATTCTACTTTCCAACTAAAAGATCTAGCCCTAAATCGTGTACATGGGGTACAACTCCATTTCCGACATTTCTACGATATTGATTTCATTTTTAAACAAGAATTCATTAGAAAAACAAGAAAAATGTTATATGAAAAGACGGGAAGAGCTTATGGCCGTGTTTACGTCGCCATCTTGATTTCTTTGTCTTTCGCTTGGCGACAGCACGCAAACCAAGCGAGAGAATATTTTTCCAAATTATCAAAAAACTACTTGAGAACGAAACTGGTACAAAGATTACACTGAAAAGAGGCAATTGTACCCATAGAATGTGTTTTGTGCATTGACATTCAACCCAGTACCAAGAGACCATGTCCTGCAGAATGTCGAGCAAGAGGATATATTTAATATATAAAACTATAAAATAACATAAAGTATTTTTGCCAGGTGCAAATAAATGGATTTATTTATTAAAGGAGAATGAAACTCTTGGAGCAAGTTAGCTTTTGTGAAAGCAGAAAAATCAAAGAATAAGATCAACACAAGTTTGAGTAAAATAGGACAAGCAATAGAAGAGTTATGATCATTTGAATGTCGAGATCACTAATGCTATAGAGATCCTCCCATTGGCAATGCGACCAAGATCTATGATGTCACAGATGAACAACTCTCCCCTTTTGGACACTGAAAATATACCCCAAAACATCTCTTTTCGCTCATTCTAATCATATGACAAACGATTCATCAATGATATAATGTTGTGAAACCTTTGTACTTGTCCTCTCATAAAGAGAACACCTCACCTTGTGATAGACTCTATAAAAGTGAGAATATAAGTGAAATAAGTACTAAAGTAATGAGGGAGTTGTACGTGTGTGACATCACAGATCTTGGTCGCATTGCCAATAGGAGGATCTACATGGCATTAGTGATCTCAATATTCAAATGCTCATAACTTTCTTATTATTCATTCAATCTTCCTCAAACTTTCAACAATATGTTTCTTTGATTTTTCTCTTTGATATGGATTCAGCTGGTTTCAAGGGTTTCATTCTCCTTTAATTATTTTTGTTCACACTAAGTTTAAGCTAAAGCAGTTATGAGAAGTTTTCATTGTGCATTCATATTTTTCCTATATTTATGTTAAACCTGTCTCTCAGTTGTCAACCTTTGGTCCACCTGTCTTTGAGCCAAGAGATGACAAATCCCACGATTTGAGTCAAATGAAATCATTTTTTATTCATAATAACCACAATAAATATATTATAATCTACTGGTTAGTGTTTGTAAGTGTATTTATGCAACTAAAGGCAAGACTACATAATATTTTGGGGGTTAATCAAGCATTGTTACATACATGTATTTACCCGAAAAATTGTGATGTGAAATTTTGTCTTAAACGATGATCGCGCAAAATTATTTTGGTAAGAGTTATCCCTAACGAGTTATATATCATTGGAAAGGTCTCACTCTAAAGAGTTGAAATATGCATGTTATTTTCCTATAGGATGTAAAGTTTATCTGATTCTGATATTTATTGGGAAGTATATTTTTTCACAGTTTTCCACAAATTTTGACCTTTAACTTTTTATGACATTACCCCATGCCTTTTCTGATTGCATTTTTGAATTCCTCAGACAATTTCCTTTCAGAATATATATACTTTTATGGGTATAGGATGTCAAACATAAGAAAAAATGCAATTGTATGAAACAGTGTGATTTTGGAGGAAAATTTGAGTTGTAACGGAAATGGGCCCAACTGAAAACGCATGGCCGTTTGTGAGTCAAGACTAGTCGAACTATCGGCTGATAATCGTTTAAATACCCCTTCCGGTATCAGCGCTTCTCGCTAGCATAGCGGGAAAAGGCCTTGGCTGCAAATAAAACGAGGTGAGTTTGAGTCCCAACTAAGGTAAGCAACAGTAAAAAAATGATAGAAAAAATCTGAGGTGAACGAACCGGAAGTCTCAACAATCTTTTCTTATATTTGGTAGGGGGTGCATATGGAACTCTTTCCTTTTGATGAGAAAAGCTGCATGTTGAGGCTGTCACATTAAATGCCTAAAATTCATTATTTTTCCACCAATTTGATTTTGAGTTGGCTTTTCTTATGAATGGGCCTACTTTACTTTACTATGTAATGATGTAGTATGAGTGTATACCGGTAGATCTTATGTTATAGTGAGACCACCACATATCTACCACCTCTTTTGAAACTGACCACCTCGCGCACATTAAAATTATTGGGTAGTACAAACGATACGCGTGGGAGAGTAAAGAGAGAAAGAAGGGGAAAAAGGTAAAAATTTATTAGAATTTATCAAAATTGTTTTGATTAGACCCGAAGAACAGTTCATACCAAGAAATCGGATAGGAAACAGCTTTAGAACAAATATCTGTCGTCAATAGTCGAATCATGTGCCGGAGCTCGCAGTGAAAGTAGTGAGACGATCATTTAGCATGTTGACATTATAGAACTGATTTGGAAGAGTCAAAATATTTCGCCACCGCGACAAGAATTGACTGTAAATGTAGTGTATCGCGGGTGGTCGGTTTCAAAAGAAGGGTGTAAATGAGCAAGTGTAAAATCGTTGTATTTGTTGTTCGCCGATATAATCGGATACATATATCGGATATATACACGAATTGAATCAGAGTCGCCGTTCGAAACATGGGAATCTGATCTGCTCAATTTTCTGCACAATTGAGAAAAAAACTAGAAAAAACTGATAAATATTTTCGCAGATACGATGCTTAAAAAATTAGGTGGTCGATAAAGGGTTTTTCCAACCATATACATGAGCTTTGGTTAAATGAAGTTGTTTTTCTCAGAACAGCGAATTTCGAGATAGACCGTTTTACCATCTGATGGCAGGTGTGTGTCTGTAATAATGTGTGTAGATCATGCTCTACCTGCTCTTCCCTGAAAGTATAAAATTTGAAATGTTGCACACAGGAATAAAAGGAATTGTTTTATTTACTAAAAAAGCGTGGTAAGAAAAATACCTCTATCAACAAAATGCCGATAAAATTCTAAAAGAATGTCAATCAGTCTAGGCCCTAGGGTTTTATTTTTGGTCAATTTGAACAGTAGCAAAACATTACTTACTGACAAGAATTTCTTATGCACCCCACTAAAAATGGGGAAAAAAATACCTTACCCAGGTAAAAAAAACTGTTCAGGACCAGTTCATCCAAGTGGTACTGGTACCAGTTGATTCCAGTTAAGCGAACTGGTTTCAAAATGTAAATTGGAATACTAGAATCAACTGGAATCCAGTTGATTCCAATACTGGAATCAACTGGATTCCAGTTGACAAATTGTAACTGGTACCTGTTGGAAATACCAGCTGCCAACTGGTACCAGTAGGAATACACATTGTCAACTGGTACCAGTTGCCAACTGTACAGCCAATGGTGAATATCTTTTACCACAAGAAAGGATCACCAGCTGTTCTGTTCTTAAAGTCGCTTGTAACTTACGAACAGCTTTATGAAACTGCCAACAGGTTTGAGAAGTGGGTGTGTGTTTGTGAGTATGATGGGAATAATATCCTAGTGACAAATATCTTCATAAGTTTTGACCATTTCTGCAACATTGTCGGTACCCACGATTGTAGCCACGCACATATGAAATTTTCTTTGCAGGTTTGTTCACTCTGCGGCGATAATAAATTTGCAGCTGGGGGCGGTTTTGGGAGTCAGAAATGCCAAGCTCGGAGAAGCATTCTCGCAAAGATAAAGACAAACATGAGAAGGAAAGGTGGCACGTCAAGACACTGGATGAAATAAGAGAAGAGAAGAAGAAGAAGAAGGAAAGCGAGGAAAAGAAGAAGAAAAGCAAGGATCCGGCCAAAGAAATGGTCAGAGAGGCGAAAGTACAAAGGCAACAGCATACATCTTCAGAAGATGAGAAGTAAGAAATATTCCTTCACATGATAGGAAATAATTTTTATTTTTAGGGGCTATTTCTCTCATTTCAAGGGCTACTTTTTCGGGATAACAGGTGATTACACAGAAAATGCAATTATCATTATTCTTCTAGAGTTAGAATATTGATTTTCTTAATAATCTTGAATATTGTTTGTGACAGATCTTTGGGGGACTCTAGAAAGAATGGTCGCCCCAAAGCATGCATGTTTGGGGAATTTCAGGGGCAGTTGGGCTGTCATGAGGGCGAAAGCGCCCGTTGCCCTCATGTTTTTTCTATGCTGTTCCTTACCCTTCCCTCTTGTCTCCCTTCCCTCCCCCCTTTTGCCTCTTCCTTACCGTCCTCTCATGTCTCCGGAGTCTCCTCATATCTCCTCACCCTCCCCTTCCCCCCTATGTGAATTACATGTATGCAAGCCAGGTATCATTTTCATGACACTGAAAGAGTCGTAAGGATCCGTTATTTCAGTATTTCTGTGTATTTCCAAGGTTGAAAAGAAATCCTGATTTTGAATTCCTGAGGCCTTGTCAGTAATGCTGAACAAAGTCTGGGCCATGGAACATTGAACAAACCTCATTCTATTACACCGGTGCTCACAAATGAACAAAATACATGTACATACACTACTCTAATGCAACTTTTTATATCAAACATGCCTTGAACATTGTTAAAAACAAAACAGTTTTACAATGATGTTTTCATCAAATCAATCACTCATTGATCAATTTAAAATGGGTTTGATCTGTAGGCCAAATTTGGTGCAATTAGGCATGTCATCTCATTCATACTATGAATTTTAACTAAATTTTTTTCTGTAGGATGGATGAGGATGAAGATGACGCACTAAACATCCAGCCTCCGCAGGCCAAACCAAGCTCACATAAAGATAGCAGGCACAAGAAAGAGGAGAAGCGAAAGCATTCCAGATCACATAGCAGGGATAAAGACAGAAAGAGACGTGAGTGTACCGTGGCGTGAAAGCCATCGCAAGTTTACTGTCTATCATACTTTTTCTTTTCATTTTGTTCTTCAGATCAGGGGAGCGTTTCATGAAAGGACTTGTTAGACATTTTATCTGACAAGTCGCATTTTATCTGACAGTTACCATAGTAATGGTGCTTCTCAGCCAATCAGATTCAAGTAAAGTTGTCAGATCTGACAACTTGTCGGACAAAAATGTTAATGAAAAGCTCCCCTGGGCCCCTTCTTACAAAGAGTTACGATAGATCCAATCTTTCTCAACTATATGGAAATCCATCTATGTCATAATTTTTCTGTAGGAAATTTGCACAATGTCCTTTGAAAACAAAGAGGAGCACACTGCATTTTGAAGAAAACGATGGACGTATGAATATACATCATAATCTAGAAAATATTTTGAAGAAACTTGCATTTTAGATGTTGATGTTGCTGGCCGTCCATAGTTGCGATTGATCGCATCAATCATAACTCTTTGTAAGACGGGGCCCTGATTGCTTCAGAAAGAATGACAATCAAACACAACCCTAGTAATAAAAAAACCTTTATCTTCAACCAATTAGAAGTGCACATTTTATTAAACTTGCGCTTGATTCGTTTAAGTTGCATTCGAACGTAACTCTTTCTGCAATAGGCCTCAGGTAATGGAACTATAAAGTATAGGGGCTTATTTCTTAGTGTAAAAGTTTTTCTCTTTTTTTTTTTTTTGGGGGGGGGGGCAATCCTGTGTGTTTGAAATTTATATACTCAACTCACCCAAGGTAATTTATCTAGAATCATTCCTCCAGAAACATAATGTAGACATATTAGTTCTGGTATGAATTTTCAATCTCATTGGGCGTAAAGAATGAAGAAAGGATGTTGTAGCTTTTAATGATGTTGAGTTAATGTTGCCTCTTGCTCTTGTGATCAGTATTGTCATTTAATGTCACCAACAGGAAAGAGATCGAGGTCAGCAGAGGAGAAGTCCTCTAGGAGCAAAGGTACCACCCGAGATAGGGATAGAGATCGCGACAGAGACCGGGACAGACGCCGAGACAGGGATCGCGACGACCACAGCAGGGATCGAGAAAAAAAGACGCGCAAGGAGCATCATGAAGACCGTGAGGAGGTACGAGGTAGCCAGAGCCATCAGTCTGATCTGCGTCAGATGATCATCGATAGAAGGGATGATACGCGGCAGGTTACAGTATTAGGAGAGCGATTACAACCGAAGGACGCAGAGAGAAGATCTAGGGACGTTAAGAAAGAAAGGTATTTCAAGCTGGTATTAGACTGATAACTCTACTTCCACATTGTTTCATATTTGCAGGCTATGTTTCAGTAGAAAATATTATGCCATCCCTTGAATAAGATGTTAAATGGAGGTTTAATGTTGAGGACAACCTTTATCTCTGCATGTTAAGAACCAACTGCACTATTTCGTATAAGTGTCGGGGGAGACCCTGATGTCCACCCGCACACCCTCAATTCAATTATTTATCCTGAGAAAGATGCAAGTCACAGCGATTCAGTTCGCTTTTATCCCCCAAGGCACAGGTGATTCCATACTAGATGATGAGGATAATAATTGTCCATCTTGTAGAACTGTGCATGAGACAGTGTGATTGCCGGGTTCCCACAGTCATGGAAAATCCTGGAAAAATTTGTGGTCATGGAAAGTCAGGGAATAGTCAGGGAATTTGGAACATTTGTGAAAAGTCATGGAATTGCATTTACCTCTTGGCTATGGCAGCTTTCTAGTTTGTCGTGTCTCGCAACTCTCATACTCTGGTATTATAATTGGTGTTCATGATTTCCATTTTTCCCAGTTTTGTGACATCCCAAATTCTGCATAACTCCCAGGATGTCACAGGAAGTCATGAAAAGCAGCAATTTAATCATGGAAAAGTCATGGAATTCTGTTTTCAAATTTCTGTGGGAACCCTGGATTGCATGATTTAGATTTCTTGTTAACTTTCAGGATGTATTTGTCTGCAGTTAACATGATCAAGCAGTTTTATTATGCTGTACGCCTGGGCCCTTGCACTCCAAATTTGCTGCCCACATTACACTGTGCCATTGACTTGCCACACAAACAAAACTTGTCATTTTTGTTGCATGTGCTCAAGACATTTTTCTAGGGGAGCCTTTCATTGTCTTTTATTTTCACTGACAGTTTTGGTCTCTTCCAATCAAATGCAAGGATTTCGGTTGTCAGTTAAATTCACTGGTTCATGCAATACTCCCTTAGTTGACACATTGTGCTTAATTTTTTTTTCAGTGAACGTGAGAAGGAAAGGAGGGAGGATAGACACGAAGACAGACACAGAGAGAAGAGAGAAAAAGATGAGAAGAGAGAGAAGAGCAGAGAGTCCTCCAAGCACGAAGGAAGTAAAGAGAAAAGCAGATCAAGGAGAGATGAACTGATGGAAGACAGAAGAGAAGGTTGGTGTAGCAAAAAGCTTGGGCCCGTTTCATATAGACTTGTCATTATAACAAATACACACTTTCTATAACAAGTTCACTATCAGCCAATCAAATTGAATGGTTTAACAAAATCACCCTTAAAATCCCCCAATGGAAGGCTTAGGGGCGACTATCTTTTTTATGATTGCCCCCAGATTTGCCACAAATCATATTCAAGAATATTTAGAAAGTTGATATTGTATGGCAGAAATATGATATTTGCATTAACTGCATAAAGTTTCATTGCTCAAAAAGTAGCTGTTTGAATAAAATAGAAAGTCCCACAAAATTCAGCAGTTTCCCCAAAGTGAAAATGGGGATACAGTGTGTAAAATTGTATTTTTTCATGTTTATGTGCATGCAAATTAAACATTTCGTCTTAATTGTTGATACCAAAAATATGAATACAGGCTCCAGACCAAGTAGCAAAGAGAGGACCTCGGGAAGTAATCGGTCCGAAGATAGAGACTCGAGGTCAAAGAGATCGGAGAAGGAACATCATTCCTCATCAAACAGAGAAAGAAGTCCACATAGGTCATCTAGAGATGGTATGATGGTGATGTTGATGATGATGATGACAATGCTGGTGATGGTGGTGATGATGATGATGATGATTATGATGATGATGATGATGGTGATGATGATGATGATGACAGTGGTGGTGATGCTGATGATGATGATTGTGATCATGGGGATGGTGATGATGATGGTGATGATGATGGTGATTATGATGGTGATGATGATGGTGATGATGATGATGATGACAGTGGTGGTGATGGTGGTGGTGATGATGATGAATGTGATGGTGATGATGATGATGGTGATAAGGATGATGATGGTTATGGTAATGATGAAGATTATGGTGGTGATGGCGATGATGATGATGCTGACCATGGTGATGATGAGGATGATAATGATGATAGTGATGATGATGATACTATTTTACTGCTTGAAAGCTCCCAAATTCAATTATTATTAATCATAATTAATTCTTTATTGTAGTAATACATGTATTTTAATAGAACAGACTTTATTAATACTTCAAATGTTCATATCAAAAAGTTAGTCTTATTTTTAGCATCATAATTATTTGTTGTCTTTCCTTCTGAATATTTGTTTGTGTTATTATGCATAAATTTTTACAACCTTATTTGCATATATCTAAAGCAAATTTCAACTGTGTTTAATTGTTTGCATCTCTTTATTCATGATTTTTTTAATAGATAAAAGAAAGAGGGATGAGAGGAGAAAAGAGGAGCGCGAATCGGAGCACGACTCCGATCAACGGAGATCCAAATCGTCCTCCAAGTCTTCCAAATCGCATGAGAGAGAAAGACGGAAAGAAGACAGTGAGGAACGCGAGAGATGGGTAGAGCGTAAGATTGAGAAGGAGGAAGAGGAGGAGAAGGATGAGTACGAGAGGAGAGAAATGGAAGAAGAGCATGAGCATCAGGATGAGGAGGAGGAGGAGGAGAATGCATCGTCATCGGAAGAAGAGGAAGAAGAAGAATCGGAGGAGGAGGAAGAGGAAGAAGAAGAGGAGGATTCTTCAGGTAAGTACGACATCAGGGAAATGTTTCAGAAAGTTTACTGTCCTTGAAAACCACTGCCAAGATGGTTTGTGAATCTGGGGACCTCCTTCAATTCAGTGGATTCACAATACGGTGTCAACCTATCGTTCGTAATTCCTTATGGGAAAAAGTCAAGATCTCCTGCGCGCATGCATGTGAAATGCTGCGCTGGCAGACGTTCGAGCGGTTTGCATAAAAATATGCTATTTACCAGGGTCTAGGAGGTGGGAGAGAAATTTGCTGCAAATTTATTTGCGAAATTTAGACTGTTTTCGGTGAATTCGTCCTCCGCTTTTGCCATATGATTTTCATTTTTGAAGCATCAGAGTCACACAGCACTGTGCGCTGCCTGCGCGTGATGTCGGCCCCGAAATTAGATATTGGCCTGTCCGCTGCAACCAATAGATGGTGCACCGTATTGTGAATCCACCAAATTGGGAAGATGGGAAGGTGTGAAGGGGTGTAATGGTCTCACGGTACACCATGTATTCTTTTGTGGGCATACGTTGGTCCTGAAAAGGACCACCTAAACTCAACGTATCGACAAGTGTGTTTTGTCGTCTTCAGGTTTGGGTGCTCCTTTTCAGGACCCACATTATGCCCACGAAAGAATATATGGTGTACATGTACCTTAAACCGCTACACTTTGCTTCTTCCCCATAGCAACCTTTGGAAGTTACAGCATTGATATGAATTGTTAATCATGTTGTAGAGAATATGTTTCACTTTGAAATGGCTTTATATCCTTTTGTTTCCTATACATACAATGTACTTTCATATGATTCTACCTACCTTACTCCAGTCAAAGATAATACCGAGAAAGCATTGTATATATATATGATATTAGAGCCATTTTGAAATATTTTCCTGCAGAGGCGGAATCTGAATCTGAGGAGGAAGAAGAAGAGGGAGTGAAAGAAGCGTCCAGTTCAGAGGAAGAAGAATCGGCCGAAGAGGGAGAGGCCTCAGCTGATGAGTTAGAGGTAAGTCGCAGAGCTGTCTCAGAGATGCCAATTTTAGACAGCTCTGGAAAAAACAGGATGAGCAATATATTCTACTACTACTAGCGCTGCTACTACCACCACTGCTATCACCAACACCACTCCCGTCACTACTACTACCTCCACTATTCTCACCACCACCACCACAACCACCACCACCACAACTATTACCACCACTTTTATCACCTGACCATCACAATGATCACCACCACCACTACTATCACCATCAGCACCATCACTACCACCGCCAACACCATCACTACCACTACCCATATAAGTGGAAGTAGTGGTGGTGGTGATGTTGATGAATGTGGTGGTAGTAGTAGGAGAAGAGGTAGTAGGTGTATTAGTATTGCTACTAACTAGTATTAGTACTAATATAATAATAGTAATAATAAAAATTAATATTCCTACCAATACACCGAGAGAGAGTTCACTAGATTTAATTAAAATTACCGAGAGAGTGTGCTAGATTTAATTTAAATCCTAAGTGATGAAAAATGCCCTTCTAACTCTTCTACTACTACTGCTGCCGCCACCGCCAACACCACCCCACCCCCCTGGATTTATCCAGATTATCATCCCAGCAACAATATCTCAAGGAATTAATATTCAGCACAATGCATACAGTTTGCTTCAAGTGAATTTTTGTTGTCTTATTATCATTTTACAAATCTTGGTAGATAGGACTGACATGTTAATATTTTGCCAAGGGATGAAGCTTGTATTCTCTCTCTTTCTCTCTCTCTTGATTTGATTTACAGGAAGGTGAACACAAAGATTCTGAAGAAGAAGAAGAGGAGGAGGAGGAGGAGGAGGAAGAAGAGGAAGAGGAAGAAGAAGAGAGCGAAGAGGAGGACTCAGAATCTGATTCAGAATCAGAATCAGGTAATGATATAAATGACATCTTTCTTTTACCGACAAAAATCTGTGTTACATTAAAGATACAAGTTAGATTCAAACTGCTGATGTTTCAGCAACAATGATTTTGAAGTTTTCTATGATCAAATTATCTACTTATGTATGATCACATGATCAACTTTTACCCGCTAGATGCTTAGTGTGTGCAATATTAATTCTTTGCCTGCTTTGTTGACTAGAGTAACATACAGCGGACTGCCAACTTCGACTGAAGTCACATTTATTTCACAATACACAGAAGAGTTTAAGTTAACTTTAAGTTACCTCAATGACATTTTTTTTCCTAGTCTTTCTCTGCAAAACTCAAACTTTTATTGACAAAAATTGGGATTATGTTATAAGTTTTTAACTTTTTAAATGATCCCTCACATTTACATATACTGTTTCTTTTCTTGTCTGATTTAAGTATTGTTCAGATTTTGGTTTATTGTTTTATGTAGTGTATGTTTTCTTTATGCATTGGAATATTCATATATATATTGTACTGTATTCTGTAATACCATCTTTACATTGTATTGTTCTTTTTATGAAGTGTGGAAATAAATGAATCAATGAATCAATCAACCAATATTGTACACACAAAGATTTTCCTTGCAATAAACCTCCAAGCAAAAGTTATTGTGAGTTGATTCATAGTCCATGCGAAACCCCCTTAAGGTTGCACCCTAAAATTAATCTGGCATAGGAGGAATGATTTCTGTGGAAGGCAAAGAGTTAAGATTAAAGTTACGGTACAGGACTCAATGTTCACTCTTAACTTCTCGTTTGATTTATTCCAGAAGAAGAGAGTGAGAAGTCTGGTAGCGAGGCTGATCACGAAGAGGTGCATAAAGAAGAGGAAAAAGCAAAAGTGAAACAGGAAAGAGAAAGTGACTCATCTAAGATATGTGAGTACCACTGCATTAATTGCCTTTATGACATTACCCATTCAAGTCGTTCATGTATTTAATTCTGTAATTTCCAAAGATTACCCATATCTAATAAAGTATAGGTTAACTTAAAAAAAACCCAACATATATTTGTTTTAGTGAAAATTTATTGATGTTACATGTAACTAATTAATTAATTTTGGAAACATCCACTGGTGTATACATTTGGAGGGGGCTTGCAGGGCCAAGGACCCCCCTCCCAATAAGAGGGGAGAAAAAGAAATAAAAGGAATGGAAAAGTGGTGGAATATTATATTTTTCTGAATATTATGTCAAAATCTATCAAAAACAGATCTTTATTTTTAGAAAGGTCCAAATTTTTGGCTTGCTCGCTTGCTTTGCTTGCTTGTAGCTTTTTAAAAATTTTACCCCATACACCATGTCTGATTGCCTCAAAAGTTTTGGCTCATTACTTGACTGATAAGCTGTGATTACAAATAAGCAATATCTTGAGGTTTATTGAAATGTTCAGATATGCTGGTAATGAGCTCGACAGAGGACGGAATTTGTCGAATTTTCCCAATTACTGTCTTTTAATCCGTAAGAAAATTCAAGTGCATTAGTTGTAGGTCGCCCTTCCCATGTGAGATATCTGGGCTCCGTCTTACAAAGAGTTACGATTGATTGGATCAATGGAAATCCATCAGTGTCGTAATTTTTTCTACAGGAATTTGCAAAATGTCCTCTGTAAACAAAGAAGAACATGCCAAATTGTTAAGAAATCAATGAATTTATGGATATACATTCATATCCAGAATTTTTTTTGAACAAACATGCATTTTATATGTTGACTTTGCTGGCTTTCCATAGTTGCTATTGATCGGATCAATTGCAATTCTTTGTAAGACGTGCCCCAGATTCGAGAGAAGAAAATTAGCTCATGAGATATATGTCCAACTGCTAAATATGGGCACACTGTCATACTATTATCAGAGCTGCCAATTAGTAGGATTTTATCCTATTTAGAAGGATTTTTAAATTGGAAAGTGACACTATATAGGATTTTCCTTCTAGAAATAGGTTTGTCAAAATTTGTAGAATGATGAGTTTTGGTATGATTTTCAAAAAAAAAAGAAAAGGACTTTGGGCTTGAAAATAGGATAAAAAGAATAAATGATTTGATTTTTTTCACAATTTATGTTTGGCACCTTTGTATTAATAGTACATGTATTTAATAGCTAGAGGAAGAATAGTAGTTGAAAAACAAACAATAAGAATGATAACAGGAGCAGCATTAGTAGTATTTTCACTCCTTTAAGTTGGTATTATGAAAATTTCATCATTACCCCTACCCATGTGCAGACGTGCATGCCAAGTCTAAGTTCGATGACGACAGTCCAAGCCCAACCGGTCCGCTACGGGATGACATCAAGAAGGAGGTTGAAGACGACGTCGACGATCACAGCGACACGGAGTACCTCCAGGACTCCCCCGTCGCCTCCCCCATCGAGCTGGAGGAGAAGTTGCCCCCGTACCTCCCTGCCATTCAGGGCTGCAGGAGTGTGGAGGAGTTCCAGTGCCTGAATAGGATAGCCGAAGGGACGTATGGTGTGGTGTACAGAGCAAATGAGAAAAAGAAAAGTGAGTTTATTTCATTTTCCACAGAGTTAATGTGAGGGGAAAGCAATGACATCTGAGAAGTATTTGATTGATTGTTTTTTTACCTGACATGTCAGATCTGACAAATTTGCTTGATTTTGATTGGCTGAGAAGCATGAGTGTCTGACTGTTGTTATGGTAACTATCAGATAATGACAACTTTCATGAAATGTTCTCCTGAATTTATCATCCTTTCTGCAACATTAAAGATAGATACCAGTTGTGATAATGATCTCAAAATGAGTTTGAACAGACTCCGATGAAATCACCACCAAAATGTTTGTATGTATATAAAAAAAAATATGTGCCAAATAGCTCTGGAAGAAAATGCGTAATTGCTGAGAAATGAGCAAAACAAGCACGGAATTCTATCAAATGTCTGGTATTTTTCGAAGCAATATTAATACACCGTCCCACATATGCTTTTCTGTGTTAGTGATCATCAGAATTATCAATTCTTAGCTAAGCTTTCATGATTTTACAAAGATAAGTTTACATTAATGTCCCAGATCTAGATGTAGGATAATATTTTGACAATTAACCTTGATTTAAAAGACTTTCTCAAGAAATAATTGTTGCTGCAACTACTGTCTTTTACCTTTAACCTGTTGTAGACTGAATGATTTGCTAAAAAGCTTCATGATACCCTGGATGTTGTCTCATAGGACCTTGCAATGACGCTTGGCACCACCTTTTTTTTCATACAGCGTGTTTCTATTAATAGAGAATCATTAAAAACGGTTTATCTTTTCCGGAATCGAAAAGCCGCATCGCCCTTAAACCAACCTGTTTCTACAGAGCGAATAATCCGATTAACTCACATTACGCGTCGTGGAACACAGCAATAACCACCTCCCAGAGGTGGTTATGAGAAAACGTATTTTGCGCGATGCGGTTTATCTATAACCGCATCGTGTCTTCTTCAACGGAAGTTTTCCGGAATTCTGGATACGGTTAGTACCGTTTAATGAGTCTCTGTAGAAGCATGCTGATAGACTCAAGCCCGCATATATGTGGATTGAGTATCCAATGGGTTAATACCTGTGATTATCTCTTAGATAAATTGGCTTTTGAAAAAGAAGTCTTCCTTGTAAGCAGGTGATGGAGAAAAAAAAGACAGAGAAATTAATATTGATAATATTTGGAAGTGATTGCGATGGAATACAAGCTAGAAAATAATTTTTGTGGTGAGATTGAGAGGTAAGACTGATAAAGTGGTGTTTGTGTTGGCTATTTGAAATATTTAGGTTGAAAAAGATTGTTCTTTTATAGGGGAACTGGATCCCCAATTTACAAAGGACTTTAATACTAGTATTATGATAACTTTTCTAAATGGTTAGTACCATGGTAACATTAATCAGCAGTCAATCAAAAATTGCAAGAATAATGAAAAGGAGCAAACACTGTCACAGTGTAAAACTCTCCAATGATGGAATACTCAGAATTACTTTGATTTTTTTGTTTTCTAGATTCAATTGTTGCCCTGAAGAGACTTAAAATGGAGAAAGAAAAGGAAGGCTTTCCGATCACATCGCTACGAGAGATTAGTACACTACTCAAAGCTCAGCATAGGAATATTGTTACTGTGAGGGTAAGTTTGCCCATTTGAAACTGATTTTTCTTTCAAGAAATTCTATTAGTGTTACTTCTCTTTCTTCTTTAATCGGTTAGCGGTTTCTGTGCCAGTTTAATCTGTTTTTACTTAAGTTAAATTTGTTGACCTGTATTCTGAACTTGGGTTTAATATAAACTCTGGTCTAAAGTTTTGGTTAAACTATGGATAGCCAATTGTATCAGACATCTCTAACAGAGCTGCCAAGTAGTACGATTTTTCCGTATTTAGTACGTTTTTGCAACCCAAATATGGCAGTACGTTTTTTTTTTTTAAATACGTTTTTTTTTTTTTTTTTTTTTTTTTTTTTACAAAATCGAAATTTATTGAGAAAAATCATCTCTATATGTCTCAATTTCATAAAACGTACACAAATATGGTTATTAGATCAATGTAATTTCAGGTAACTTGTTTTTTTTTTCAATCATTTTGTAAAAACCAGGGTGAGATATACACAAGTTTCAATGTTTTTTTTTTTTCATCTGCAAGAGTAGTGCACATTTTAGCTTGCATGCAGCTTGAGCGCCGTGATGGGCGAGTGCGCCAAGCATTTTATTATGAAATACACTTTTTTGGGGAAAAATACAAAATATTTATCTCACACGGTAAAAATACTGATTTTGGGGGATAAGAATACTGAAAATGCAAAATACAACTTGGCAGCTCTGCTCTAACAGTACAGTTTAATTTGTCATCTTATTTTAAACTCAAATCATACATGAGAGCATAGAGATAGTAATTAAATTCCCTTTTTTTTCTACCATTAAAGTATGGGGAAAGAACGCAGCAAATGAGTAATATACTATGTAAACAAAATGTTGACATTTTTGGCTTCCCATAATTTTAGCACACATAACCATGACCTAAGACAAACTGAGCTTCGGAATACAGGGCAGTGTGTGGTATTCTTATAACAATGGTTTATTTAATGCTAATCAAATGTAGACCATAATTTTACATAGTGCCATTTGTCACCTCATTCATCAAGAAAAAAGATATTATACTCATGCTTTGAAAAGTTTGCCCAATGTAATGGGCTATGTTGAATATGACCTCAAATTACTTCCTCTTCATCTTCTTAAAAGACAAGTCCACCCTAGAAAAATGTTGATTTGAATAAATAGAGAAAAAAATAAAAAAAACATAATGCTGAAAATTTCATCAAAATCAGATGTATAATAAAAAAGTTATGGCATTTTGAAGTTTTGCTTATTTTTCACAAAATAGTGATATGCACCACTCAGTGACATGCAAATGAGTCAGTCGATGATGTCCATCACTCACTATTTGTTTTTTATTGTTTGAATTATACAATATTTCATTTTTTACATATTTGACAATAAGGACCACCTTGACTGAACCATATAGTATTAAACAATGCTAATTCCATATGTTCAGGGAGTAATTAGTCGTTGTTTCCTTGACAATGAAGAGAAAATTAGAATATTTCATATTTCATATAATGAAATACAAAAGACATAGTGAGTAGATGACGTCATCAGTCTCCTCATTCGCATACCGACCAGGATGTGCATATAACTGTTTTGTGAAATTAAGCGAAACTTTAAAATGTCATAACTTTCTTATTTTACATCCGATTTTGATGAAATTTTCAGTGTTATGCTTGTTGGATTTTTCTTTTTTTATTCCAATCAACTTTTTGTTGGGTTGGACTTGTCCCTTAACATGTTCTTCTATATTTTGTATTTACAGGAAATAGTGGTAGGTAGTAACATGGATAAGATCTACATTGTAATGGACTATGTAGAACATGATCTGAAATCACTCATGGAGACCATGAAGCAACCGTTTACTATAGGTAAGGCGTCCATCAGTCATTCAGAAAATGAATAATTTCTTTGAGAATTTAACGACTTTTAACTATATCCACTGTAATATGAGCATCCCTCTGTATCAGGATTGTTTCAGACCTAGTACAGCTTTAGTATGACCTCCAGAACGAAGTAACACCTATTTTCTTTAGCTAGTGGTTTAATTGCATAACAAGAAAATGGCTAAACCACTAAACTATGAAGTTTTTTCCTTATAATGAATGATAACAAACCAGGGGCAAATATACGTGGGACCTATAATAAGTGTCCAGAATATTTGGATACATCATAAATCCTTATTTTGGTACTCATGTTTATCATGTTTAAAACATACAAGAGATCTCTGTGGCTGCTAATG
Source organism: Lytechinus pictus (assembly GCF_037042905.1). Taxonomy (NCBI): domain Eukaryota; kingdom Metazoa; phylum Echinodermata; class Echinoidea; order Temnopleuroida; family Toxopneustidae; genus Lytechinus; species Lytechinus pictus. Next base: position 23,312,400 of record NC_087258.1, on the reverse strand, counting down.
TATATTTCAATTGGGTGTTTATGTGGTCACCATTTGGTGATGTTTCTAAACTACTCAAAGGAATATGTATCCATGTGATATATCTGTGGTTTGCTATGCGGGAGAGTATGTCTCTCGAGAATTGGACTTTATAGCAATCAGAGATTTTATTTCTTGTGAATATTTACCTTCCCTGATTTTTGGATGTGAAGTTGAGGCAAGCTTGCCTACAGTAAAGCTTATTACAAACCTTGTCTTCCATTGATAACAGGAGAGACCAAATGTTTGATGCTTCAGTTGTTACGTGGAGTGCATCATCTCCATGACAACTGGATCCTCCATCGAGATCTCAAGACATCCAACCTCCTCCTCAACCACCAAGGGTGTCTCAAGATCGGAGACTTTGGTCTGGCCAGGGAGTACGGTTCCCCGATCAAACCATACACGTCCATCGTGGTCACCCTGTGGTACAGGGCTCCTGAACTGCTTCTTGGGACCAAGGTAATATCACGTAAAGATGATGATGGTGATGGTGGTGGTGATGGTGATTGTGGTGACGGTGGTGATGAGGATGATGGTGATGATTGTGATGATGGTGGTGATGATGATGGTGATGATGATGCTGATGATTCTGATGGTGATGATGATTATGATGATGATGACGATTATGATGATGATGATGATGGTGGTGGTGATGATGATGATGATTATGATGGTGATGAAGGTAATGGTAGTGGAGGTGGTGATAGGGGTAATTTATTATTATTATTTTTTTTATTTAAAAATTAGAAATGTTCCAATTTGCATATTTTCATGGAAACACCAGTGATTTTCAATTTCTATTTTACTGCCCATTTAAGGATTGAATAGTGCTTTCTCTTTGAAGTTGTTTTAAAATCAAATACAAAATACTGATACATCAAAATTTTGGTATGCTATTTGAGTATGCTATGTTTGGTATGCTATTAGGAGCTTCGCAAGAAATGTTATTGGGATAAATTCCAAACTGCTGACTCCCTTTTACAATTGGTTACATTTCAAAATTTAACATTTGGGTGTTTTTTTTTCTATTGATATAATATAGGTCTATTCAACGCCCATAGATATGTGGTCAGTAGGTTGTATATTTGCCGAGTTCCTTACCATCAAACCCATCTTCAATGGACGCTCGGAAATTGATCAACTCAACAGGATATTCAAGGTAATATTCCAATACTATATTATACTTTTGATGAGAATTTGAAAGTTTTGTTTTTATACTGAGAATAAGCTTTTATTCTGATTTAAGCAATCTTCTTAATGTGTTGACGTATTATCATAATTTGATATTAGATTAATCAACAAGGAAAAAAACATACTTAATGATAATGGCAAAGTGGTTACCTCTTTCTATAATAGATACCATAAATGGGTTAAAAAAAAAATTTCCTTCCTTTTGTGATATCTTCACTGATTTTAAGTGCTTAATGTAGTCTTTGGCAATAATTTAAGAAGATTACCTTGAATAATGATAATAATAATTATAACAACAACCATAATAATAATCTGTTTTCGATAGATTATTTTTAAATTCAAATTTAAATAATAAATAAATAAATAATAAATTTAAACATTACCTTAAGACTCGTCTATTCAATGCCTCTTACTCTTAATTGTTCCTGAATCTATTACTATTATATTTGTACTTTTTCTCTTTCGTTCTTTCTCTCTTCTTTCACTGCGCCTTGGGCACTCTGCCGAGTGGATTTGGCGCATTACAAATCACATATATTATTATTATTATTAGATAAAAAACAGAACACAATAATTAATTTGAACTCTAGTGCCCTCCAACCCCCCCCCCTCCCCCAAAACCCACATGATTTTGAAAGTAAGGTTTACAACCACGTGAAATGCAAGATATATCTACATTATGCCAATGTGAATAATGATCTTATTTAATAATAATAATAATATTCCGCATTTATATAGCGCTTAACACATCGGAACGACGTCTCTAAGCGCTTTACAGATATATTATTACCCCGGTCATAGGCTTTCGCATCCTACCGGGTACCCATTTAACACCTGGGTGGAGAGTGGCAAATTGTGGATTGACGCCTTGCCAAAGGACGCTAGGCCATGGTGGGATTCGAACACACGACCCTCTGATTACAAGGCGAGAGTCAGAACCGCTACACCACAGCGCTTCCATCATATTTTTTTTTCTTTTTAGGAATTAGGCACTCCAAGTGAGAAGATCTGGCCTGGCTATAACGAGCTTCCCGCCGTGAAGAAGACCACCTTTGCCCACCATCCTTACAACAATCTCAGGAATCGATTCGGAACCTACCTGACGGACATTGGCTTTGAGCTGCTCAACAAGTAATGATTATAATATTTCACTTTAATATACAGTAGTGCTTATTACACTGAAACAATGTCTCTTTGACCCCCGTCATCAGATCCTGGCTTGCTTGAACATAAGGCCCGTATTCTGAAGTTGGGTTCAATTTAAACTCTGGTCTTAAATTTATTTCTTAGAACACTATTCTTTATACCAACAAATTCAACTTCAAGTAAAACTCTATAATTGTAAGTTTATACGCATTGGTTTATCATGTCTCCAAAGTTTACTAGAATATTAATTGGTTATTGGACATTTCTTTCAAAAATATTTGTTTACTTTCACTGTTGTTGCGGTTATGATTTACATCAAATATTTCACTGTTTATGTTTATATATTATGTTTTTACTTTGTAAATCTTTCTCAATTCAGCCACTGGCTGCGATGAAATGATAATAAAACCTTCAATTCAATTTAAATTGGGTTTAACTATGGACAGCCAAGTGTGACATAAATGTCAAATGATAGGCCATAGGCCATGGGCTCAAATTCTGAAATCAGGTTTAGACCATGGTCTAACTCTGCTAAGATTTAATATGGTAAGCCAAAAATGTCAAAATGTTGTTTGCATTGCTTGTTCCTCATGTTTACTGTGCTCTTCCTAATTCTATGATGTTGAAGACAGCTATCTAATTTATCCTCCTCAGACATTTAAGAATGATTTGAGAGTCAAATGAGCTGATACATTGAACCTCTACTTTTAAAGATTTATGTCACCATTGGCTGTCCATACTTAAAACCAGAGTTTGAATTAAACCCGAGTTCAGAATATGGGCCAATGTATGCAATTTCTCTTCAATCAGGGTTTTCAGTCTCGGGTAAAAACTTCATTTCATGCCCTGCTAGTTTTTTCAGGTCATAGAATTTGCAAAAAAAATGACTCATAATGAGTCATCTAGGCCTTGTGATTATTTTTTAGGGGGTGTTGGAAGGGTGACACGACATTCACTCCGGCGGCAATTGCTCTCGGCTTTATTTCATCTAAGATATAGGGTTAGGGTTTGGTTTGCAATAGGGTTGAATCGTCGCCGGAGCAAATGTCATGGAACTGTTGGAAGAATATATTTGCAATCAATTGTAAATACTCTGTTGCAATATTACGATTGATAGCTCGATTTTAGTAGTAGCCAATCAGATTACACTGATGGTTGCAAAAAGCAGATCAGTAATCAATCACAAATTTGCAATTAATTGCAAGCAAAGACACTACAAGGGTAAGACTGGACAGTCAATAGAACGTGTTATGAAACAATCGGGAAGATCGCCCCATATCGTTGAGTAAGTAGACAGTTGCGTATCGCCATTTTGGGTTGTGTCCAAAACATACGAGAGAAATGGTGGAGGGGTGAAGGAATAAATGATTTCCTCTCCCAAACCTCCTCTCTCATTATCCGTATATGTTTTATACACAGTTGCGTCCCAATGTGCGAAGGTTTACTTAATCAACACTGTTTGGCGCCCTTCCCCATTAGCAAAATTGAGCGTTTCAAAAATCACAGGAGTGTCCGGTCTTCCCCTTGTAGCATCTTTGTTGCAAGACTATGAATCATTTAGGGACTGAATATAGAATTGCAATTGATCGCAAGTTTCTTAGTGGCCAACCTGAAACAATATTCGAACATGTTTATGAATAATATCCCTTATTTTCCCTCTCAGATTCTTGACCTATGACCCTGTCCGTCGGGTCTCGGCGGAGGACGCCCTCAAGCATAGCTACTTCACCGAGTCCCCGCTACCGATCAGTGAGAACATGTTCCCGACGTGGCCTGCTAAGAGCGAGATGGTCAGGACGAACAAGCCAAGGAGTCCACAGGCACCCGAAGGAGGCCAACAGTTTGCTAAACTGGTAAGACAGCAAGGGGTGCTGCATTAGTGTTAAAATGCAGAAGAATGAGGATTTAAAAACCCACATGGTATTCAAGGGTTGGAAACACAATTCATGCAAGTACTGGAAGGTTTTCAGAGCATCCAAGTAGTACTGATTTTCAGTAATAAGAACAGAAAAATGAGAATACTGATGGTTTCATGCAAAATACTGATTTCTAAAACTTCAGTTTTATGTGTTTTTGTCCTATGGTAGTTCTTTTAAAATACTGATTTCCTCACCAAAATACTGATTTTCAGCTTTTATAGTTCTGGAATTTTCTTGTTCAGGGGAGCGTTTCATCAGTACTTTCATCCGACAAGTTGTCGGATCTGACATCTTTCGATGATTTTGATTGGCTGAGAGGCATTGTTCCTATGGTAACTGTCGGATAAAATGGGACTTGTCGGATAAAACGTCCGACAAGTCCTTTCATGAAACGCCCCCCAGGTTGGCAGCTCAATTTTTTGGTTATCAACATTTTTGATGTAACAATTTGTCAGGTCTCAGTTTCCTTGATCTAAATGGGCTGAGAAGCACACGTGTCTGACGATGGCAACTTGTTAAAGGGATGGTCCGGGCTGAAAATATTTATAGCTTTATAAATAGAGTAGAATTCACTGAGCAAAATGCCAAAAATTTCATCAAAATTGGATAGCAAATATCAAAGTTATTGAATTTTAAAGTTTAGCAATATTTTGTGAAAACAGTCGTCATGAATATTCATTAGGTGGGCTGATGATGTCACATCTCCACTTGTTCTTATGTATTTTATTATATGAAATTAGGTCTAATCAAATTTTTTCCTCCAAGAACTAGAAAAATTGGATTGACAACTGATTTAGTGCATTAGATATTTATTGCTGCAAATTATTTCATTATAAGGGAGACATATTATTCACACAAGTATGAAATAATGAAAAAAATATGATTTTATGTAATAACATAAGAAAACGGAAAGTGGGGATGTGACATCATCAGTCCAGTCCAACTAATGAATATCCATGACGACTGTTTTCACAAAATATTGATAAACTTTAAACTTCAATAACTTTATTATTTGTTATCCAATTTTGATGAAATTTTTGGCATTTTGCTCAGTGAACTCTACTCTATGTATTAAAATATTTTCAGCACGGACCATCCCTTTAATGCTGACAGCTTTCATGAAACTGTCCCCATCCCTTTAATGCTGACATCTTTCATGAAACTGTCCCCTGATTGAGCTAAAATGTCAATGTACTATAACAGCATAGCTGTTTTACAGACTAGTAGTCGAGCTAGAGTATCATAATAGTGCAATATTTGTTCATGCCATGCAGTATGTGTTTTATGAAATAAAAAGATACATCAACTTATTTACCAGTAATATTAGGTTCATGCTTTTCCATGTTTTCCAGAAAAGGGTAAAAATGCATCTCATATGCACCTTTTTTGTGATTTATGATTCACTATCTAAATCAGTAATAACAAGAATGTGACAAAAGGCTGCAAGCGGCCCCAAATGATGAGCTGTAATCCGCCTTGACTCTTAATCATATTCATTCAATGAACTCTTTTTCAGTCTCTCAAATTTTCAATCAGTTCTTAGGAAAGATTTTTAAATTTGGGGCCTTCAAGCTCTCAGTTTGCATATTCTGTTCTTGAAACTTCTGGCAAAAGTATACAAACTTGGGTTTTTTGTTCTTTGAACAATGTCTTGAGTCTAAAAAGAGTACTTATTCATGTTTATTTTTCTTTGAAATCATTGTAGGAAAAAGAGGATGAAGATTCTGGATTCCGAATGAACTTACCGACCCAAGGAAGCTCGGCACAGAGTGCAGGATTCAGTCTGAAATTTTAATGATGACTATTAAAAATCAACTATTCTTCAGCACGAAGTGAAGATATTTCAAAGACCAGTTAGTAGATTCTTGGCCCGGCTGTAGCTCCAGCTGCTAAAGGCGATTCGTGCATTCAAGGAATTAATCTTGCCGGGTACCCATTCACCTCACCTGGGTTGAGTGCAGCACAATGGATAAATTTCTTGCTGCAGGAAAACACGCCCTGGCTGAGATTCGAACCCACGTCCCTCTCATTGAAAGACAAAATTTGTGACCACTAGACCACGAAGCTCCCACACTCTTACTCGAACAAGTTTGAACATTTGCTATCCCAGGCAGCAGTGAGTGCATGGTGTGGTTGTACTGATTGTTTTTTATTTATCAACTTTAATCTGTGGGCCGTTTCATAAAGCAGTTTGTAAGTTAAGAGTGACTTTAAGAACGACTGGTGTTCCTTTCTTGTGGTAAATGATATTCACCATTAAATGTTCCTTTGTGATTATTTAGCGCGTAAGAAAGGATCACCAGTCATTCTTAAAGTCGCTCTTAACTTACAAACAGCTTCATGAAACGACCCCCAGTTCAGTTTAGAAGAGCAGCCATGACAAGAAAGTGATGACAATTCATAAATCAATGATTTTAACTCGTGAAAGTTGATACCTTAGATCGACATGAATGTTTTTGATATAAATATGGTAGACACGTTCAAAAATTGTCCCCAGAGGCCAAAATCAAATAATTATTTTTTTCCCCCCACAGTATTTGAGCCCTGTGGAACGTCTATGATCTCACAAAATTTAAGAGTCTCACTGGTGTCCCTGGATATTGTAATATCATGCTACCCCCCCCCAAAAAAAAATGCATTCAATCACATACATTTCACACTTCAAAACCGCCTTTAAATGACTTTACCTCACAGTCAAAGATTCTATTGAAATTTTCTTTGGACAATTTGTGAAAGCGGCTGCGATATGAAGTGATTTGATCATATTTTCTCATGCGACTATGCCCATCAGTAACAAGAAAAGTATGATTTCAGAAACTTTGAACAGGCTTTGTAACCTCTTATTGTTAACAAGTTTTAAGAAAGATGGCCCAGATAACATTCATCTTATCTACCCTTTATGCCATGTGAACATTACATTTTGCTTTTACCCATGATCAGGTAATTAAACTGAAAGAAAAAGAAAATATTGAAGTAAAATACAAGTATTGAAATTCCTCTTGTTAAATCTCCATTACAAGATTACCCATACATTCTGTGATCTCCCCCCCCCCAAATGTTTTGTTTCAATTGCTAAAAAACAATTGAAGTTGAATATAGATATTGTCTCAAGTGAATGATGAAATGTAAATATTTATGTACCTTTTCAATTTGTTTTGTAATAAATATTACTGTTTTCTAAAAATAATAAATGCTTTAGCTGTGATTTTGTGTACAATTCTATGATATTTGTGGATGAACAATATAAAATACCAAGGAAAAAAAATACTAAAAGAAAGAGATCGATCTACTTCTTTGTTCATTTAATTCATAAATTCATTATATACGAATTCATAATTATATTGATAGACACGATTATGCAATGTTTGTCAACTAGCATATAGTGATTTTATAAAATGTATAAATTGCTATGACTTTGGATAATGAACTACACATATGTACAGTAACATTTTGAAATATAATTAATAAATAAGGTATAGATGGATGCGAGAGAAAGAGAAAGAGGGGGAGAGAATGATAGAGAGAGGTAGGGAGAGAGAGAGAGAGATGGGGAGGGGGAGACGGTGGAGAAATAAAATGTATATCATATCCGGACAGAAAGAGGGGGAGAGAGAGTGACAGAGAGAGGTAGAAAGAGAGACAGGGAGAGAGAGAGAGAGAGTGGAGAAATAAAATGTATATTGTATCAGGACAATTCAAAGATCAAGACTTTCATAAGATTCAAATAAAAAAATAATCAAAACATGAGCTGGCTATATATGTATCGGTTCTCATAATACACGTACATACAATAAAGTTGACTTCTTGACTATGACACATTGATGTGTAGGCTTATACATGTATATTTTTAGAATATAAATACAACACGACATGCACAGTCATGAAGGAAGGGTGGCAAGTTTCAGTTTCAGTGGGACCCCGTGGTACTCGACAAGTGTCAGTGGGCTTGGGGTCACACACCCCCCCCCCCAAAAAAAAAAAATGGGTACACTCATTCTGCGAAGCGAATTATCATCTAAATGCATCGGGATACAAATGTGTACAGCGGTAGCACCACAGACGAGGAGAGGGGCAGGGGTGGGCGACAGGGTGACCGCCTCTATGAAATTTTATATTTTGAAAGGGGGGAGAGGGGGAGTATGAAAAAGAGATTTGATTCGGTTAACTCTGTAATTACATGGACCTATTATTTAATGTATAAAAACATACGATGTCACATGAAGATCTTTATGCCTTGTAGGCCCTATGTAATGTCAAAATTAAATACATGTAACAGTTTGTCGTTGACCCTTCAATGTGGCGGACATTTGGCGTACAGATGGGGAGGGGGGGCTTGGGGTCACACACCCCCCCAAAAAAAGTTTCACGACCAAGAAAAACAAATGACTTGGATTTCTTTTTTTTATACCTAAAAAGGTAAACAAATCTCGCTCGTTTCGCTTACTTCTCGCCGACTGTAAGTAAAGTTGCCCCATATGTCTGGGAATCCTCGATTTGTTTTTGGAGGGAGGGGGGGGGGGGGCTCATTACGCCATTAGTGCCTGAGATATCAACATGAGAGGTTCTGACGAGATGTCAGTCAATGGCTTATCACGAGCAGTTGATCTTTATTCGTGGACCACAGTCTGTCCAAACGCTTCCTGGATTAAAAGAATAAAGAGAAAAGAGAGAGAAAGAAAGAAGAAAATATAGTATTACGATGTGATCATAATTGACAATACATATTACAACTTCTCAATGAATGCGTATGTTTAATGATTCAATGTGGCCTGGATGATCAGGATGGACTAAAGATGATCATTGAAATGATTTTGTTTTCTTTTACCCCCCATAAAGAATTTCATTGTAAATTCTAAAGTATCACAGACTACTGAATGACGCCATCTCGAGTCCCTAACTACTCATATCTGGCCAGTTTCCTGACCCATAATGCTAGTGTTGTCTAGTAATATAGACCCACTTGAATGATAACATGCTAATTAAGTACTCAATATATTTAGACCGCAATAATTATGTTACCAAATAGCAAAACATTTATTTTTCCTCTCAAAACATTTTAGTTTCTCTATTCAAATACAATTATAGGTCAATTTATTCTCTGTAGTGTTAGTAGATATCTGAAAACGTATATTTTAAGACTATGTATTTATAACACATAGTCAATGAGAGACAACACACAGCTCACTCCCCCTAAAAGATTCCTTCCAGTATTACAAAGTGGTAGGACAATGAATCCGGCAATTAATGGTAATTATTAATTGAATCATGATCCATTTTTTTTACATTGATTTCATGAAAAGTAAATATATTTGATAGATACCGTCAATGGCAGATCCGGGTAAGGGTCACATCCGGCCCGTGCCCCCCCCCCTTGAGAGGCACAAGATTATCTTTTAGGGGTTATGTCATGCATACGCAAGTGAGGACCCTTTTTTTTTAATAAATATTTGCTTGTCAAATTTATGACCCCCATTTTGTAATGAAAACCTTTTTCTTTTTGCTTGTCATTTTTTGGTACAAAAATGCCCCATTGAAAATCCTGGATCCGCCCCTTAATTGATGTCATATTGGAAAACGAGAACTTTAAAAGAGGCGCTGTCATAAGCAGTGGAACTAATTACCGCTTACAACTTTAATGGCATGCCTAGATTTTTTTTTCAGGAGTGATGATGGTAATGATGGCGATGATGATAATGATTATGATGATGGTAGTGATGCCGATGTTTATGATGATGATGATGATGGTGATGATGGTGATGATAATGACGATGATGATGTCGGTGATGATGGCGATTATGACTATGCCGATTATTGATGGTGAAGACGATGATGACGATGATGATGATGGTGATGATGGCGATTATGACTTTGCCGGTGGTGATGGTGAGGATAATGATGATGGTGATTTCGCTCTGATGAAAGGTGATGATTATGATGATGATGGTGGTGGTGGCTGATGATAATGATGGTGTTGGTGATAATGATTAAAATGATAATGACAATGAAAGAAAGAAAAAAAATGATCCTACTAAATTCCCAAATCTGATTTTCGAAGCCAATTTCACTATAAGTTAATAGAACCCCCCTGAAATATTCCAAACTTTTCAAATGCCCATGTGAAGGTACTGAAACCGCTTAAGTCTCCGAACTATAAATTCTGGGCTTCGTCAACTTTTGCTCTTCTTCACACTGCGCCTTTACTTGTGATCAATGCATTTTATGTACAACATATCATTTTACATCAATAGTATTAAAACTTTTTTTTAAATATAAATTTACTGGAGTGCTTGCTCTCTTCTTTTTCGACGAAGCCGTCTGGTTAGAATGGTGATAAGATATGAGATGAATAGAAGCAAAATCAGTCCTCCAACTGAAATCCCTACAGGGAGTACAATGTGACCTGCAGATAAAGGTCAAAGCTCAACGTCATATTGATATTTCGATTATTTGTTTTTTTTTTCAGAGAAACTCTTTATTCAAAATATCTCCACAAAGCATTATAATCAAATTCAAATTGCAGTTTATACATTACATACGGTATTATACATGTATGGAATTCAACATTTTAAAAAAGCTCTATGGGCCACGATCAATATTAAGATATTATGATAAACTAATTTTGTTGCATATTCATAGTGCAACAAAACGTCAACGTCATATTCACATTTCGATGATTTTTTTCTGACACTCTTTATTCAACATTTCTTCACAAAGCATTATAATTAAATTCAAAATACATTTTATAACTTACATACCGGAACAGTATTATACATGTATAGAATTCAACATTTTGAATAAGCTCGATGGGCCACGATCCATTCAGATATACAGTAAACTTATTTTGTTGCATATTCATAGTGCATTCTATCTCATGCTGATATCTTAATATCTTTTGAATGATGAAAAGTGATAATAATTATAGTTAAAAATATATAACATTTAGCTGAACTAAAAGAAGAATAATTTCCACCTGGTATGCCCAATACAAAATCATTAAAATATAATGCAATCTCACTTATTAGAGTGTATTTTTCAATATCTAAAATTCGACAGGTGAAGAGCATTCCCAAAATAAATGAGCAATATAATAGTTACAGTGTATTCTGAACAAAAAAGAAAAGAACACAAATCAGAATTTAATATACCAACAGTTTCCAAATACTTGTTATTATGAAGAATTTGTTATTAAAAAATTATTGGCGTAAGATGGGGGAAGTGGCTTGGGCCCCCAAGAAGATCGCGACCAAGAAGAAAAAGAAGACAAAAGGGAAAGAAGAAAGAGAGAAGGGCAATTAATACCAACAATGGAAAACTTAAAATATATCAAATCCTGAATAATCAATAGATTTAAGAATAAAACTGGGTCCTTGTTTCGATTTCCTTTGAATTCCGCGCTCATTTTTAAAACCTTTCCGTTTAATTAAAGGGGAGTCCAGCCTTAGCCATTAATGTTGTGTTGGGAAGGATAAAAATGAATTAAACAGAATGGTGAAAGTTTTGAAAGAAATCGGACAAGCAATAAAAAATTATAGCTGCTTTAAAATTGAGATCACTAATACTATGTAGATTTCAAATTGGCAACTGGGTCAGTAAATTATGACAAGGGCAAGGACAACTTTCCCATAGGCCATGTACTTAATTATCAGGGATTTGTGGTTTTCTCCTAAGTACCCATTCCCCTGGGGCAGTAATCTAAATATAACCCAGGTAGTATATTGTTTTATGTCCTCATGAAAGAAATATATAATTTGAAATAAAACTTTTGGGGAAAATGACATTTTAGCCATAATATGTATTGGAGTACATGGAAGAGTAGTCCTTGCCTTACATCACTATGACATCCCATATGCGGCCAATTTGAAGTCTCCATGGGTATAGTGATTACCAATACTTACAACTTTTAAAAATTCATAACTTTCTTGTTGTTTGTCCAATATTGTTCAAACTTTCACCTATCAACTTGTCTGATTTTTATTTTCCTTATAAAAACAAGTTTTTATTTGGGTTGGATTCCCCTTTAAGTGCTTATTTTCTCATACTTGAAGTTTGGTTTCATATTACTCAATTAGAATATATGCGCGCCGCTCATTAACCATCGAATCGCTAATATTGTCCTAATCATATTTCCAATCACAATACAATTGTATTCTCGACCAAATTATCCCCTCTCTCGTTGCTCCCCCCAAACGATACGATTTCAATCTCAATAGTACAACATAAGATTCTTAAAAATGATTGGTAAAAATAACTGATAGGTTTGTGAATATGATAATATCCAACTAAATGAGCAATCGTCAAATTAACCAAAATATTGGTTAGAATCTACCAATATTTTGACTATTAATTTTGATCGGATTATAATAATCACCAGCCGATCCGACATTTTGACCAATCCTTTCGGAGAGTGTAGAAATATATTTAAAAAAATATGTACATCCGATACAATCAGCCTGCCGAATCTCATTAATTTTAGATTCACGGTATTTGATACGTGTATTTGGAAACTTGAATCCGTGAAGAATTAGATTTTTTTTTATTTTGATAGGCCTACACCCGTACGGCATATGTGAAACAATTTCTCTTTTATTTACAAGGGGTGAAGAAAAATCAAATTTATCAATGTCTATCTGTGGATGCAAATGCGGTGTCAACAAAATAAGTAGGATGATTACCAATTTGCGCATTAATAATTGAGCATTGTCGTGCACATCATTCCATCAATTATTGTGTAAGGTTTCGGTGCAGAAGATCGAAAGATGACAAAGTACTATACCGGTGAGAAGACGACACGCTAAACTACGGACATAATTAAACTGCACACCCGATGATATGAATTTTACAAGTTGCTGAATAATTTTTAGGGGGATGGGGTAGGGGCAGAAAACCCAACGGAATGACAATATTCCTCACTCGCGCGTGTTTGATTGTCTAAATAAGTTACTGCAAAACTGTCAGGTGAATATTCACACCAAGAATTTCATCAGAAAATCACATTTATTTCTCGTTTTCATTGTTATGATCAACATTAAAAAGTGGCCGCTTTGTTATTTTCATTAAAAAGTCACAATATTTTGCAATTTTATGATGGTTAAAGCGACTGTAATTGATGAAATACATGAAAATGTCAGACGGTCAAAAAACCCATGCCCACACGAAACCTAAACATGAATACTAATCATGCTAATAGTTCTATACTTCGAATTGTTGATAATTATAGCAAATGACTTGAAACTAAATGCAATGATCGATTCCGGTGCTCCCGCTATGTCATGCCAGAAATTCATTGTAAATTTCCTGTATGATTGTCATTCAAACTTTCCCATACATTTATAATTTCATTATTTTTTTTCTCCGCTACAGAGCAAAGACTATGGGATCTATATGAGATTTACATCAACATGTATAACAAAGATTAAGCCGCGACAAACCATGTACAAAAAGTGAGAATCAGTTGTAAATATTTTACACATTCTGGTCCCCGTTTCACAACACCTGTTAATTAACAATTACATTTGAAATAACAGTTTAAGCTACTAAAATCATTCGATTTGATTGGCGGATAGTAAAATTGTTAAGTTTTTTTTTATTATAACAAGACTTTATGAAACGCGACCCTGGTTTAGTATATGGGTTCCATGACAATTGTTCCGGCGACAATTGCTCCGATAGAAAATCTGCACGTTAAGTCGAACCTAACACCTAACCTTAAAAACTAAATAAACCCAAATCATTACCTTTACATTATTCTGAACCCAAAACTCTATTACAATTCTAACTATAACCTTATGCACACTGACATATTGATACTGGGGCAAATATCGCAGGGGTATATGTCGTGTCGCCGACCAGTATATGAACATGGTCGGCTGTGGCGTGTTGAGCCAAACATTAAAGGGGGTAAAAGGGTATTACCAGGAACAATTTTAGCTAATCTGAAATGAAAAGCAAATTTTAGGATAGAATTTTGTCATAATATTCAATACGTATGGTCATATTCCTCTTTCTTCTCTTTTCTTTTCTCTTCCTCTTTTCCTTCCTTCCATTTCTTTCTTTCGTGGTCGTAGAATTATTTTGTGGAAGGGGGGGGGGGGGGGTAGAGCCCCAAAGTCTCCAACTGCATGCCTACGCCAGTGCTGATCGGGTATTGTTTAAAATTCTAAACTTATATAATTTAAACAGCATTGTTCAGTTTTGCACCCATGTAATAATATATCTAAACTATATATTTGCTTAGACTATCAAACAATACGCGAACAATTAATGTAATATTTGAGTTTGTATATGAAGCGATTTAATACCTTGTCACAAGTCCTTTGTCTTTTCATTTGAAAAGAAAACATGATTATTTACCTATATCCCTTTTGCATATAGGTGTCGACTCGGACCACTGGCCATCTATACACTCTATGGATGCATTACCATTGATGTAATAACCTTTCTCGCAGGTAAAGTGAGCAGAATTTGAATAATTATCGATTGTTACGTCACCGTTTGCCGGGGGAAGAGGTGTGCTGAACAAACATTCTGCAAGAAAGATAATAATGTATAGAACAATTTATATTAATGCTGAATATGTTATCAGAGAGAAATAATTTTATAATGTAAAAGAAAGGCTTGGTAATTAAGGGTGGGAAAATATTGATAATAATAATGATGATGATGATAATAGTAAATATCTAATGATAATAACAACAATTATAATGATGATATTAATGATACAAAAAAAAAAAAAATAATAATAACAATATAATAATAATAATAACAATAATAGTAATAATAATAATAATTTGATGATAATAATGATGATTAATTTTCGATAAATTGTCGTCCTTTTCTGAGTAGACTTGTTCTCTTTCGTTTTTTCTTTCTTTTTCTTCATCTCATCTTATTTCTTTCTCTCTCTCTCTCTTCACTCTCACTATAATTCTCACGTTCCTCTGTATTCTAGCTCTCTCTCTCTATCTCTCTCATTCGCACTTTCCTCTCCACGTATTCTTTTATTGCAATGCGTGATTGTGGGTGTATGGATGTATGTGCCTTTTTGTAGGTTTAGTGTGTAGGCTTTAGCTAATGCTGATGCTTTTTAAAATAGTTAATTTAACATTAATATTTTGGGGGTATTTTATTGTACTTCATAATTGTACCTTTAGCATGTTTAGGGCCTCAAACACAAGCACAGACTGATTGTTAGAGGTCCTGGCTCATTAATGAGTCTGATTTTTCTACTTTGTAACTTCTTGATTGTGTTAGTTTACCAAATAAATATAATTTTATTGAATTGAATGATGATTATGATGATGAGGAGGAGGAGGGGGGAGAGGAGAGGGAGGAAAAGAAGACGAAGCAGAAGAATAAGAAGAAGAAGAAAAAATAAAAAGAAGAAAAATAAAAAAGAAAAGCAAGGAGAAGAATTTATGAAAAAGGAAGAAGAAGAAAAAGAAAAAGAAGAAGAAGAAGAAGAAAGAAGAGAAGAAGGTAAGATGAAGAAGAAGGGGGACAAAGAAACAATTTTCTTAGCACATCATCCATAGAATGGCGGCGTTTCCATAAGGGCAATGAGAGCAACCATTCAATCAATCCAGTACATGTTTATATCAAAATAGACAGATAAAATAAACGTGCATTATATACACTCTTGAGAATAGGAAACCAAACCAAACTGCGATTGCTCATACCACCATTGCAAAAACTTTTTAAACATCATCCGAAACCAAACGTGTGTACTTTATATGACATTGGGATATATTATGATTAGAGACAGGTCCCCGTTACAATTAATTCTTGGGCACCGGTGTCCTTTTACAAATTTAAAGTGGTATGGCATAGTCAGATCTAAATGATAAACGCACAGTTTAAATGTTTAAAATAATATTTTTTAAGATTAATTTAAGGAAAATGGAAGATTATTATTCTAGAAATATCACAATTCCAAGTAATAATATTGCAGGGGTAGATATAAATAATCCAACAAGATGAAGTGACATTTTAAATCTTTCAGCATTTTTGTCTCACCTGCATAGCAGAGTGAGACTATATAGGCGCCGCTTTTCCGACGACGGCGGCGTCAACACCAAATCTTAACCAAAGGTTAAGTTTTTGAAATGAAAGCATAACTTAATAAGAGTGTGTGGATCTAGTTCATAAAACTTGGACATAAAATTAATCAAGTATCACTGAACATCTCGTGCGAGTTTCAGGTCACATGAACAAAGTCAAAGGTCATTTAAGGTCAATGAACTTTGGCCATGTTGGAGGGAATATTTAAATTGCTGTCATAACTTTTAAAGTTCATTGATATAGTTGATGAAATGTGGACATAGGGGTAATCAAGTATCACTGACAAGTCTTTGGTCACATGATCAAGGTCAAATATCATTCAGGGTCAATGAACGTAGTATTGTATCATTATATGAATGGTGTTTTTTGTGAATGATTATTTTATAGTAGTTTTCAAAGTCAGCACTGCTGCTATATTGAATCGCATAATGCAGGTGAGACTGCCAGAGGCGCTCTACTTGTTGAATTATAGTTCACTGCCGGGTTAAAGGTCACTCACCACAGAGGGCATGCTGGAAATAAATCAATATGACGAGATGACACGCCAATCGGACCACCATGATAGGAAACATTGTTGACAAAGGGATCGATACAACGATCGGTGATCAGGCATAATTACTGTTTTGAATGGAAAAAGAGCGGGTAAAAATATTTTTTTTATTTGATAGTACTGAAAATAATAGTAATGATGATGATGATAGTAGAAAAAATGGTAATGCTACTGCTATTACTACTACCAGGGGCGGATCCAGGATTTTCCAAAAGGGCACATTTTCCCAAGGAAAAATTTGACAAGTGAAAAAGTTGAAAAATGTCTTCACTTTCAAAAGGGGGGCACACTTGTGTTTTAACGGCATTTTTACATTACGAATTTTAATTGTGCCTCTCAAGAGGCGGGGGGGGGGGGGTGCGGGCAGGCTGTGTCCTATCTGGATCCGCCAGTGACTACGACTACTACTACTACTACTACTACTACTACTACTACTACTACTACTAACTACTACTACTACTACTACTACTACTACTACTACTACTACTACTACTATAACACTACTACTTCTACTACTACTACTATACTACTACTTCTACTTCTTCTTCTTCTTCTACTACTACTACTACTACTATACTACTACTACTTCTACTATTACTACTACTAATACTACTACTACTAGTAGTAGTAATAACGATAGTAGTAGTAGTAGTAGTAGTAGTATAGTAGTAGTAGCAGTAGTAGTAGTAGTAGTAGTACTATACTACTACTACTACTACTTCTACTACTACTACTACTACTACTACTACTACTACTACTACTACTACTACTACTACCCAATATTTGTAAAATTAAGGCAATGTTGCGTTGCAATAGCCCAATATGGGGTAAAAAATATCCAGCAAAAAAGTAATTTATGCGCTTTGACCGAGATAACTAAACTAAGTGTCAATAACAATTATGCGTGTTATGAAAGCAATTATTAGGACATAAACTACACCATAGATTTACATTTATAGCTTCAATCATTACACATCAATTAAAAATGATATAGCACGGTTTGTTGAAGTAATATACATCGCATCGCCTAATTTGGAGACTCGTAATCTTCAAGAAGAAACCTTGTATAATTGTGTGTGTGCAGTTTTTAAGTTTTAGCAAGTTAAACAATGTTTTTGCACTCCTCTTTATTACAACAGTTTCCAAAATGAACACAGTGACATAAAAGAGAATATGCGACATATCCCATATTTCCCGCACGTTTTATCGATTCATAAAATAATTTTTTACTTCAAACTTCACAAATAAAATTACACAGGAAGGCGAAATATAAGACAACATAATGAAATATAATAACCTCCTGGGGGGGGGGGGGGGGCGTTTCATGAAAGGACTTGTCGGACGTTTTATCCGACAAGTCCCATTTTATCCGACAGTTACCATAGGAACAGTGCCTCTCAACCAATCAAAATCATGGAAAGATGTCAGATCTGACAACTTGTCGGATGAAAATATTGATGAAACGCTCCCCAGGACAACACAGCTGGTTAATGAAGGTTCCCTTGAATAAATGAATAAATAAGTCGAGATGTGATATATGAATAATTTCTCTATAAAACATTACATAATAAATGAAATATCAAATATATATATATATTTTTTAATGTATTGACTATAATCACCCAAATTAAAGACAAAAGAGGTTGGATATAACTGGAAATGACACGAAAAGACAACGGGAGAACACAATCAGTTTGTTATACTTCCTTTTAATTCAAGCCTTTTTCAAAATTCACAATGAAAGGGGTAATGTTGCCTAATTGCATTTTTCATTTTTCTATACATAGGAAGATAGTCGGGGGCTATAAGATTTTGAGGTTTGATGCTATAAATCCAAAAGTAAAATAAAAAAATATTGCATGAGTATAATTATTACCTACTTTGCTTTGTTAGAATGCAAGTAATATCTATCCGGGGTTAAAATGATCTGATACATTGCACATGAAAATTCCTGCCTTACTTATGCACGTGATAAATCCCAAACAATAACCTACGCTGTACATACGCGAGTAAGCTTACAGCGACCGAGCGAGAAAGTTTCAAGCTTGTAAAGTGAAAATTACATAAAAAAAAGATATTGTCGCCTTGAATGTGGTGCTCCTGGTATCATTTTCATATTAATGGTAACAATACATCATCATGTTTACAATACATAGGGAAAATTCTTTCAAAAAGTAGAAATTTGCATTCCTCCCCCAACACTCACATCCACATCAAGCTTTACAATCGCATCACGCTAGACACACACACCCACGCATATAAGTATTCTACAACATGTTACACACATACACACCCGCACCACCACACAGAAGTATTCTAACAAAGGCTACACACATGCGCATACAACCTCATACAGAATTATTCAACATGCTACACGCACACACTCCCGCACCCAACCACACACAAAACTATTGTACATGATATGGACCCATCAACACGCATAAGTATTATACAACATTCTACACACACCACACGCCCCCACATAAGACGTATTCATGCACACACACAAGCACACATAAGAAGTATTCTACATGCACACACACAAGCCCACATAAGAAGTATTCTACATGCACACACACCCTAACAAACACACCCCCCTTCGCACCCACCCACTCCCTACAGAAGTATTACAACATGATAAATAAACGTGCACTTACCCGAGAATTGTATAGATAGCCTCACGCCGCCTTCTTAATTCATTTGTATATTTTTATGTGGAGAAGAGCTTTAGTAACGAAATAGCCAACTTCCAGCATTCAATCCTTCCAAGCTACTGTCAGCGTCCTTTTGCTTCGGATGACTTTCATGAATTGATTATCGAACTGATGATCAAAGTGAAAGTAATTCCATATCCGTTTTATTACCACATCAATCTCGCTAAATGTCCATTGTGGGACTAATACACAAATGTGAGGGCTGTCTATATTTGTTGTACTTCGAAATATCTTGCGTAGATTTCATGGAAATACTTAGGTTATACAATTTATTCATATAAATTACTTGCACCTGGCAATCGCGCTCGTACCCGTTACGGTGATCGTGCTTTCTGGGTCATGCTTCCACGTACTCGTACAGCTTTTTCACATAAAACAATTATTGTCACAGGTCCATTATTTTGGAATGATCTACTAACCAACTTTAAAGATTGCAATTCTATATATATACTTTGAAACGTAAATTGAAAACTTATATTTTAAACAAATATCTAAATGACTATTCCTCGGCTCCCTAGTGTTCCTCGTAACTATTGTCAGTCCACCTCCCTCTGTTTTTTTCTCCTTCTTCTTTCTCTCGTTTTTTTTAGGAAATATTTTTTTCTCTTTCTTTTCTTGTAACACATTGATATTAAAACAAGTTGACAATTACTTATAATTTTATTAATAGGGAAACTATAAATTACAAGCTCTGCTTTTTAATAGTTTGCCCTTCATATCCTCATCTTATTGATATATCTGTCTCCAACGTACGTTCAATGGTATAACATTTGTCTTATTTATTATGAATAATGGTAATGTATTGAATTATTTTATTATTAATGATTTACTGTCTTTAGATGGACGTTACATTGTATTTGATATTTTATGAGATATGAAATAAACCAAATTGAAACTGGGTGTGTGCCCTTGCTCTCTGGAATAATCTCCCTGCCCACATTCAGAATTCTCCTACTGTCGATGTATTTAAAAATCGACTCAAAGCCCATCTTTTTAATCAACCAAACAAGCAAGCTGTTGCAATGACCAGTTATCTTTCTATTGATTTGTTGTTGTATGATTGATATTTTATTACCTATTTATGTTTTACACTAATAATTACCAGTTATCTATCATTTTCTTGCTATTTCATTTATTGATTTGTTATTATATATGATTGACATTAATTACCTCTTAATGTTGTACACTTATAATTCATATTTTGTTTCTATTTAACTTTATTATATTGTAATTATTTTATTTCGTGTGAGATAAAAGTATGTAACTTTATATATATATATATATATATATATATATATATATATATATATATATATATATATCCAAAAAGGGTAGATAGCTCTGGGGAACCTTGATTTAAAGGAGAATGAAACCCTTGAAACCAGCTGAATCCATATCAAAGAGAAAAATCAAAGTAACATATTGTTGAAAGTTTGAGGAAGATTGAATGAATAATAAGAAAGTAATGAGCATTTGAATATTGAGATCACTAATGCCATGTAGATCCTCCCATTGGCAATGCGACCAAGATCTGTGATGTCACACACGTACAACTCCCTCATTACTTTAGTACTTATTTCACTTATATTCTCACTTTTATAGAGTCTATCACAAGGTGAGGTGATCTCTTTATGAGAGGACAAGTACAGAGGTTTCACAACATCATATCATTGATGAATCGTTTGTTATATGATTAGAATGAGCAAAAAGAGATGTTTTGGGGTATATTTTCAGTGTCCAAAAGGGGAGAGTTGTTCATCTGTGGCATCATTGATCTTGGTCGCATTGCCAATAGGAGGATCTCCATAGCATTAGTGATCTCGACATTCAAATGCTCATAACTCTTCTATTGCTAGTCCTATTTTACTCAAACTTTTGTTGATCTTATTCTTTGATTTTTCTGCTTTCACAAAAGCTAACTTGCTCCAAGAGTTTCATTCTCCTTTAAGCTACGCCTACCATTGTTCTCTTCATCCATTTCTTTCACACTATATATATATACAGTGCGTCCCAAAAAAAACTATACACTTTTGAAATGGCTGCCAAATAAAAAATGTAGCACTTTGGGGGAAAAGACTTATAGATATGGAAAGCCAATAAAGTCAACTTTCAAATGACACCAAAAAGTTGGAAAACTATTCATGCTTGAGCGAGCACTGCCCACTGAAACAAAGGGTATGAAAATTAGGGTGGGCCGGAATTAGCCTTCCAATTTCTTTCAGGTTTTTGTGTTTGGTACTTGCAAAGTTGAGGGTTATTTGGTGAATTAAAGATCAGATGTGATCAGTTTGTTGTTTGTGAAAATTTAATGCGTTATTAAATTGAAATTTAATGCATGAGTGATCATGATTTGCAAATTTTAGTGCAGCATTTTGTCTTTATCATGTGGATCTCAACAATGTATTCATGAGAGTCAGGAGAAGAGGGGGGGGGGGGTAATATGACTTAGGTAGGTGAAATACGTTGATGGGATAAAGGTCAACAGAACATTTAGCAACCCCTCCCTCCATCTCTACCCCCTCCTCCCACTTCTCTCCTCCTGAGAGACTAAGCTTGGCTAGGCTGTACAGGAATTAGCCTTACAGTTTTTTTGAGAGGTTAGTCCTTTGGAACTTACAAAGCAAAGGGTGTTATGCTATTTATGAGTGAGATAAGTTATGATTTCTTAGGCAAATTTCATGAGTTACTAAATTGAAATGTAATGCATGAGTGAACAGGAATTGTAATTTTAGTGTAGCATATTCATCTTGTGGACGGTGTGGACCTCAGAAGTGTGTTCGTGAGAGTCAGAGTAATGTGATGGTACCTGTTACAAGCAAGAGGGCGAGATATGCTAAGACTTGGTTAAAAGGGCATTCCTCTTCTTTTTGTCCTTTTACAAATTAAAAGTCATATGTACCCTCCCCTCTTTACCTCCCAGCCCCCCCCTCTCTCTCTCTGTCTCACTTCCTGGATTGTAGCCTATTCAAAACTTAACTGCCAAGTGACCGGTGGCTGTTTTTTTTATTGAATGATTACCAAGAAATTTAATTATTATGATGATTAATGAAGTAATTTATTGAAAAAAAATGAATGTTTGATTGATCACATTACACATTGAATGAGTTGATTTACTGATAAATTGTTGATTAAATGATTGATAGGAAAAAGTTGATGCCCCAATTCAGAATTAATCATTAAATCAACATTCTGCTCTGGACTTCACGCGTACATGACAATAGCCATCAGTCTCTCAACAGGAGGGGAGGGCGGGAAAGAGGGAGGGGGCGGGGGCTGAATGTTCTGTTGACCCTTATTCCATCAACCTACTTCTCCCACTTAAGTCCTATCTCACCCCCTATTCTCCCAACTCCCATGAACACATTGCTGAGATCCACACGATAAAGTTGAAATGCTGCCCAAAAAGTGTAATTTATGTTCACTCATGCATTAAAGTTCAATTTATTAATTAAAAAAATTGCTTAAGTAACCAAAACTGGTAACGGTTGATCATTAATTTGTCACAACGCCCTTAACTTTGCAAGTTCGAAAGGATTTGCCTCTCAAAAACTGACATACATTGGAAGGCTAATTCCAGCCCACCCTAATTTTCATACCCTTTGTTTCAGTGGGCAGTGCTCGCTCAATATGCATGAATACTTTTCCAACTTTTTGGTGTCATTTGAAAGTTGACTTTATTGGCTTTCCATATATGTAAGTCTTTTTCCCCAAAGTGCTACATTTTTTATTTGGCAGCCATTTCAAAAGTGTATAGTTTTTTTTGGGACGCACTGTATATATATATATATATATATATATATATATATATAAAGTTACATACTTTTATCTCACACGAAATAAAATAATTACAATATAATAAAGTTAAATAGAAACAAAATATGAATTATAAGTGTATATATATATATAATGAGATGAGGCGAGGCCAACTCAACAGATGACGCAGGACACCATTATTTGCTTTAGCTTTCGTCTTTTAATTGACACTTCGTCAGAAGCGTCTGAAAAATATAAGGAGATACAACATCCAAGTTTGTTTTGCACATCAATGAATTATCACCAAGTTGAATATATTCCATAATGACAAATTAATGAATGAACAGATAAATAAATTAATGAATAATAAATAATTAATTCAATTAAAATAATAATGATATAAATGAAGAAGACATACCTGTAATTACAGACTATTGTGATAGTTAAGTATGACCGTATCCTATCTCGTTCTTTAGGAAAGTGGCAAAATTGCAAAATGAAAACATTGGTTGCTAGGTGGTGAAAGCGCAAAGCGCATTGGTAATGCGCATATAATTTATGTCACAATGAATATGAATATTCATGATATTAGATATCGTAAGCTGGAGGATGATGACGAAAACATTGTTTCTTACAAGCATAGTAATTAAATCTCTATGAAACGATATAAATTTTGAAATCAAATTGAGTGAAGATTATAAATAAAATTGTTGATAATTCGCGTAACTATCACAATAGTCTGTAATTACAGGTATGTAACCTTGATTGTCACGCTTGTAGGATTTTTCTTATTTTATTCAAATGAACTATTTGTGGGGTGGACTTGTCCTTTCAAGTTGATCTTTCGTAAATTTTATGATATTTCTCACCTTAAAATTGGACCGGAAAAATTACAGTTATACTGTAATTTACCCGTAAAATTACAGTTTCACTGTAATTTTCCCGTAATTTTTTTTTGGGCTTGAGTAAATCACAAACGCAGCAATGAATGATTTGTACAAAGTACGTGGTACCTAAATATTTCTTTTAATCTGTCTTTTCTCTAGAATAATAATTGACACTCGGTGACATTCATTTCCCTTGTGCCACACGTAATAGATTAATGTATCTTTTGTAAAATACTAGATATTAACTTGGAAAATTATTGAAGAAAAAAAATCGCTACAAATGGCTATCGATAAAAGAGTCTCAGCTATCGTTTTCTGTAATAACAGAAAACATACATTCTTTAATAAAAGAAAATATACATTCATTCTTTCCATTTGCGTAGTTGTTACGTCTTTTTTATTATTTGCTTTAGCTGCATACATTAGTTGTTGAAATGTTAATTTTGCATGATTTCGGATTATGTCTCTGTTCTGATACAATTTGCCTGCTATGTTTATTACACTGTTATTTAATTTGTGTATTGCACTGCTGCGATTATCGTTTTATTTTATATTTCCTTGATTATGTATGTATGAAATTTATTTGAATGAATGATAAAGATCACTACAAAATAACAGGTGCCGTGGCCGAGTGGTCTAAGGCGCCTGGCTATACATAGAAAGTCCGGGGTTCGATCCCCGGCTGCGGCACTTATAATGCCCGTCAGCAAGGCATTCAATCTACAATGCTCTTTTATCCTGCTTTCAAATAAATGGAAATGCTATATGCATTATTGGTAACTTAGTGTGCACTTGTTTTTTTGATAAAAAAAAGAAAAAAGTAATAGAGTACCGAAGTGTGACGTCAGTTGCCATGTTGTCATGGCGGGCTGGTTCTAAACAGAGTCGCAGCTGGTGATCGTCTGTACACATTTATATGACTTTGGCTGGTCTGAAAAATAGGTTGCAAGCGATCAAATTCCGATAGCAGCCATTTTCTCCAATGACAAACACACGCTTCCATTCGGCGGGAACCTGGCCGCCACGACACCATGGCAACCGACGTCATCGCTTCGGTACTCTTTTGCAGTACATCTTTAGAAACACAGATAATAAATATCGCCCAAACTAGATTTATATCGCCCGAGTCGTAGACGAGGGTGATATCAATTTAGTGAGGGCGATATATGTCATTTCGCCCCCAGGCCAGTCAATATTGCTATTATTAACCAAATCAGACATCTAGCTGTCTAGAGCAAAAATCGTTAAAATTTAGATATTTAAAATTTTTAGAATGAGAATCTAGCTTATCATGATGAGCAGACTGGGCCTCTGGGGCGGTATTCTGAGGTCATTTTATCTTTAAAATATTTTATTTTATCTCTTAAAATGAAATTGGTATTCTGAGATGACATTTTATCTCTCAGATAAAATTTTGAATTTTATCTTGCATATAAATTTTATCTTGCGTATCTACAGATGATACGCAACAGAGGAGTGCCTGCGTAGACATACCCATCGCGTATCTGGCCATGCAACGCGGATGTGTGCTTGCGCCCATGTTACTTTGAAGAAAAAATAAAATAAACTTAACAGAGGGTAGGGGCTATTTTATCTCTGCGACGTTGCTTTCATCATTATTTCTTGGTGAATTAACTACAAATGTTGACATGAAAATTAAGAAAAATTATATATTTATTGAGAATAATACCTCAACGTTATTCCTGTACAATCAGGAAGTGTTTCATAAGACTTTTCTTGACTAATATTGTCTTTGAAATGATACTTGAAAAGATGTGATATAGACTTCGAAAAAAGAAGAGAGTATTGTCATTTTTTTAAAAGAAATCTCTGTAAAGACGCGCAAGCGTATTTTGCAAGCGTATTTGAAGTAATCTCACTCCTTTGCCACACCTCCTGGCGGAATGGATTTTCATTGGTTGAGTGATATGAGAGAGCTATAAAAGCGCATTTTTAATTGGATATTGATTAAAAAATAGGTGTGTCTTACAGAGATAAAATGAAGATAAAATTGTTCTCAGAATACCAATTCGGAGAGATTTTAAGGGTATTTTATCTCACTGATTTTAACGGAGATAAAATGGCCTAGGGACGCAGTATCCAGCGTTGTCTTAACTTGATTACCATTATAACATATAGCACTGCGCGGTTCAAGGACGCGTGCAAAAACGCGTAGAATACCCGGATATTAGCGCTGCCTTTTATTGCCCGCTACATTTCCACGCATTTTCTCATTGACTTTCCTGAGCGGGCAATAAATTGGGCCTGTGGATAAACAATTGAAATTTTATTGACCGGCCATTTGATCCCAGTCTTAAGCAGGCAACAATGTTTCAAAGTTGCCCTGCTCAGATGTCTGATACGGTTAATAATAATGATTAGAAAATAACACACTTTTCGCCAATGAGATTCGGACGCAATCGACAAAAGCGCCATCAAACACTGCAGCACTGCAAATTTGACGAAAACGTGAATTGACCCTGAGAGCGGTTGTGAAAATTTTTGGCGACGGAGGTCGAGCGGACTACTTTTGATGCGTAACTCTTCAACGCCTTTCGAGTTGAGGGCACACAGCCAATCAGGTGCGACTATTTACTATGACGAGCCGGTTGGCTAGATATTGCGTACTCGAGTATTGAATGGAAAGCGGTCGATTTTTTAATGAACCGATTGAAATTTGATTCGAACCGATTCGATCCGCCACCTGTACGTGCAAAGATGAGATGACGTAGGTCACTTTGATGGACATAATCATCCGCCGAGGTTGTCAAGATCAATAGCCTTGTTATTACGAATTTCCTTGAAACAACATTTTCTTACGGGAACCATTTCAGATGCTATATTTGCATATAACTTGCTCCCTTGTGGTAATTTTCAGAGGATGATTTGATTTCCCGTGTGACGTCACGATCGCCATAGATATTTCTCGTCCCCTAGTAACAGACTAAGTTCTTTATTCGAACCCTCGTAAAAGTTCTCCAAAAGTTTTCTAGTTTTTGGAAGCATGTCACCGACTACATGTAACTTAGCCTGGTTTCCATTTTGCAATTTCTCCGTGCAAAATCGTCTGATCTGTTTATCGGACAACCTTTCTGTAATAAAGATTAAGATACAAAGAAATTCGGTAAAAATTCAACGACAATACACATTTTGATTTTACCCAGGGGCGGTGCCATAGAGAAACAAAGGGGCGAACTCTCCCTGTTATTTTTGATGCAGTGAAGAGAGAAAGAGAGTAAAAAATAATATAAGAGAAAGAGAAAGAAAACGAAGAAGGCATGGAAAGAAAAGTGCTGGTCGTGTATCTGTAGTCCGAACACAGCAAACACTCTGGTGTTAAATGGTGTACATAGCGAACCACACCAGTTATATTACGCCGGTGTTAAATTGACAGTGTTAGTTTAACGTCTATAGGTGTTATTACAACAACTTTGGTTGTTACATTTACACTCTTTGGTGTTATGTTAAATCTCTAGGGTGTAATTCCAACACCTCAGGGTGTGGTCCTCTATTAACACCAACTGGTGTCAGTCTTAACACCAAATTTTTTTTTTTCACAGTGGATGGGAATGGGACTTCTTGCCTTCCCCTATCAAAACGCCTGGCACCGCCCCAGAATTTGCATCAAATAATTGCAAAATGTAACTCATATCCTAATAAAATGTCCATACCCCGTTTTACAAACGTTATGAGTATAAGGAGGTGTTGCAACACTACAGAGACGCTTTCTGGAACGTCGAAAATCTATTGTCAAAGGCCCTTCATGGAAGAGCAGTCGTTGTCGAACATCGGTGAATGAAAAGAGCAGTCTTCTGTGACTATAATAGACATGACCAAAGGACACATCTATAATTTTTCGTCAGCTCAGAATCTTCGACAATCAGCTGTCCCGGTTCACCAATTTTCGACAAAGACCTCTCGGCTGTTCACTGTGATTTGACGGGTATTTTCAATAGATTTACTATGTTGTAAAAAGAAGAATCCGCCTCGTAGCAATGGCAAAAACTCGCTATAAGAGGTTGTAACTGACATGATAAAGAGATATAAAGTAAGCATGAAGACCATGCTCTCTACTTCAATGGCGTTTTCACTGGAAGGATATTCACCGTTTAGAATATTAACAATCTTGCGAAAAATGAACCTTTTCGCATTTCTAAGATCTTTATTAAAAAATGCGTCCTATCTTAGTCTTTTCTTCCCTAACTGGAAATATTTGAAGTAAATATAGAAATCGATTGAGGCTTACCCAGATTAAGAAAGTCGAATACTTCTGGAAGCATTCCCGTGCAGTTGACGTGCCAATCCTCCAATCTCATGATTTTTAGCTGATCACGTGGGTAGGCTCTGAACCAATCACGTACGTAAACAGAGTAGACGCCTATAAGGAGCCGCTGCAAGGGGAAAAGAAAGTGGTAATAGGGGAATTAAGGACGTTCCACAGTTAAAGTGAAATCCATGTCATTTTCACCAAACTTTGCACATAGATACTTTAGAACCTTAATATTCGAAATATGCAAAAATGAACATAGGTCCATGTGCTTGATTTTTTGCTATAGAGCTTCAAAGTTCACCCAAATTGATGTTCTTAAGAATTGCGCATTCAAAAGAATTTGGCATTTTTAGACCGCCCAAGATTACTACAATGAGTTTAAACCTCCATTACTCATTCAAAATACATGAAAAAGTCATCAAATTTCGCAAGAGAGTTAATAATTATATCGTTAGAATGGATAATCTATTAATAGTGCTAGTTGTTTGCAATTTTAAGTTTAACAGCACTGTCAGTTCTTAAAAATGGCGTAAAAGATAACAAAATCCCAATCTAAAAAATGTAAAATTTCAGTAACAAACTACAAACGTACAATAAATGCTGCACTTTATTCAAAATCCATGTCATTTTCACAAAAATTTGCAGAGTTGTAGAGGAAGGTATACCTAAGAGGTACAAACATTAAAAAATAGGGGTTCATGTGCTTGTTTTTAAACTATCAGCATTTTTATTAGAGCAAATGTGCTTTTTAAAACACCAAAAATGGGCCGAATGCTTAGTATCTATGTGAAGAAAAAATCAAAACCACTCTACCATTTATTCAAACTCGGGCTAATATTCGTGATTCTTGGCAGCACTGCAGAGTAAAGTATTTTGAAATTGTAGAGAATATTTTTTTGAATGGTCCATGGAATAATTCATTTTTTTAGCTTCATGAAATAACGCATCGGATCTGCTGTTAAAGTGCAGAAGATGAGAAAATCAGCTCATACCCGCAGCTAATTAATCACCTGTTCATCCATTGTGACGTCAGCGCGCAGAGTGTAAACTATGCGCAGATCATAATGCGCACAAATATAACTGTGGAACGTCCTTAAGATACATATCTAAAATGGGTTCCTTACTTCCTAGCACTCGCGTCACGTCGCGTCCGAAATAACTCATGTTCTGGATTTCGATGCCAATATTTTGTTGAAATTATCAAAGTGTCTTCAATGGGGCAAACACGTTAGGAAAATGAAATGAAATGAAACTCAAATGTCTATTTCCTTCTTATTTTTCCAACGCGTTTGTCACACTGAAGACAGTGACATAAAAACACCCTCAGTTTCATTTCATTTTATTTTCTTATGCTGCAATTAAGCTAGGCTGACACTTGCACGATTCCGTGACACGCATTCCGTGGCACGACTCGAGTCGTGCCAGTGTGCAAACTAGTCGTAAACTGGCGTGAAGTGTGCGTAAACCCGTCGTGACTGCGTGCCATGTCGGGACGAGAAATTTGAAATGTTCAAAATTGTGGTCACGACAAAATTTAGCGACCGGGTCGTGAACTATGCGCAAAACTGTTCGTGAACTCGTCGGTACGATGAGGGAAGTTGCGTACCAGTGCGTGGCAGTGCGCGCCATGCCACGGCTGTTACGAACTGCCACGAATGGTTCACGAACAGCTCACGTCGAGCAGCATTAGCGTGTATGACCTTGTTCTAGTTTAGTGGAAACCGGTCGCCTTGCTAGCGTTTCCCATCTGATCACCCGAAAGTGGTTTAAAAAAACCACTTCACGTAAAGCGTACGTCTTCATGGTCTTGTTGCTACGAGAAGCGTAGATAAGGGCTAATTAGGTACCCCACAGGGTTTATTTAGTCAGATTTGTGCTTATGAATATTCATGGTATCCATGGAACATAATATAGACGATCAATTCGACTAGTTTGGCGCAATCAGTAAAACGATCCACTAAATTACCGCAGTCAAGATCACAGATCACAGATTTGAGTCTTGCCTTGAACGACTTTCAAAGATCTCTTTGAAAAAAAATTGAGGAAAGACTTTCAAACAAAATACAAGATTTGTAGTCTGATTCAAAGCCTCCAAAACAAAGTTATCCCATATAGTAAGTGGGGGAAAATACGCCTCCGGGAACGCTCATGTTTCGCGCGAAATTTTCAATCGCAGCGTAGACATTTTGCGTACAGTGTGTGGAGTAGTGCGCTGTGTAACGAGGCAAAGCTGTCTTGAAAAACGCATCGGAGGTGGTTTCCCAAACTGGTTTGGAAGATCGCGTCCAAGACCGCTTCGAGCGCTCCCATTACACGTTAAACTAGTTTCCACTGAACTACCGTAGTTTCTAGTATACTAATGACAAGGGGGTACGTGCTGTGCAGTGGCGTACCTTGGATTTTCCACAGGGGGGGGGGGGCAAAACCGTTGACAAGCAAAAAAAAAAAAAAAAAAAGGTCTTCAAGCTCGTCAGGGGGGGGGGGGGCAAAAAAGGTCTTTCAAGGTCGTCAGGGGGGGGGGGCAGGGATACGTCCTTTGTATGGGTTGTGGCTCGTCAGGGGACTGCCCCCCCCCGTAGGTATACGCTAGTGGTGCTGTGATTACGTGAGAGTATTGTCCTTTAGGATGGGGGGGGGGGCTGGCCTGCTGTATGCGTACAAATTTTGAAACTCGAGCAGGGGGGGGGTCGACTCGTCGCCCATGGGTGCAATGTACAACTCCGTTGTTTAAAGAATGATCGATAATCATCTTACACAGAATACACGTGGGTCATGAATGTCCTTTATGCTGTATACACATCCTCGATAGCTCATCGTTTTCAGACACTTGTTGAACCTGTTTATCACAGCCACGACCTCCTTATGGAAAAGATCTGCACTCGTTTTTATGCGGTACTTCGGGTTGAAATATAAGTAACCGGAGTACAACCTGAAGGAATAAAATAATGATATATGGTTTAATTGAGTTGGCCAATTCCATTTAAATTGTAAAAATTGTTACTGAAGCCCTGGTCACAACCCGTGGTGATGTTTTTCTTTTCTCTCTCTCTCTGTGCACTTTATCGTACGGCTTTAGTAGACGATTGCGTACATCGTACGCGCTGGTCCGCACTTTTTCATCAAGCACGACAAAACGCAAAGAAGACGCAAGGTGGCTGTTCAACATGTCCAAAAGGCGTTGAGGGATGAAGCTAGTGTTCTTATAAACGCAAGCGATACGCAAGGACATCGATCGTACCTCCTGAACTTGCTCATGAACGTTTTGCGAATGTTTTGATTGGATGAGAATGTAAAAAATGGTAAAAGTCCAGCATTTATATTTTGTGCGCAAAACGTGCGCTTTAATGTTCGAATATATACTTCGACAATATTGTTCGCGGGATCACTGAGTCGTTTGGAGTCTCTTTTCGATCGGAAGAAGTTTGACTTTAAAAAAAAATCACTCGCGAACGAAAAGCAACTCCAAGCGACTCCCGAAAAAATTTGGCGAAGATGCCGGAGATTAATGAGCGCACGTTATGTCGCATAAAAAAAGAATGATCAACTTTGCCATTTTTTCTTATATTCGCGTTTTTTTTGGGCAAAACATTCGCAAAACTTTCGTGAGCGTCGTGAAAATGGAGCCTTAACTATATAGACGCACGGGTCTCAGAATTTTCCCCCATTTTCCTTTCCAGGCTTTGTTGGAAACCTAGCGTTCTACCTGCCCATGCGTACTTTATGATCATGCTGAATGCTGTTGAAAAAGTGCGTCCGGCTGTGACCAGGGCTTAGGAGAAAAATTCCATCCATCATGAAAAAAGAAAACGCACCATCATTACCAAAATATTGATTTTAATTGGAATATAAAAAAAACAAACATTGAAATCATATTCAAAACTTATAGGCAATATTTAGGCAAAGATACCTGTCCACTGGATTGCGAAGAATGACGAGAAGTTTAGCGTCGGGTTGGGCTGCATGCATGACGTCAGCAGTGACGTAGGTTGGACCTTCATAACGTTCCCCATTCCAGGTTTTCCATTTATGATTGTCCCAGAGCGTCGACGCGGATCCATCTCCTTACAGATTGAAAGAATTATGAGTGATATTAGAACCAACAAAGTGTATGAAAGACAAAAGCGACAGGCAACTGCAACTATACCAGACTACTACACTGTGGTAATAGAGAATGAAGAAGATGATGATCGATGACAAGGGTGTAGGCTGGTTTTAGCATGGGGTGATGCACATCTTGGGGAGGTGAACTAAAGTTTGGAAATCAGCTGTTGAAAGCAGAAGAAGGGGTACACATTTCGTTTTGCTTGCCAGCGTCGGAGCTCCTCTGCCTCAGTTCGAGGTGCATCCCCAGCCTACGCCCTTAAACATGTTGAATTATGATGATATGATGGTGATGATGACGTTGATAATTATGATGATGGTGATCATGATGCTGAGGGCGATGATGCTCGTGATTTATGATCATGATCATGACGATGATGATGGTGACGATGGCGATGATGATGATGATAATTATGATAGTGATGATGATGATGCTGCTGATGAATATGATGGCGACAGTGAAGATGGCGATGATGATGATGATCAGTGGCGGGCCGTGACCCGGAGGAGACAAAGCATTGGAGGGGCACAGCAATACAGTGCCCCTCCAATCATTTGTCTCCTTCGGGTCACGGTCCGCCACTGATGATGATGGTGGTGATGATGATTATGAGAATGATGATGACGCTGATGATGGTGCTACTGATGA
Organism: Lytechinus pictus; assembly: GCF_037042905.1. Taxonomy (NCBI): domain Eukaryota; kingdom Metazoa; phylum Echinodermata; class Echinoidea; order Temnopleuroida; family Toxopneustidae; genus Lytechinus; species Lytechinus pictus. The sequence continues at coordinate 23,279,142 of NC_087258.1, read as the reverse complement.
TGGTGATGTTTAGGTGCTGATGGGGATGGTGATTATGATAATGGTGATAATGATTATGATGATAAGAATGGTGATAAATAATAATAATATTTGTCATGAAGATACCAACATACTAGTACTAGTACTACTACTACGACTACTACTACTACTACAACTTCTACTACTACTACTACTACTACTACTACTACTACTACTACTACTACTACTACTACTCTTACTACTACTACTACTACTACTACTACTATTACTTCTACTATTACTATTACTACTACTACTATGGTGGTGTTTCGCGCGTTACCTTATTTTGCGCATGGTCGCATATTTCAAAAAGTAATCAATATATTAAAAATCTGACAGCACCAACAGAAAGCGCGACCTAAAATTACCCGAGTGAGTAATTTTCTTGAAGATTGGGTCTCCCTTTGTGAAAATATTGGCAGGACATCGGCGATTTTTTTTTTTACCATTTGCGTCCGGCCCGAGAAAATCCGAATTTCTCGACAAACATGAATAAAACACCATTTTGCGAGGAAAGGTCCCCAAGCCAATAAGTAAAATGTGATACGTACAACCAATTTTATAACATTTTAACATCCATCTGATACAATTACTTTACCTTTGTCTGTTTGATTTCTTTTCTAAAGCTTCGCAAAACGATCGTGTGCAAATAAGGTCATACTTTTCCTGACACTTTTTTTCAGCCGAGTGCAGATAAATCGATCCGTCAAGCGATTACTGTCTTCCGTTTGGCCGTAATTATGATTTAAATCAATTTTGAGTGAACTGTGAGAAATTTCTGAATGAATAACAACTTCATGATAATTTTGGAAATGTGCGAAATTATGGTCACCTCATCATATTGTATACTAATGCTACTTGTAACAATTTTACCTCTAATACTTAGTTACCACTACAAGAAATGATTATGGTTATAATAACAGTAAAATAGTATCAATATACATCAAGAACTCGTTATTCAGACAAGCTTTTTCGAAATGTTTTCCTTCATCCTCATGAATAAAATCAAGCATCCATTCCGGAGCTTCACCCAACTCTTACAAAAATGTTTTCCTGATTTTTTACTTACCGATTATAAGTCGTGATTTCAAAGACGGATGTAACATTAACGACTTCACCAAACCTTTTGATCTGGATGTGTAACTACCGAGCGTTCCTTTCCCTAGATCAATAAAAAGAGGTGCAATCTAAAAATACTGAGTAAAATTTTAAACATGCATGTTTGCTGGGTAAATTTGTTTACCCCCATATTCGGCTATTTTAACGCAACATTGCGTAAAATTTACCCAACATGCATGTTCCCATTTTACCCAACATTGGGTAAACCTTTTTTTTAGAATGGGATCGATTTGGAATATGCGCCAACTATGAGTTTTCATCGGTCCTTCAGTTTTTTTAATCGGCGTTGCTCTGAAAACGACAACGTTACCATAGAATTTGATCACGTGATACATTTTCAAAACGACAGCGCGAGTTAGTACTACGTCCTCGTTTTCGTTTATAGGCAAGGGAGGGGGGGGGGGGCGGCGCACCCGAAGTTTTCAACCGTCGTCCATCGTCCTAAAAGGTCCTTAATGAATCATCCCGAAAACAGAGTTCGTGCATACCCAAACAGGTTCAATCATCAATTTTGTCCGTCATGGAAGCATCAAACTAAAATGGACACCCGGCGGCAGAGGTAGTTGATCACCGTATCACACATGGCGGTTTCGGATTCCGGTGACCCGGCTTTGATTCCCACTTGGTGCGCTAGTGCCCTTTGGTATAGCATTAATCCTCATTACCAGGTTCCTCGGAGAGGACCTTCAGCCGTCGGTCTTCTGGTTGGCTGTTTGCTCACAAGCATTCATACTTTCTTAGCAATCAGGTAAAAAATCAACACCATTTACCATTTACCAAATAGCGAGTTTTCGCCATCGCGATAGGGACGGATTCTGGGACATAAACAAATCTATTGAAAATGCATGCCGGTCAAGTCACAACAGCAGCGAGATCTTTGTCGAAAATTGGTGAACCGGGAGAGCTGATCGTCGTAAGATTCTGAGCCGACTAAGCAATTGCAAATATGTTGCTTGTCCAGCGTCCAGGACGAAATTGCTACTTTGATTCACCTAATTTCGACGAAGCCTGCTGTGTCATTATGAGGAGCTTTTGACGATAGATGTTGTAGAATCCGTCCCTGTCGAGATTGCTAAAGCCCCCCCCCCCCCCAGAGAAAGTTCATTAACACATTGATAACTATATTATAACAACGACGGGATTGGGTCAAGGTCCTGGAAATAGTTTTTTGACATGAGGTGCTGATGTAAATTTGAAAAGCAAAAAAAAAAAAAAAAAAAAAAAAAAAAAAGGGTTTTCAGTTAAAAAAGGACATCAACTTGGTCCCGATAAATTTGAAAAGCACAACAGAACAAACAAACAAAAAAGGTGTCCAGCAGTTCCAAAATGGAAATCAAATTGGTTCCGTGAAGGGTTTCATTAAAAAAGGTCTTTTTGGTTACATTTTTCAATGTTTACACATCTTCCAGAAATACCAGGGGGACGCAGCACCCCAATGAAAAGTTGGGGGTGCTTCACCCCCAGCACCCCCGCTTTCCAGGGCCATGGATTGGGTCGGGAAGGAGTGAGAACTCACCATTGGATCTGGTCCACCAATGGGGCTCTTTTGAGGTGTCTTTTACTTCGGGATGTCGCAGGATTTTAGTCCACAAATCGGTCGTTCCACTCTTAGGCATACCAAGAAGATAGAAGTACGGCAAACATCGGAGTACCATCCGAGGCTTCGCCTTCCAACACGGAGACTTGTACCCGGGTAAATATGATTTTGGCAGTAAATCAAATACCTGCCAAGACACATGAAACAAAGGAGCACATTATTGAATACATAAATGAAAAAAATAGAGACAAAAACACACTAACTCGGCTTCAAAATAATATGCTTTTTCCTAGAATATCTTTAATTTCCTAAAATAAACGGCATTATGTCACAAAGCATGGTATTGGCGCAAGAGTCATAATAAAGTTTAAAAAAAGTAAAGTAAGCTGTTTAAACATCCCTCTAGGTGGAGGGAAGGGAGGGGTTGATAATGATAATGACTCTTATTTACCCAAGGCAGCCACTCTTAGCTTTAAGCTGGTCTTCCAGCGGGCCCTGCAGAACATTACCCGTTCTCCGTTCTCATACGTCGAGCGCCTGACATGAAGGCATAAGGTCCCATGTTTAACGTCTTTTATGACTCGGCCGGGGATCGAACCCATGACTTCCCGTTCATGAGGCGGACGCTCTACCACTGAGTCACCACGTCCAGTTGTATGATCTGCTGACATACAGCTGGAAGTTCCCCCAAAAGGTCAACAACCACAGATAATGCATAATCCCAGTATTTTCCTATACACATCTTACCTGAAGGGGACCTCGCAAGCATGTATGTTCTCAAAGGTAATAAGGATTTTTCGCAACAGGTACGCAGACGCTTTCTAGAACGTAGCAAATCTATTGTCAAATTCATACCGTTCACGACAATCAAGTCTTTATCGAGGGTCGGTGAATCAAAACAGCAGTTTCATCCATGATTCCGGACGAACGAATTTGCAATTTTTTGTCAGCTCATAAAAGTCGAACGAGAGTTCTGTTCTGATTTGCCAATTTTCGACAAAGCCCTCTCGGGCTTTCATTGAGATCTCTGACTTGCATTTTCAATGCATTTGCCACGTGCGAGGATTGATTAAGCGTCCCAGTGCAAAAAACTGACCAATAATTGTGGATGTGGGGTGAAAGAGTGATGTGAAAGGTACTAACCGGTTTCCGCATTTTGTATAAGGCCGGGGGTAAAGATGATATATTCAACTTGGGTCGCCTCAATTCGGCTGGTCCGACTTTCATCCTCGTCGGTGACTCAGAATTCTTATTTTTCACACTCTCCGATCGGATGGCTGCCGTTATTTTGTGGAGGTCAACCTCCTTTGTTGGCACATCTATCGGCGATTTGTCGTATGAATAACCATTCCATACATCTGCTTGTCCTGAAAATTCAAGTGAGAGAAAACAATATGAAATAAACCATTCTTGCCATGACATAATCTTTATTTAAAAAAGGAAAACTGATATATGGGGCCCGTTTCATAAAGGACTTACCACTGTTGTAACTTTGCCATTATGACAATTACCATAGTAACAGGGCTCATTAGCCAATCATAATCAAGGTTACCATGGTAGTTGCCATAATGGCAAAATTACAACAGTTGCAAGTCCTTTATGAAACGGGCCCATGGTCGGGATCGTCAGTGCTAATTGACTTGAGGTTGCTTAATATATTCGTTACAATAAAAAGAAGGAAAATAAAAACTTAGTAAAGTGAAGACGATTTCTATCATTTCAGGGAGCTTCCTTTTTATCGCTGTTGACCCGTAGATCTGATATCCCTAACAATTGCATGAAGCCAATCTGACCAACATTTTGTGAAAATCTCAGAGCTCTGAAGAGTTCAGAAAATGGATCTGATTTTCATTCGTTTCGACACCATTGTTTTAAATAACTGATAGCACAGACCTGACACTGATCGGATTGAAATTCAAGGGTGACTCAATTCTTCCCCCAACACTAACCCGACACCAATCCACCAAATTGCTTGATTTCGGAGGGCGATCGGGCACTTACCACAACACTATATAAAAACTGGTCTGTTTTGGTCTAAGCCAGCAATCAAATGTGAACATATGACTTGGTTACATAATACATAATAATAATAATAATGTGACTTATAAAGCGCCAAATCCAATCTGTAGAGTGGTCAAGGCGTATGAAGAGCTAAGAGTTAAATAAAAAAGTTTTTAGAAGATTTTTGAAAGTTTCGACAGAGGTACATTTTTTTAATGTCTTCGGGAAGGCTATTCCACAAAGTGGGGCATGCAAAAGCAAATTATCTTTCCCCCCAAATTTTTGAAACTTTTGGAATAACAAGGAAGCCAGAAGTGGATGAGCGCAAAGACCCGCTTGGTCCGTAGTAATTGATAAATGAAAGACTATATTGTGGTGCTGATCCAAGAATACTATGAAAAGCAAGCAACAAAATCTTAAAGATACAAAAAAGAACATAGAAATCAGTCTTGTCATTATGTCTGTATCATTTTCACTTTTTTTTTATTCACCAACCTGTTCTCTCCCGTTCCTATAAGCCCTCGTTTTAGGCGTCAGTTCTCGAATACCCCAATTCAAGTTAAGTTCCAGTTCCCACCCACCCCCAATTGCAGAGGGCCATCTTGTACTTGGGCCCCTCATTTTATAGTAACTTCAGCGGATCTTGGGCCGCACGCCCCTATACCCTTTCCGAATCCGAGTGCCCCCGGCCCCCGAGGCGACGTCACAGCTTCTAGGGAAGCAGATTTTCCGAGTAGTAACAAAAGAGGGGAACAAAAGGAACAATGTGTCCAAAGCTTATCACAAAAAATTATATCTTATTTTTTTCTGTAATTCCTTCCCCATCCCTCTGCTCCTCGGAATAGTTTACTAGATACATGGCGCATAGTAAATGCTGTGCTTATTATCATTATTATATCGCCTTTTACTGAAATAAATGCTCTTCGTGCTGTATACATTGTATTTATGAGCAATATGCTAAAAATGGGCAAGTTGCTCCAATTTATATTTGTTCTATGTTCTTATAGTGATAATGCCTACACTGTAAAAACTGTGGTGTTAAAACTGACACCAGTTTGTGTTAATAGAAGACCACACCCTGAGGTGTTAAAATTACACCTTGGAGCTTGAACATAACACCAAAGAGTGCAAATATAACAACCAAAGGTGTTGTAATACACGGTACACCTATAGGTGTTAAACTGACACTGTCAATTTAACACCGATGTAAAATAACTGGTGTGGTCCTCTATGTACACCGGTTAACACCACAGTTTTTGCTGTGTATATAGCACGGTATGCTTTTCATGCATGTTCACCTACCTTCTTTGCCGTGAGCATGGTGAGTTGAAGAAGATAGTACAACATTGGAACCATTCTGTAGTTGATCGTAGTAGTATAAGTAGGCAAGTACACCTATGTTCAGGAGAACAATTCCAGCTACCACTTTATTGTTCATAATTATACATCCTGAAAAATATGAAAAGGCAAAATGTATTTACAACACGAAGTATAAAGATATTGGTAGCTACCGCCATAGGCCATCTGTCAATGAAGCATCGTGGTGTAGCCGTTCGGACTCTCGCCTTGTAATCAGAGGGTCGTGTGTTCGAATCCCACCGCGGCCTAGCATCCTCTGAGAAGGCGTCAGCCCATGATTTGCCCTCTGCACCAAAGTGTTAAAAGGGTGCCCGCGGTAGGATACGAAAGCCTATGTAGTATGCCTAGCAATTGATTCTTGGAACTCTTGTAGGAATGCTCCCCAGGGAGTGGAGAAAGGGGATACATTGTGTGCGGGTATGACGGGGTCCGATGGCCGGGGTAATAATAATTACAATGTTAAACGGTTAGAAACAAAGTGTAATAAGCGCTATATACATGTAACTATTATTCTTTCTTGCCCCACCCAATCCGAACTCAATATTTTTATCCCCTACCTCCCCTCATGAAATTACTGATATTGTCTAAAACCTCGATAATAAAAGAAGTTCTGGCTATGATGACATCAATAATCTAATACTTAAAACTATCATTCCATATATTGCAGATTCACTTGCTTACATCTTCAATATGTCTTTAATTCACGGACAAGTCCCCAATTTCCTGAAAATTGCTAAAGTCATTCCAATTTTTAAGAAAGGCGATAAATCAAACATTAACAACTATCGGCCAATATCCCTCTTACCGTGTTTTGGTAAAATTTTTGAAAAAATAATATATAGCAGAACAATCAAATTTTGTTGTGATAATAACATTTTCTCTAATTTCCAATTTGGTTTTAGAGAAAAGCATAGTACAGTTCATGCATTATTATCTTTTGTTGAAAAGGTTACTCATGCAGTTGATTAGTCTTCACATAATGGTTGGTATTTTCCTGGACTTCTCCAAGGCCTTCGACACAATAAACCACGACATTCTACTTCATAAACTTTCGCATTATGGTATACGTGGGAAGTCCTTGGATTGGTTCAGGAACTACCTTTCCAACAGAAAACAATTTGTTTCTTTTAATGATCACCCCTCAAATATGTGCAATATTAGCTGTGGTGTGCCGCAAGGAAGTATCCTGGGACCACTCCTCTTTATTTTGTATATAAATGACTTTAGCAGAGCATCCAGTATTCTATCTTTCATTATTTTTGCTGATGACACAAATTTATTTTTTTCTCACAAGAATCCGCTTACCCTTGCTGAAATAATAAATTGTGACTAAAGTTTTGAGTTGGATTAGAGCAAACAAATTATCAATCAATCTTCAAAAAACCAAATACATGTTATTCAGTAATACTATAGATTCGTTGCCTCTTGATATTTGCATTGAAGATATTCAGCTGGAAAGTGTCCCGTCAATCAAATTCTTGGGTGTCTATGTAGATAACCAACTCTCCTGGAAATGTCACATTGACAATATTTGCAAAACCATCTCTCGTAATATAGACATCATAAATAGGTTAAAAACATTTATTCCTGTTACCTCTCTACTAACTCTATATTCTTCTCTTATATTACCATATCTCAACTATGGAATCCTGGTTTGGGGTAATACACACCAAAATTTACTAAACAGAATATTACTACTACAAAAGAAAGCTCTTCGTATTATTTCATTTTCACATCCCCGTTCTCACACTGATCTGCTATTCCTCGAATATAATTTGTTAAAATCCAAGACTTGTACTTATTTCAACTTGGACAGTTTATGTACAACTATAAAAACGACATGGTTCCCTCCGTATTCCACGATATGTTTCTTCAAAATAATAGTTATCATACATATCCTACCAGACATGGCGATCACTTTCATCTGCCAATGCTAAGAACTATTTTTGCTCAAAGTACTTTCATTTTTACAGCCCCCAAATTTTGGAACTCTCTCCACAAAGATATTCAACAGGCCCCCTCCATCAACTCCTTCAAGAGAAAATTAAAAGTATTTTTGTTACTTACAAACGAAGTTGATTTGTTTGTAGGTCCTGAATATCTTGTATCTCACACTAAATTTTCCTTATCATGACCATGTATACGCTCTCGTTGATCCATGTTAGTACGAACTTTGTTCTCTCTCTCCCCCTCTCTCTCTCCTCCATCGTCTAATATGTCACCGTATTTTTTTCTTTGTTTCGTGTGTCTGTGTGTGTGTCTTTGATATGCATGTCGTCCAGTACTTCTGTCACCTGATTTCAATTTTTTGCTATCATTTCCTTTTTTTCTCTAAAATAGTTTTCTTATTATATTTATCACAATTTACTTTCCCATTTTATAATATTGTATATATTGTACAATCGAATGAATTTCCACATTTAATTAATATTCATTACTTTGCCTTTTCTCAATTGCTTAATATGAATTATTTATTCAACTTGCTATAGGGGATCCACGCTCGACAAGCAATGCTTTTTAGTGGATCCCCTCATTTCCATTTCCATGCACTTTTTTTTATTGTTTATACAAGCTTTTGTTATATAATTATGCTAAGGTAAAATTGATTTTGTACTCGTACTTTGATTTGTATCTGTATTTGATTTATATTTGTCATGGAAATGAAATAAATTTCTTGAATATTGAAATCTTGAAATCTTGAATTATTATTATTATCATCATTAAGTACACATGCAAACCTTTATCCGCCAAAACTCTTGTCCATTTCTGTGGTATTTTCAAGCGAAGTTCACGTTTATCATGCCATCTGCTCCCTTTGTATCACTGATGTAGCATTTCCTAGGGTCCCTTTACAAGTAGTCCATAACTCGGTCCTTCCATGGGCAAGTTACTTGTAAGTTCGTCCGTCCAACGGTGCTTCACTCGTAACTATGTCCTTCCCATGTCGAGTCACTCGTAGCTCTGTGCCTCTAGTGGCAAGTTACTCGTAACTAGCTCTGCCCAACAACAAGTCACTCGTAGCACTGTCCGTCCAAAGGCAAGTTGCGCGTAGTTCGGTCCGTCTAATGGCACTTCACTCGTAACTCTGTCCCTCCAATGGCAAGTTACTCCAAATACGGTTCGTCCAAACTGCAAATCATTCGTAACTTGGTTCGTCCAGCGGCAAGTCACTCGTAACTCGGCCCTTCAGACGTCTCGACACTCGTAACTCAGTTCACTCCCGGAGGGGTCATCTCTTAAACTGAGGGTTTTTATCAAAGAGGGAAATCAATACCAATTCTAAGATCGTGCACATATCTAATTATATAGAGGGTCTGTGTGATGTGATTATAATCATTTTTAAATAAATAAGGAGTGGGGCTATGACGACCCTCAATTCAATGACAGGAGTACTATAATATAGAACGACCAAACACCTCTCTTTTTGTCCTCGTGTTTCTTTCCTTTTCTATCCACTTTCATATTTTTTTCTCCTCTTTTTGTTAGTACTGAAAAAATAAATCATTGGGACTGGTAACTTCCTGTCTTCTGTGCCAACAATAATATTACGAAGATTAATTTTATTCTAAAAACGGGACCCATGTATGATGTAGACCAGTGGTGTATAGTCGTGAGGTGACTTAAGGTCACCGCACACCTTACGACTGTTCGCGATCCGATTTTGGAACAAATCGCATTTTGTTCATTTTCTGAAAATTTGAATGGAATATATCATTTCATTTGAGATTAAAATTAATTGAAATAATACTAATATAACCATTTTGAAAGATTGCAAGCCTTTATTTTGGAGTAAAGGCCAAATTAGTTTCAAATCGTAGCCAATCGTACGACTGCTATGACGTCACTACGACTAGATATTAAATTTGCTAAGCAAGATATTCCAAGTCTCAATATTAGCATCAAATTCTACTACGTTTTTTCCAAAATTGAGTCGCAGACCAATCGTAATGTGTTCGTTCGCCTTTATACTGCGGCATGTAGAATGGATTATTAGGCCAATAACCTGCGCCAGAAAATCACATATTGATTTAGCCAAACAATATCTAATTTATTCCACTCAGCTTCGTTCCTGTTCCAATACTACTTTTGAAAGCAAAATATTAAGCTTCACTCATAAAAACCATGTTGATTTATATATGCGCTATACACAAAAGTATCACAGCGCTTATACAATAAATTGTTAGACATAGAATGTAAATATAAATCTTTAATAACCCCCCCAAAATGATGTATAAAATAGTGTACATTAAATTGAATCACCTATTTGCATTGGCGGCGGAAGGCAAAAAATTAGGGGGGGGGGGTTCACCTGAAATTTTAGGATGGACATAGGTAATTAATTTGACAAGCGAAAAAAGAAAAAAAAAAGGTTATCAACCAAAATTTTAGGGGGACCACAACAAATTTAGGGGGGTCCACCTGAATTTAGGGGGGACGCAGGAAAAAAATTGACAAGCAAAAAAAAAAAAAAAACGGTTCTCAACGAAAAATTTAGGGGGGGGGGGATCGTCCCCCACCTCAAATTTAGGAGGGGACAGGTCCCCCGTACCCCCGCTTCCGCCGCCTATGCCTATTTGTATTCTCAGTTGCGCCAGGTGAGGCCTGGCGGCCTTTTGCTTGCTGCTTCGTTCACCAACAACAACAATTTAAGGGACAAGCCCGGTCAGCACATCATGTTCACTCAAACAGCAAGTTAATTTAAATAAAAAGACAGACGTAAAATAAGTACAAGGCGCATAACTTTGCAAATATGAGAGAGCGAAATCGCAAGGGAGGGGGCGACCAATAAAATGAAAATTTCCCAAAATTTACCAAATTATGTGTTTGACCCACATTTGGTAAGCAATAGGCATGATTTACTCAGTGTTGGATAACAAATAAAAACAGCCAACTTTTACCAAACAAGCTTTTACTATATAAAGTTGAAAATGCAGTTCATAGTTATTCATTGGCCAATGTTGTAAGCACTGATTGACCAAAATATTTTACCAAATAATTTCACTCAACCCCCAAATTTGGTCTAGTCAACCAACAATTGCAAAAAAAAAAAAAATGTTGGTCAGTATCAATAATCACAATTCTGGGTGATTTCCGAGGACCTTATCTTGGCAAATCAGTTGTGTAAAGGCAATGTTCTACCCAACAATTTTTTGCAAATATTTATGGGCAAAGAAGACCCAACCATTGACCCTAAATTGCCAAAATTTGATTATCGATGCAACATTTCAAGTAAAATGGTTAATGAATGGAAATGCTAAACCAAAAAATGGAAAGAAAACAATTAATAATTCTTTTTTTTATTGATCACACTGTGACGACTAGTTCTATCTCTCCTTATACTATCATAACCTTCATCTAATCATTATCCAACTTATAGGGTGTACTTCAAGATATGATACTTCGGTTTTTGCAGAATTATATTTGGTAGATATATCTCAGTTATAAAGCATTTTATTATTCACTCCCCCCTGAATCGCCATGGTATCATTCAGTCATATCAAATAAAAAGAGGGTTTTTACTAGCTTTATATTTAAATAAATAAATCCTTTATTAATGTTATTCAAAATTACTCTGATTAAGATTAAATACAACAATCATTACAATAATAACATTAAGATAATGTTGGCACATCTGGTAGAGCATCCGTCTCACAACCGGGAGGTCTGGTGTGAAAACCCCCACCACGTCAGACCAAAAGACGTTAAAAGATGTGAGTTGCTGACCCTGTTTGGCATTCAACGATCAAAGGGATAGAGCCTCGTCGATCTGGCGCTGCACAGCGGCAGCCGGGCCCACGATCAACTGAGGAAAACACATTTTCGGAGTATTTCATTTCTGATGTCTATTTCGAACAATAAAAATATGGATTTTTTACCCCCAAAAAATCACTTAAAATCAAGTTAAAAGGGAAGACGCCACACATGTTGTGTGCTTCATCTCCTCGCATTAAAGAAAATGAATTTTTTGGAGGTAACGCCACGGCATCCGTTACATCGGCAAACTGCCGATCGTCTATTGCAAATTTGTCCACTCATCACATGGTCTACCTTCATTAAGTCTAATGCCATTCCGTCCATCAACATTTCGTCTAACAACCATTTGGTCCAATAATCACTTCGATTTATCACCAGTTCGTCTATGACGATTTCGTCTAATAACCAGTTGGTCTGATACCCATTTTCTTTTCATTCATTTCGCCAAATTAACACTTATCCAATTAGACCAAATGGTTTATGGACTGAATGGTTATTGGACCAACTGATTATTAGACGAAAATGTGAGTGGACGAAATGGGATTTGGACCATTTAGATAGTGGACGAATCGATGATAGACCAAATGATAGTAGACGAGTTGGTAATTAGACGAATTGGCAATAAACGAAATAAACCTTTACATCTACATGCTTAAATCATTTCAATCCTATACCGAATACACAATCACATAAATAAACGCGATAAATCTGATATAACGAAATGATTAAAAAAACACTTGAAAACTTACATTACGGGTGAGACGATATCAAGTACATTTCTCTTGATTGTTTATACAGCTACATCTGTCCATCTCATGCAGTACCGAATCTGTTATATACTAGAATGCTGCGTGTATTCAATTACATTAAGGAAAGATGGTTACGTAATAATTATTGATTTGATATGGAAAGTTATATTGTGTTAAACGGGAATGCGTTTCTCTCTCTCTCTGCCGTTCGATAGCATTATTGATTGTTGGTTTACCCATTGATGGTTTACTGGTCTCCGACTTCGACAAAATATTTTAGAGTGATAAGGGAATTTGAATTTACTCAGGAACTGACATTCTTTCCTAGCCTGACGTGTGATATATAGCTATACCGAGTGAGTGAGAAAGAATTGCACTTATAACTGTGGAACTTAGTTTTAAAGGGCAAGTTCTCCCTAACAAAAAGTTTATTAAGAAATAGCAGAAAAAATAATGATAAATATTGCCAAAGGTTTGAGAAAAATCCATTAAAGAATACAAAAGATATTCGAATTTTAATTATTCGATTTGTGACGTCATATTCGAGCAGCTTTCCTACATATCGAATGGTAAAAAAAATAAAAAACCTCATTTTCTCAGAAAATTGAAAATGGATTTTACTGTACATTCAGTATATCAAAAGACAAATCACTTATCAGTTCACTCCCGTTTCTAAATAAAAAACAACAATAAGTCACAGCGAACCATTAAAATATTTTACATTTATGCACTTTATATCGCATAACATATAGGGGCAGCTGCTCGATTATGACGTGACAAATCCAAAACTTAAAATTCTAATAACGTCCTTAATCTTTAATGGACTTTTCTCAAACCTACATCAATTATTATTATTTTTTTGTTGTTGCTATTTTAACATCATATTTTTCTTCAGGGTGAACTTCCCCTTTAAAATGATATGAGAATGTTTGTAGTCTTTTCCGATCCGACGCATCACGTACGTCTAGCGTAACAGCAATAGGCTATAAAGGTAGTTTGTTAAGCGTTGTTAATTTTTAAGGCCCAATTGTCAAAGAACTTTTTGATCGATAGCTTTGTCACTACATATGGTAAATCATTTTCAGAAACGTATCACCAATTCAATTTTTAAGAATATACGTACAACTTCAAATTCAAAGTTAGCTCGATTGCCCTACACTGTAGAAATTGTGGTGTTAAAACTGACACCAGTTGGTGTCTAAAGAGGACCACACCATGAGGTGTTAAAATTACACCCTAGAGAAAGAACATAACACCAACGAGTGTAAATGTAACAACCAAAGGTGTTGTAATCACACCTATAGGTGTTAAAATAACACTTTCAATTTAACACCAGAGTAAAATAACTGGTGTAGTAGTAGTATTATTTATTTCCGTATTAAAAGCACAATTATATACAATAAAATACGGTGGATAGCCCACATTCAGCGTGACTGGCACAGTAGCGCTGGTCTTCCGTGGGGTCCATAACATTTAACATTAACGTATAATTTAGACACAAATAAACCACATTAGAATAACAGATGTACAGAAGAAAAATGAAAATGTAAATATCAACAGTAAACATATTAAAAAAAAAAAACCTAACAGGGAATGGGGGGGTGGGTACCGGAGTCCATGTGCTACAGATCAACAATCTTAGATTTGAAAATATTAATACTAGGGGATGATTTGATGTGAAGAGGAAGGGAATTATAAGCCATGGCGCTTTTATACTTGAAGGATCTTTTGAGGTAATTTGTTCTTGGTTTTGGTAATTTAAATTTGGTTCCGAAACGGGAGGGATACGTATGTGATACTAACTCAAATTCATTTCTTAAATATTTTGGAGATAGATTATTCATGATCTTATACATGAGAATAAGGGAATGATCGTTTCTTCTTTTGTCCAACAATTGCCAATTTAGTGTATCATGCATTTCCAAAATAGATATATGAGATTCGGGTTTAATTTGGAGTATAATACGACCTGCTCTGTTTTGCAGTTTTTGAAGGCGGTCTGTGTATTTCCTAAAGGATGCATCGTAAACAACATCACCATAATCAAAGTAGGGGAGGATCAATGAACTATATATTAATTTCAGGATCGATTCACTTAAGGATCACCGCAATCTTCCCAGAAAGCCGACTAATTGACCTATTTTTTGCAACATGTTGTCTATATGCAAGTTAAAATTCAAATAATCATCAACTATGATGCCTAGGTATTTGACATGATGAACTTGTTCTAATGGGGTATTATTTAAGGAAACATGAAGGACATTTTGTTTAGAAATCATATTCTTGCTTCCGATGAGCATACAGACCGTTTTTTGACAGTTAACACTTAACTTATTCTGGCACATCCATTGGTACATATTTTCTAAATCTGAGTTTAGGGCCTCGTTGATTCTATCTATGGAGGGGTGTGAAAAATACAAAACGGTGTCATCCGCATACAATTGGATATGACATGTATTAATACATTTCACTAGATCATTGACATATAATATAAAGAGCAGTGGCCCCAGGAGTGATCCCTGGGGCACACCGCAGTTAATAACTGATTCATAAGAGAGTTCCGAATTGATAAGAGTCCTACAAACCCGGTTTGACATGTAACTTCGAAACCATAAGGATGGTGTGCCAGAAATACCTAAGTTATTCATTTTTTTTCAAAAGAATATCACAGTTCACGGTGTCGAATGCTTTTTTTAAATCGACGAAGACGGCCCCAATGTAATGTTTAAGATCGATTGAGTGAAACCAGTCATCGGTTACCTTTAGGAGAGTGGTAATGGTTGAGTGCCTTGGCCGGAAACCGGATTGGGCAGGTGTCAGAATATCATTATTTCGCAAAAAATCTAAAACTTGCCGTTGGACAACCCTTTCCAGTATTTTAGATACGCAGGGCAAAATTGTGATGGGCCTATAATTCGAAGGAGAATTTTTATCGCCACCTTTGTGAATTGGGATAATCTTAGCTTTTTTCAATTGTTGCGGAAATATACCGCTTGACAAAGATAAATTAATCAACTTAGCAATACTCATTGATATCTCCATAGAGCATGCCTTCAAGACAAAGACAGATATCTTATCAATACCGACAGACTTAGTGTTTTTAAGATTTCTTATGATTTTAAAAACATCATGTTCGTTCACCTGAGTGAATGCAAAAGTCTCATTTGTATAATTACCATCTTCTGTATGGAGGTTCATATCGGGTATTTCACTGGCTAATTGTCTCCCTACATTTGCAAAGTAAGTGTTGAATAGGTTAGCAGTTTCAGTATTACAATCCGAATTAGACGAAACTGTGAGATTTTCACGTTTTTTATTCGGAATAATGGACTTTAAGGTTTTCCAAGTCTGTTTTGGGTTTACCTTGAGATTTGTAAATTTATCAGAGTAATACCGTTTCTTTGATTTCCTTACTTCATTTGTTACCTTATTTCGTAATATTCTGTACTCGCACATAAGTTTATCATCTTTCAGTTTGCAAGCTTTTCTTTTAAGTTTGTCACGTTTTTTCATGAGTTTACAAATATTTGCATTCATCCAAGGAGAACCCTTTGTACTTATTCTTTTTGAACGATTTGGCATGTGTTTGTCAACAACTTGTAAAAACATATTTTGCCATAAATCGACAGCATCATCAACTGAATTACATTGATCTATACTTTCCCAATTCTGGTTACGAATATCATTTCTAAAGTCATCAATATTGAGCTTGCTGCAACTTCTGAAAGTGATAAATTTTGGCTGAGCACAAATCTTAGAGTTCCAGGTCAGGAAGCTAATCGAATGGTCACTCATTCCGTTATGAATTACACCATAATTCACTACGTTTTTGGTGTTGTTTGTTAATAGGTGATCAATCAATGTAGCAGAAAGATTAGTGATTCTTGTTGCTTCTTTGGTATTAACTTGGACCAGAGAATAAACATTATTTATATCAATATATTTCTTGGTCATGCTTGATAAGGGTTTAGCTAGGATATCACAGTTTACGTCACCTGCTATAACTATATCACAATTCATTGTGTCAATAACGCTTAGAAATCTTTCATACAAATTAAAGATTCCAATATCTGAGGATGGTGGTCTATACCAAGTTGATACGATGAGAGGTTTTGAAAACTTGAGATAAATCTTAATAACAAGTGCTTCTAAATCATCAAGGAATTCATGAATCATTTTTTCAAAATGTAATGAATTGTGGAGATAAATGGCTACTCCACCACCCTGTCGAACTCTGTCTTTACGAACCAAATTGTAATCGTCAATCATAATTTCTTTATCATAGATAGATTCATCTATTTTGGTTTCATTAATTGCGAATACCTGAACCTTGTTAGTCTTAACAAATGTTCTCACTTCTTCAATGTGTCTTAGTAGGCTGTTAACATTTAAATGGGCGATCTTAAGGCCATTACCACGTAATTCTTGGTAGTATAAACCATGAATACAAGCAATGTTTCGGTGGGTAGTATTTGTACTGACATTAACTGACTCTGGAATAGTGATATTTTCCGATTCATTATAGAAGGGCATGTCCTTAAAGATACAAATGTTGCATTGCCAACCGAAAAATTTCTCTGACTTGTCATTGTAGATCTCTTCAGGAATACCAGCACAAATGATATGTAGCCATTGATTGCATTTGGTACACTTCAGTCCCTTCTGATTGTTCTTAACCGGTTTCATACAACAGGCACATGGGTATTTGTAGATATTGAATATTGATGATTGAATGTCGTCCTCTATGTACACCGGTTAACACCACAGTTTTTGCTGTGTACTGGAAAGAACACGGTGTCACACAGTGTGTGCCACAGTGTGTTCACACTTCACAGTGTGGAGTAATATGTGAAATCAACTTCACATTGTTAAATATGAGCATTTCAGCCGTGTGAATCACATATTCACATAGTCGACCATTTATGTGAACATGCACGCTGTGAATAGTCACACTCTTGAGGTGTCCACAGTGTGAAAGTATCTTCATCGACTGCTCTCGACGGGAAAGGCTCACCAATTTCCTTGTCGATGTCGCATACCATTTTACCTCTCCCATTTTTATATCTGTCATTATTACCTCTATATACCATTTTTATGTCTGCCCATGGGCGGAAATCCCAGGGGGGGGGACAGAATATCAAATGTCCCCCTACTATTTTTGGTATTTTATGATGGAAAGAAATACATCATTCAAAATCGAAATAAAACATGTATTTTCGACGAGATGACCTTACTTTTTAATGATTACCCCCCTTTTTTTTTGCTTGTCAAATGTTCCAGCCCCTGGTCCCCCCCCCCTTTGGGTAGAGATTTCTGCCTTTGTATCTGCCTTTATAACCCCTGCCAGGGGCGGATCCAGGATTTTCCAAGGGGGCACATTTTCTTGAGGAAAATTTGACAAGCAAAAAAAAGGTCATCGCTTTTAAAAGGAGGGGTCACACTTGTGTTAGAACGCCACATTTACATTACAAATTTTGATTATGTCTCTCAAAAGGGTGTCACGGCGGGATGTGCCCCCCCCCCGATCCGCCAGTGACCCCTGCTATGTTTTACCTCTGCAATCTTTACCTCTGTCATCATTACCTCTTCTATTTTTACCTCTACCATTATTAGCTCTGCCATTTTTACCTCTGCCATTTTAACCCCTGCCATCTTCACCTGCCATTTTTGCCTCTACCATTATCACTTCTGCCAATTTCACTTTTGCCGTCTTTACACCGAACCCTTCAATCATTATAAGCCCGCAGAAGTTTTACGAGTGTCCGCATCAACACATGAAAACTTACCATAACTTTTTTTTTCTTACGGTAGTGGGTGAAACCGCGTTATTCATACTGTTCATTTTCACTGTGAATATATCGTAAACTTTACAACTAATCCAATTTATCGCTGATGTGGTTTACGGTACACCATGTGGAATGTTATGGAAATAGTGGATAGAAGAAGAAAATCTGATTTAACGAGGACAATTAGGTAGCCTCATATTTTTACGGCAAATTGTAACAGTCATGGTGGAAATGTCGCGCGCTGCAAGTTGCCAGGAATTTACCGTAAAAAATACGGTAAAATTTGCTGCGCGACTTTTCACAGTACATTTTTTCTTAAAATTTTGCGTTTTATCGTAATAATTGTCGGATGCTTTCATATTTTCAACGTTACATTGAACCTCTCCTAAATTTCATTATAATTTTTTCATCGTAAAATTGGGCCTGAGAGATTCCAGTTTCATTGTAATTTATCCGTGAAAGATACATACAATAATTTTTCTTCACAGTGACTGAATGATCCGGTCCCAAGTTTACAACTTTTCATTCAGGTGAATAGCAAAAATGACAATAATTTTGATGCGTATAGTCGTGTATTAAATCAATAGCGATCGAAGGCGATATCGAACCGATTCGATCCGCCACGAGTACGTGCAAAGATGAGAAAACGTAGGCATTTTTTATGTATATAAATCGCGAAGATTGTCAAGATCAATATCATTGTTACTGCAAAATTACTTAAGATCGCCTCACTATTCTCTCGCGTGAGTCATTTCAGAAACTATTGTTAACGTATAATTTACACTCTCTCTTGAAAATCTTCAGGAGATAAATTGATTTCCAATGTGACGTCACGACCTCCATAGATATTTCTCGTCTCCTAGTAACAGACTAAGTTCTTTATTCGAACGGGCGTAAAAGTTCTCCAAAAGTTTTCTTGTTTTTGGAAGCATTTCACCGATTGAGTGTAACTTGGCTTTGTTTCCATTTTCCAACCTCTCCGTGCAAAATCGTTCAATCTGCTTATTCCAAATCCTTTCTGTAAACAAAATTTAGATACAAAGAAATACGGTAGACTATTATCACCAGAGAGTCAAAAATTCATGTTCAATAACAATTCATTTTCTTATAATTATTTTACCCAGGGGGGGGGGAAGGGGGAAAGGGCCGGGAATCGTCTCTTGTTATCTTTTAAGTTGGGAAAAAGTGAGAAAGTAAGAGAAAGTGAAGAAGAGAGAAGAAAGGACTTTACGAAAAAGAGAAGTATAGGTCGTAAAGTTTTCTATGAAACCTGATATTCGATTGAAAAAAAAATGGGTCACCTTCTTGAATGTTGCATTTCAGATAAGGTTTCTAGTATGATCTTAAAAATTGCTCTTATCTTAGTCATTTCTCTCCAAATGGAAATATATGAAGTAAAGATAAAAATCAGTTGCGAGCCTACCAAGATTAAGAAAGTCGAATATTTCTGGAAGAATTCCCGTGCAGTTGACGTGCCAATCCTCCAATCGCATGATTTTTAGCTGATCACGTGGGTAGGCTCTGAACCAATCACGTACGTAAACAGAGTAGACGCCTATAAGGAGCCGCTGTAAGGGGAACGGAAAATGTTAACATGGGGATTAGGATAGAAATAGGGTTATGCGCTCCTTTCTTCATTTTGAGGAGATATTAGGAATATATTTGTTAATTGTTTAAAGACAATGGTCCAATGTATCAAGTATGGTAAATTATCAATAAAACAAGAAATTTGAATAGTGACATATGTCGTGAGATACAGACCGTCGTGCGCCTTCTTCCTGGGGAGCATGCTCTAAGCACGCTGTGAGTGAGGGCACCAAAGCGGTGACGAAGTACCACATATACCACCGCGTCGCGTCGAGTCCGAAATTACTCGTAGCTAATATTTCGACGCGAATATTTTTATGACAATGTCTTAAAGGGGACAAACACGCTGGGAAAATGAAATTAAATGAAACTCAAATTACTTTTTTATTTTTTTTCTAATGTATTTGCCCCATTGAAGACACTGACATACCAAAAACAGTTGCATTGAAATCTAAAACGCACGCAATTTCGGACGCGACGCAAGTATAGAATGCGTAGATATCTGTATATGAAAGGGTCACCATCATTCACAGTGATTTCGTGACATTTTTGGGGGACACTTTTGATCTACACTTGGTGTGGATGGAGACAACTCTCTCCCATAGGATTCTGTACAATGGATGAAATTCGATATGGGGGAGGGGGGGGGGGGGGTTGCCGCCCATGCTAGGTATAATAGGTCGTTTCATTTGATGATAATTATCCTACAGACTTACACAATATACACGTGGGTCTTGAATTTCCGATATGCTATATACACATCCTCGAAAGCTCATCGTTTTCAGACACTTATTAAATCTGTTTATCACAGCGACGACCTCTATATGAAACAGATCCACACTCGTGTTTACGTGGAGCTTCGGGTTAAAATATAAGTAATCGGAGTACAACCTGTAATAAAAACAAGAACAAAATTTGGGTTTACTTTAAATGGCCTTTAACTGACCTATGCGCGATTTAAACGCCCAGTAATCCATTATTATATTTGCATTTTATTTTTTAATTAGCTTTAATTTGATACCAAACATGACATGTTTACTGCGTAAAATATGAAAATCATATTTAAGAGGTATGTAAACAAGTGAGCGTGGCCTATGACGTCAATTAAAAAAAAATGCCCACGGGTGCCCTGGTGGCACCCGTCGGATTCTCGGAGTAGGCACCCCATACTACAACTTTCAGCAAAAAAAATCGCAGTCATACCCAACTTGACGGTCATGCAATAATTTTGATCATAAAACATTATCTAGTCGACTTATGAAAAGTTATATCTCAACTTGGCGAGATATTTGGACTCTCGCCGGGCCTTGGACACATATATATCATATCTCGCCATGTCGACATATAATGTATTATAAGTCGACTTGGCAAGATACAATATCTCGCCATGTTGACATATAACGTTTTATAAGTCAACTTGGCAAGATAACGTATCTGGCCATGTCGACATATAACTTTTCATAAGCCGACTTGGCGAGATAACGTATCTCGCCATGTCGACATATAACGTTTTATAAGTCGACTTGGCCAGATAACGTATCTCACCACGTCTACATAATAAGGTTATTATGTCGACATGGCAAGATAAAGTATCTCGCCAAGTCGTCAAGTCGATGGCACTTTAAAGGCTCCGTATCCCACAGCTGCAATGCACAAACGATGTTTATCAAACTCGCTATATCGTTTTAAAACAGTGACTTCACCAAGCTGTCTGTTGGTTGGTCGTAAGAAATGAATGCAGCAGGTAGGATGGTCGTATGTGTCCGCTGCGTTTAAAGTGCGGGCTCCTGCATCATGCCTGGTTGTGACCATGGACTTAGGTGGACATTCCATCCACAAAAAGAAGAAGAATAAAGTTAATGGATCATCATACTACTAGGAGAACACAAACTGGAATGTACAGTAGTAAACACAAACCTAAGTTATATTCGACGCTCATCATTTATCAAAGGAGCTATTAGCACTAAAGTTGCCCATACCTGTCAACGGGATTGCGGAGGATGACGAGGAGTTTGGCGTCGGGTTGGGCTGCATGTATGACGTCAGCAGTGACGTAGGTTGGACCTTCGTAACGTTCTCCATCCCAGATCTTCCATTTCTTATTATCCCAGAAAGTAGACGCTGATCCATCTCCTTACAGATTGAAATAATTCCCATGAATATAAGTGAAAATAGAAACACGAAAGTATATATGAAACACAGAAACAACTCACTGTGATAGTAGCAATGATGGCGATTGAATACAATGGCGGTGATGGTGGTGGTGGTGACGATGATGTTGATGCTGATGGTGATGATGATTATAATGGTGATATGATGGTGATAAAATAATGATGATATTGATGGTGAAGATAATAAAATACTACTACCATGACAACTTCGTAAAATTGCCAATTTGTCAACTTCAAACTCGTCCACTCACCACATGGTCTACCCTCATTTAGTCTAATGCCATTCCCTCCATCAACATTCCATCTTTACAACCATTCTGTGAAATAACCATTTGGCCCAATCATCACTTCGTCTAATCATCAGTTCGTATATGACCATTTTGTGCAATAACCAGTTGGTCTAATACCCATTTTCTTTTCATTCATTCCGCCTAATTAACACTCTTCGAATTAGACCAAATGGTTTATGGACTAAATAGCTATTGGACCAACTGGTTAGTAGACGAAATGGTGAGTGAACGAAATGGCAATTAGACCATGTGGATAGACCAAATTATAGTAGACGGGTTGGTAATCAAACGAATTGGCACCAATTGGAAATAAACCACTACTTTAATTACTACTACTTCTCCTCCTCCTGCTGCTGTTGCTCTTGCTACTGTTACTACTATACTTCTACTACTTCTTCTAACACTTTTACTTCCATTAATACTACCACAACAACGAATGATGATGTGAAATACCTTATTTTAAATATCTAAAAAGGTAGTTTATTCAGACAAGCTTTTCGTTAAGTATGGATTCACCCCGCTCGGAGCATTCATCCCAACTTTCATAAAACCATGAAAACGTTCTCCCGATTCTTCCTTACCGATTACGAGTCGTGGTTTCAACGAGGGGTGTAACGCAAACGTCTCCACCATACGTTTTGATCTGGATGCGTAAATACGAAGTTTTCCTCTCCCTAGATCAATGAAAAGAGGTGATTTATTTGAGATATGTAAGACTAAAAATCAACACAAATCAATCAGTGATGGTGATCGGTTCGAGCCTAGTAATACCTAGTTCCAACTTTTACAATTCGGCACCACGATCTTAATCGTGTAATAATCGTATCAGATCGTATCAGATCAATCGTGGCACTCCTACTGATCGCAGAAAAAAAATGAATGGCTCAAAATTCTCGCGATCGGTTATGGAAGGTATATCGTGGCTTTCGTAATACCTACTTCCCACTTTCACGATTCGGCACCACGATTGAAATGGAGATCTTAATCGTGTAATAATCGTAGTGATCGTGTCAGATCGTATCAGATCGTGTCAGATCAGTCGTGGTAATCGTACTGATCGCAGAAAAAATTGAAAGGTTAAAAAATTATCGCGATTAGTTACGGAAGGCCAATCCCAATCGTGGCGTTCGTAACGAATCGCACGACAATGGGAACGAGACATGAAACATTTTTCCTTCTGCCTTTATTAAAATCTACGTACTCGCGCTGAAAGGGACTTTCACAATTGTTCTTGCGATCGTTTGCAATCATTTGGTCACAATATACATGTATGTTGCACACAATCGCAACGGTTGTAAGCATTCGCATCACTAATTGTGAAAGGGAGGGGCTTAATGAATCGGAAAAATAAACAGTTCTCGTGACCAAGATCTATGGACATATTGTCGTTTTGAAGAAGCTTTTGTTTTGTACGAGGGGTGCTTCCACGACGATGAAATTTCCGATCGAACAATCTGCGCATGCGTCAACTCTGAGCTTAATTTCGTCCGTCTCCCACAGGGTGAATCAGCGTTATGCTGAAATAACACGACCTGGGCCCGTTGCAGAAAGAGTTGCGTTTAAACGCAAGCCGAAAAATCAATCGCAAGTCCCAAATGCACGCTGTGATTGGTTGAAAATCAAGTTACGCATGATTTTTTAGAGTTGCGATTGATTGCAACTCTTTCTGCAACGGGCCCCAGAGAATTGTACTCGGGTGATATCTTTTTCGATACGTCAACGCGATTCTCCTCCATAAAATCTCAAAACTATTTATTCACAGACTATAACATCTGGGGCCCGTAACACAAAGGATGAAAAGCAAATATGAATTAACGCTTTCGTTCTTGAACAAGTTCCTGAACACACCAAGAGGGAGTTTTCGCTTCTACTACGGGGAAGCTCTCAACAACGCATCGACTCCTTTGAAAATGCGATTAAAATCACAATGGTGAGCTGAGAAGCTTTTGTCGAAAATTGGTGGACTGGGACAGCAGATCATCCGAAAATTTGCCGCGGAAGAACAATTGCAAATATGTCGTTGTCCAGAGTCAAGAGATTCCGAAGCTGTCCCGATCCATCAACTTTCGACAAACGCCTCTAAGCTCCCCATTGTGATTTGACTTGCAATTTCAAAGACATTGGTGCGTTGTAGAGAGTTTCCTCCCATACGAAATGCGAAAGGTCCGGATAACTACTGTAACGACAGGATTGGGTCGGGAATGAGGGAAAACTCACCAAATCTTGATCTACTCCACCAATGGGGCTCTTTTATGGTGTATTTTACTTGGGGATGTCGCATGATTTTGGCCCACAAATCGGTAGTTCCACTCTTAGGCATCCCGAGAAGATAGAAATACGGCAAACAGCGGAGTACCATCCGAGGTTTCACCCTCCAACACGGAGACTTATACCCAGGTAAATACGAGTTTGGCAGTAAATCAAATACCTGCCAAAAATAATAATTGTTATTATATTCGGGATCAAACATTAATTCTCATGTGATTGGTTGAAAGAGCTTAACGTGATTATGGGTATTGTCAACTATTTCAGAGTGTTGGCAAGAGCGACACTCAATGATGTACTATTTGGAAAATTGAATTGAATTAACTGTCAGGTACATGAAATACATCACATACTAACAAAAACATTTGGTAATTGGAGCTAACAAATTATAAAATGACGTCACTTTTGTGACGACATTTTCCAAACAGTATTTAATATAATTACTATCAAACTTACTTATAGACACCACGAGCCTTGGCATTTCCCCCTTAAGCCCCTTTCACAATTGACGTACGACCACTTGCGACCTTTTGGTCGTGCGACAGGCTGCAACAGGCATCAATCGCCAGTCATCTCATAATATCGCACAGAGGCACCAAGTCGTGCAACGTTGAACAACACTCCCACGATGATCGCCCGACCGATGGTACGACCCCGGATACGAGCTGATGCGAGTGAATCGGTCGTATTTGATCGCGTTCGGATTTTGAACATGTTCAAAGTTCAGATGTGACCAGTCACGACCACCTCGAGTTCGTGCGACCGTCTACAACGACTGCGAGTGCTCGCAAGTCACCAAGAGATCGATCGTGCAACAGCAGGAAAAAACTGTTGCAGGCGGTCGTAAACTGGTCGGATGTCAATTGTGAAAGGGGCTGTACGGTCGCATACATGCGAATGCAACGGTAGTGGAATGTTGTAAGCCGTAATTTCGATCGGTCTTGCAACAGTCTTATATTATCGCAACCAGTCGCAAGACTGGTCTCTGTAGGTATCTAGCGCATGTGCAAGTGTTGTACGACCTCCAGTCGAC
Source organism: Lytechinus pictus (assembly GCF_037042905.1). Classification (NCBI taxonomy): domain Eukaryota; kingdom Metazoa; phylum Echinodermata; class Echinoidea; order Temnopleuroida; family Toxopneustidae; genus Lytechinus; species Lytechinus pictus. The sequence goes on along the minus strand of NC_087258.1, from coordinate 23,253,473 downwards.
TAAATGCGACTATACGTAGTTGTGTCACCTCTCGCACCAAGTCGTACAACGTTGAACAACACTCATACGATGATCGCCCGACCGATGGTACGACCTGATGCGAGTAAATCAATCGTATTTGATCGCGTTCGGATTTTAAACATGTTAAAATTCAGATGCGACCAGTCACGACCACCTCCGACCACCTCAAATTCGTGCGTTCGTCTACAACCACTGCGAGTGCTCGCAAGACACCAAGAGATCGATCGTGCAACAACAAGAAAAAACTGTTGCAGGCGGTCGTAAACAGGTCGTACGTCAATTGTGAAAGGGGCTTTAGACACGTGTGTTAAAATAGCACTTTGAAAAATAAGGATGAAATTAGAGGGACTAACGTTTATTACCAGTGGATAGAGGAAACATATCTGACATCTCCTATCTGGAAACAGATGTGTTGACCGGTTCATTTCGAAAATAAATTGATTTATATTTTAATGAAAACATCTTGTTAGGGGTGCTCATTCATCACCTGAAACGGGAAAATAGCTGTAATTCTTTCGCCAGTCAAATAAGTTCCAAAGCTCTGTGATATTCTTCTTTATGTTAGATAGATTTTTAAAACGATATAAAAATAAACACAGGCCTATATTTGGGCATACTTCATCCCTTTCCTTCCCTTTCTCATTTTCATCGAAATATTCAGGAGAATCCCCCAAGCGCCCCCACTCCATCTGTACGCCAGTGCATTCAAGAATAACATGATTAACGGAATTCTATATCAGGGGCGGTATTCTGAGGTCATTTTATCTTTAAAATATTTTATTTTATCTCTTAAAATGAAATTGGTATTCTGAGATGACATTTTATCTCTCAGATTAAATTTACAATTTTATCTTGCGTATAAATTTTATCTTGCGTATCTATGATGATACGCAACAGAGCAGTGGCTGCGTAGACATACCCATCGCGTATCTGGCCATTGCAACGCGGGTGATGTGCTTGCGCCCAAGTAGTTACTTTGAAGAAAAAATGAAATAAACTTAAAAGAGGGTAGGGGCTATTTTATCTCCGCGACGTTGATTTCGTTAATATTTTTAAGTGAATTAACTCCAAATGTTGGCATGAAAATTAAGAAAAATTATATATTCATTGAGAACAACACCTTAAAGTTATTCCTGTACAATTAGGAAGCATTTCATAAGACTTTTCTTGACTAATATTGTCTTTGAAATGATGCTTGAAAAGATGCGATATAGACTTCGAAAAAAAGATGAGAGTATTGCCATTTTTGTTAAAAAGAAATCTCTGTAAAGACGCGCAAGCGTATAGTGCAAGCGTATTGAAGTCAATAAATTGACGCAATCTCACCTCTTCGCCACACCTCCTAGCGGAATGGATTTCCATTGGTTGAGTGATATGAGAGAGCTATAAAAGCGTGTTTCTTATTGGATATTGATTACAAAAAAGGTGTGTCTTACAGAGATAAAATGAAGATAAAATTGTTCTCAGAATACCAATTCGGAGAGATTTTAAGGGTATTTTATCTCACTGATTTTAACGGAGATAAAATATTTTATTTTATCTGAGATAAAATGGATCTCAGAATACCACCCCAGGACAATTTCCCCTGGAGTAAAACACCCGTAGAAATACATCCATGAACATTTTCCTCGATGAAGATACTTCTATATATACATTTATGTGTCTCTCCAAATGATAAGATGAATAATGGGAGGAAGTGCGGGATGTTTCTAATCGCTGAACATCGACTTTAGCACTAGCTGCCCTGATCGGGCGCTTTTTTTTTTCTTAAACCGTGTACAAAAACGTAAAAATTACCATATGATTGTGATTTTTTGCATGGTCAGCCCCCCACTTTTGGCTCAGCCCCCCCCCCCACTTTGAAAACCGTTCCGCGGCCCCTGTCAAGGAGTTCCTTCCTTCCATCTACTACACCTGGGTGGAGAGTGGCAAATGTAGATAAATGCCTTGCAAAAATACTCGAGTGCTGCAGTGGGATTTGAACCCGGGACCATGTGATTCAGTGTCCAAATGAAGAGATACAGATCTGTTTTTATATACAAAGAGTGTACTAACCGGTTTCGCCATCTCGTATAATGCCGGTGGCAAGGAAGATAAATTCAAGTCGGGTCGCGTCAATTCGGCCTGTCCGACTTTAGCCCTCTGCGTTGACCAATATTTTTTCTTTGTCAGACTCTTAAATCGTATAATAGCAGTCGTTGTATTGTGCAATTCAGCTACCTTCTGGGGCCAATTGATCGGCGATGTGTAGTATGAATAATCATCCCACTCATCTGCTTCTCCTGAAAATTCAAATAAGAATTAAAAAAATGGGTTGAAACCATTCTTCCCTTGATATTTCTTCATAAGAATTGGTGAAATGGAGATAATCAAGAATGTCGATAAAACCTCGCATCATCTTTTCTTTAGTGCATGGTTTCTCAGGAAAATGACAAAATGGGGGCGAATTGTTCCAGACCTTGTTCATAATTTACAACAGTACCTAAAAGTACACCAGCTTCGTCTATTTTACATTTTGGCCTCATCTCACATGGTGTATTCCTCCTTCACTTCGTCTACAACCGCTTCATCTATTAACAATTTGGTTTAATTCCCAGCTCATGTACTATTTCGTCTATTTCTCATAATTCAGGCTTTTACCAACGCTGTAAAAAATACTGGGCAAAGACTTCACCACCACGAGTGTAATTATGTGTCCAACCAATTTTGGGCAGTATTTTAACCAATGCAGGAAGCATATTGCCCACTAAGGTTAAAAAATCAGCAGCAATTACTTTAGAATGTGCAAAATTTTCATCACACTGGATAAATAAAAATGCCCCGAAGAAATCCCCAATGTTGGTTGGACACAAAATAACCCACATGGAGCACTTTTTCCCAATAAACATCGAATACCCAACTTGGTCTGACACCACTCTTAGTCTACCCACCAAGGGTTCAAGTTTGAAATCTATATACAGTGCGTCCCACAAAAAACGAAACCGAGATTTATCGATGATTTATCATAATTTAATCGCAAATACAATAGACAAATTATTTTTTATTCACGCATGAGTGAGCAAAAACAATTTGAAAAGGGGATACCAAAAAGTCACTTGGCGGGCCGTATCTGGGTTTTAAAAAGAAAACCCCATTTTTAAAAAGTTCAATATCTGCTCTTTAATTTGATACCTCAATTACAGAAAATGGTCAAGAAATAAAAAAGTTCTGGTTATTTGAAATAAGGCTTCAATTTCAATAATTTCATAAAATGAAGAGGTTTTACAGGCTAGCGTTCAAACTCACTCGACACTCCGTTTTGTTGACGATCAGCTACTATGCATTAAGTCTTTTGTTACCGTGCGATAGCTTCAGTGGGAAACCGGTGAAAACACGTTTATTTAATGAAATTATGGAAATACAAGCATTGTTTCGAGGGATCATAACTTTTTTACTACTTGACCATTTTCTGTGATTTAGGTATCAAAGAAAAGAGAAGATATTGAACTTTTTAGTCATGTGATTTTCTTTTTGAAATTCAGATACCCCCCGCCAAATGAGTTTTTGGCATCCTTTCTTCGAATTGTTTTTGCTCAATCATGCGTGAATGAGGAATAATCTAAGTAATACCAGATGAAAGAGGAGATTTTAAGCTTTAAATTGGTAGGTCATTTGTCTATTTTATTTATGATTAAGTTATGATAAATCATCGCTAAATCTCGGTTTCGTTTTTTCTGGGACGCACTGTATAGGGTTGTCGCAATAGCAATATGCTCATTTGTGCACCTGTAAGGATGCAGTTAGCTATATTAAGCACCCTTAAATGACAAGTCCACCCCAACAAAAAGTTGATTTGAATAAAAAGAGAAAAATCACAAGCATAACACTGAAAATTTCATCAAAATCGGATGTAAAATAAGAAAGTTATGACATTTTAAAGTTTCGCTTAATTTCACACAACAGTTATATGCACATCCTGGGCAAATGAGGGGACTGATGACATTACCCACTCACTATTTCTTTGGTATTCTACTATATGAAATATTCTGATTTTCTCCCCCTTGTCACGTGAAATCGAGTTTTATTCCTGCCTGAACCTGTCGAATTAACATTGTTTAACATTATATGGTTCAGTCAAGATTTACATTATTTTCAATTCTGTAAAAATCGAAATATTGTATAATTCAAACAATAAAAAACAAAAGAAATAGGGAGTGATGGACATCATCGACTCTCTCATTTGCATATCACTGAGTTGTGCATATAACTGTTTTGAGAAAACTAAGTGAAACTTTAAAATGTCCTAACTTTCTTATTTTACATCCGATTTTGATGAAATTTTCAGCATTATGCTTGTTCGATTTTTCTCTATTGATTTATATCAACAATTTTCTGGGGTGGACTTGACCTTTATGTGTACATAGAATGGTGAAAATTGTGATAAAGGGGCAAATTCGAACCTTTTTTACGTCAAGTATATGTTGCACATTAAAAGGTGAAAAGTTACATCTTTAAGGGTGCAAATTAGGTTTTATTGGTGCAAATAATAATAAAAATTTGCATTTGGCATTTTTTCCACTTAGAGTGCAAGATTAAGCCATACTAGGTTGGTACAGGTGTTTTTAGGCTGAAAGAATTTCTTGGTGTGATTGGATGAATTAGTTATGAATTAAGTTTTAATTCAATATAGCGCAAAATAATGAGCAAACGAAGTGAATATTAGACAATCTTGACATTTAAATACAGAACTACATGTGAATTGAACTAAGCGTTTATTAGTCAAGAGTTAAAGGACAAGTCCACCCCAGAAAAAGAAATAGTGAGTGGATGACGTAATCAGTCTCCTCATTTGCATACCAACCAGGATGTGCATATAACTGTTTTGTGAAATTAAGCGAAACTTTAAAACGCCATAACTTTCTTATTTACATCCGATTTTGGTCAAATTTTCAGTGTTATGCTTGTTAGATTTTTCTCTTTTTATTCAACTCAACTTTTTGTTGGGGTGGACTTGTCCTTTAAGAAGAGACCAAACGGCAATAAGACCAAATTCAGAGTATATAGACGAATTGGGTTTAGCGCATGTGGCTTTAAAGTATACATGTGACGTAGACCAACTGATTGTTGACCAAGTGGGTGGTATTCTGAAAGGCATGGTTTAGTAAACCTGAGTTAACCTATATCACACTTTTATGAATTGCCAGCTGTCAGCTCATTCATCAATTGAAAATTATTTTTATCCTGCTGAAATTGTCAAAATTTGTTGAAATTGTTGAAATTTTAGAATGAAATAAATTCGTTATTAATCAATCAATCAAAATATTAATTGAGTCGAGAAATGGGAAGAATAAGAAAAATACCAACAAAATATAATGGACAATAATTAATTAGTGAATTAATTAATAGGTACACTATAATTGCCATGAATATGGAAGAAATATTATAAAGCCCAGTATTTCATAGAAGCGTGGTGTAAAACTCTATTTTAGACTAGGGTAAAACCAATGTTTAGTATCCGAATACAATCACCCGTATTCTGAAGTCTTAAACCTTAGGTTTAAAGTTGTGAATTAAGTATGGATAGCCAATTGTTACATAAATAACTATTTAGCTCATTTTGCTCTCAAATCATTTATAATTGTCTAGGAAGTATAAATAAATGATTGTTGTCTTTACCATCGATGAATCAAGAAAGAGCAGAGTAAACATAAGAAACATACAACTTAATAACACATTTTGACACCTTTGGCTTCCCATAATTTTAGCACAGAGTTAGACCATGGTCTAAGTTAAACCTGACTTCAGAATACGGGCCATTTTATCTACCTTCCTCGCTGTGAGTTCGAGAAGCTACTACAACACGACTACTGGATCGATTCTGTAGTTGGAAGTAGTAGTATACGTAGGCTAGTAGAGCTACGTTAAGGAGAACAATTCCAGCTGCCACTTTATTGTTGACAAACATCCTGAAAAATATGAAATAAAAAATAAAAATAAAATAAAGACTACAACACAAAGCAGTGGCGTATCCAGGGGGGGGGGGGGGCACAACCGACCCTTGCCTCCCCCCTTTGAAAGGCATAGTTTATTTTTTTGATGCAAATATGCCGTTCATACATGCACAAGTGCGCCCCCCTTTGAGAGTCACGAAGAATATTTCGAATGTGACTACTGTATGTCGTTTATACACAAGTGAGGACTTTGTTTTGCTTGTCAAATGTTAACGAAATTATTCAAATTCAAATTCAAATTCAAATTTATTTTGATTTTTGTTTCTTTCTGCCTGTCACATTTTTAACGGGCAAATGTGCCCCTCCTTTTTGGAAAATCCTGGATTTGCCTCTGACACAAAATATGAAGACATTTATAGCTGCCACACTGAGTCTACATTAAAGGTGAATCGGATTTATAGACCTGCAGCATTTTTGTATATACGTGAAACATTAAGATGAAAAAAGTAAACTATTTCTATCGAGATATCTGGGAGCCCGTTTCTTAAAAAGTTACAACCATTTTAACTCTGCCATTATGGCAACTACCATGGTAACATGGCTCAGCAGCCAATCACAATAAAGGTTTCCATGGAAGAAACAATAATGACGAATTTACAATAGTTGTAATTTTTTTATGAAACGGGGCCCCCAAAAGAGAATCGATAGGAAGTTTTCGCAACCACTACATAGACGCTTTCTGGAACGGTGAGAATCTATTGTCAAAAGTCCTTCAAGATAAAGCAGCCTTTGTCGAAAATCGATGTATCAAGACAGCAGTGTTGTCCTGGACAAATGACAGATTTGCAATTTTTCGTTAGCTCCGAATCTTAGGACGATCTGCTGTCCCGGTTCACCAATATTCACAATATTTATCCCCTTCACTCTTGCTTTTTTGTTACTCCTTAATTCTTCTCTTCCTCTTTCAACCACACATGTGCACCACCATATCCTCTTCTTCCATTATCTCGGTATTTCTTCATCAACCATCACATCAACCTTATTTTTTTTTCTCATTCTCGTTTTATACCTGTACCTACAAATCGTTGATTCATTCTTTGAGGGGTCCACACTTAACAAGCCCTGCTTTTTAGTGGATCCCTCCATTTACTCAACTTTATTTATTGAAAAAAGGGAGTTATAAATGTAGCCTTGCAAATTGTTTTATTGAGAATGGTATACATTTTGTTCTATTTCCATTGCATATATTGTTATTGGTTAATATGATTATAACGTTATTTAGTGTTTTTCATAAACATTTTACCTTTCTTGTATAGTCATATTGCTTGCAATGTATATTCATTTGTATGGTTATCATTTTATATCTGTGTAATTATTTATTATGTTGTATTGAGATGAGAAATGAAATAAACTTGAAACTTGAAAGTTATATTCGACAATGACCTATATTTCTGTTCATTGTGATTTGACGGGCATTTTTAATAGATTCTCCATGTTCCCAAAAGCGTCTGCGTATAGAGTGGTTGCGGAAATTGGCTAATGATAAATGAATGCAGTCTGTTTCCAAGGTGTAGACATGATGATGCATTAAATATGGAGTATGAAGTCACATTACCAACAATTCATGTTTGATAATGTACATGCCTTTCGCTCTGTTAACATGTGTAATATGAGTATACTACAGCATATTCAGTTTCAATTCTCGATGTATACCATGCATACAGCGGCGTGTCTGATACCCAGGCCTGGAACAATTCTTCAGAGGGGGCAAGGGTATTCTTACAACTGAAGAAAAAAACCGGGGGAAAATAGTCATTGGTCAATGGCATTTCCGAAGGCATTTTCCAGTGAAAAGGATATGAAAAGCAAAAATAAAAAAATATGCAATTAAAATTTTCCCGGGGAAGGGCATGCACCACCACCTTCTCTTTAGATAGTGCTACTGGGCATATGATAATAATCATTGTCTGCCTACTATTTCCTGTTAGACTATCAGGGCTAAATTTCATCATAATTATTGTATAAAGAGGGTAAAGTATATGCTTACTATTATAGTTTTAAGTAAACGTATCATTTATTTAAATGTGTTTGGTCGAATGCGAAAGTAATAATTTACCTGTTACAATTAAAACATTTAACTGGAATTGAAAGAAAACACTTTACTGGACAAAGTTTTATCACTTCTTATGATCTTTAAAGACAAAAATGATATAGCCACTGCTGAATTCCTTTAAATCTGAAAATTAATTTCACTCTATTTGTTCAATCATATGATTTAAACCGAGGCCCTATAGAGTTTAGAAATGTCACTTAAAATGGTTAGCCTCGTAGAGGAGAACACCGCAATAAAGTTGATTACAATTATAAGTATGTTGTTTCAGACCGTCACTCTAACGACTAATGTTTAAGATTTTAAACAAGTTGTTTAAATTTTTGCACAAGTTTTTTTTTAATAAAAGAAAATTAAAAAAAAATCAAAAGGTTTACACAACTGTTTTAGAGGTGTAAACAATAGTTTGAAAGTTTAAACAGCTAGCTGCAATTCAAAAGGTTTACACAATTGTTCAGAGGTGTAAACAATTGTTTAAAGTTTAAAAAGCTCGCTGTTAGAGTGACTGGCTTAAACAACGTGCTTATAATTTTAGACAGCGTTTTTTTTTAACTTTAAGAATAAATGGAGCACAAAGAAAGCAACCGTGAATTTACGACTGGTCTACGATCAGGGCCCCATTTCATAAAACTTGTTTAAAGCTACTGAAATCTTTCTAACTGATTGGCTGGTAGTGAAATTGTATAATAGAAGTTGTGCATTTGCTATTAGTCTTTATGAAACGCGACCCAGGTGTTTTAACGAATCATATTTTACTTATTTCCTGAAAATATAAACTAATTTGAGCTTTTTTCGAGATTCGAACAAACCCGTAAGGGTAAAAGTACTGCTTTGTGTAATGAGCATTAGCGTACCTACAGGGGGGGGGGGGGGTGGGAGGGGGGACAGAGGGGGCAGACTGCCCCCCTGACGAGTCACAACCCATGCAAGGAACGTATCCCTGCCCCCCCATGACGAGTCACAACTGATCCCTGACGAGCCACAACACAAGTGGCCCGCTCCTTTGAACTTGAAGACCTTTTTTTTTTTTTTTTTGCTTGTCAAATTTTGTTCTGGTAGGAAATCCTTTATTTTTTTCTGGTAGGAAATCCTTTATTTGTGGTTGAAGACTTTTTTTAATTTGCTTGTCAAATTTTGTTCTGGTACGAAATCCTTTATTTGTGGTTGAAGACCTTTTTTTTTTTTTTTTTTGGGTTGTCAAATTTTTTCGGGTACGAGATCCTTTATTTGTGGTTGAAGACCTTTTTTTTTTTGCTTGTCAATTTTTTTGGCGGACGAATTTGCCCCCCCATTGGAAAATCCTAGGTAAGCCACTGATTTCAAGTCTTTAATTTGGAATTAGGTCTCAATTGGCTCCAGATTGTAGCAGATCGAACAATTTCGATGACGATTATTTGATTCGTGTTTGTCTCGCCCACCAGAGGTGATGGCGAGACTAAGGGATCCAAATGTCGTCCTTCCATTATGACACATAACTCCGCAGCCGTTAGTCACTTTTCAACCAAACTTAGATGTACTTAGGGGACCTGCGTGTAATGCTGCAGTTGCAGAGCATAATTATGGTAATGTCAATTTCAGGTCAACGTTAAAGGTAATGTGCAAGACTCTCTTATTTTTATAACTCCGCAACCGTAAGTCACTTTTCACCCAAACTTAGGTTGTAGATGTACTTAGGGGACCTGCAAATATCATGGCGCAGTCAGAGGTCACATGGTAAGGTCAAAGGTTATTTTGAAGTCATTGTTATGACATAACTCCGCAACCGTAAGTCACTTTTGAGCTATATGCTTGGGTTGTAGCTGTAGGCCTACTAACACTAGCGTACCTACGGGGGGGGGGGGGGGGGCAGAGGGGGCAGTCTGCCCCCCCCCCTGACGAGCCACAACCCATCTTAAGGACGTATCCCTGCCCCCCTGACGAGCTTGAAAGACCTTTTTTGCCCCTCCCCCCTGACGAGCTTGAAGACCTTTATTGCCCCTTTGACGAGCTTGAAGACCTTTTTTTTTTTTTGCTTGTCAATTTTTTTGGCGGACGGTTTTGCCCCCCCCCCCCCCTGTGAAAAATCCTAGGTACGCCACTGCCTACTAAGGAGATGTTATTCCATCCCAGTTATTTTACAATTAACTTTTGATACAATTCTGTTGCATGCCCTCGCAAATCACGATATTTCTGGTTACTTTCACAAGTTGGCGAGACACAACATCGCTTATGCCTTGTTTATTATTAGAAGTGTAGCGAGACCTTCAACTTAAACTGTAAGTTACGAAGTTTCATTCTGCAGTTGGCTCACATCAATCGAAAATCTAGCATGGATTTATCGGACGAAGAAGAACCTCTTTAGAGAGTTAGTAAATTCGGATGATTGAGTCCAGCCAAACAATATCACTGTACCAATATCATTCTTCCTTGAGAGGTTTGGTAAACAAAAGTGGATTCACTAACAGGAGAATGAAACCCTTTGAGCAAATTCGCTTTTGTTAAAACATACAAAATCGAAGAATAAGATCACAGAAAGTGTAAATAAAATTGAACAAGCAAAGAGAAAGACACGAGCATTTGAATGTCGAGATCACTATAACTATGGAGATCGATCCCATGGGCAATGCGAACAAGGTCTGTGATGTCACACACGTACAATCCTCCCATTTGAACACTGTTATAGATTTTGTTTTGTTAAAAAATATAAAAAACAATAACCATCAATAATTATGATTTATAGCGTTGCAAAATACGTTTTCTTGTCCTCATAAAAAGAATACTTGGTCTTGCGATAGACTATACTAGTAGATAAAAAAAAAGTAAAATAATTTATGTACGAAAGAGATGGAAGTAAATTGTACGTGCATGACATAGCATAATTATGGTCGCATTGCCAGAGGGAGGATCTACATAGCATTGGTGATCTCTCAATATTCAAATGATCATGATAATGATTCAATCTTCCTCAAACTTTCATTGATTCTTTTATTTGATTTGTCAGCTTTATATAGATTTCAACTTGTTTTATTCTCCTTTAAACACCACGCCCATAGCAGCACAATGTTTTGATTTAAAAAAGGTCAAACATGTACAGTGCTCGTAAAATGAAAATGAGGGAACAACATCGCAGGGGACTGAAGCGACTGCATGCCCCAAATACTCAAATAACATTTTTTTTAAATCCCTAAAATTTGGCTGACACGTGGGAACGCCAGCATAATCAGTAATCAATATATTAAAAGTACACTGTAAAAACTGTGGTGTTAAAACTGACACCAGTCGGTGTTAATAGAGGACCACACCCCGAGGTGTTAAAATTACTCCCTCGAGATTTACCATAACACCAAATAGTGTAAATGTAACAACCAATGGTGTTGCAATAACACCTAAAGGTGTTAAAATAACATTGTCAATTTAACACCGGTGTGAAATATCTGGTGTGGTCCTCTATGCACACCGGTTAACACCACAGTTTTTGCTGTGTACATTTAAAGCGACTTAAAGGAAAACTTAAATATAGCCTACATAAATATTAGCATAGTGGCGCATTTTATTCATTGCACAGTATTTCCACCATTTCCCTTTTTAAAAGGTTTTTGTGGTTACGTTTTTTTCAAAAATGTTTTTCTTCCTGTATTATGTATATAATTATGTTATGCTAACTAAATCAATTATCGAACTGAACAAAATCGAACCAAATGTATGTCCTCACATCCCAGTCATCACCTTAGGTATTTTGTTATTTTTGTTATTTTGTCAAAATTTTACAACATCCAATATTTACTCCATTACTATATGGAATCATTTTGATTGATTTGAATCGATCTCGATGTATTGTATCTTGTATGTTTTTAGAGATGTGAAATAAATGAATTATTTCAATTTGAATTTTAATAGTCAAGTAAAGGTGAGTTCACAAGAATGGAAATATATATACTGCAAGTTGAATTCGGGCGATGCGGCGTGCCTGTTCTGAAATTATAAACTACAAATTAAAAACAAATATGCAAAATAAAGAGGTTTATTATTTTTATTTGTTATAATGTGCGCCAGGATTTATAGTGAAATTTGATCGGTCACTACGCTCTCTTGCATACAAGTAAGTTATGATATATTTTCTTTCTATATTATAACTACGTACAGATCCCTTCATTTCTGTTCTACGATAATTATTATTACAGGTTAAAATGTCAAGTTTAATTTTTGTTTACAGTAGAAAGTGGTACATTTTCTTGCGTGCCCCATCGCAGGAAAGATTCTTACCCCTTTTCTCGGAGGGGGACACCACAGCCCCCTATACGGCTATATACGCTTATATTGTATTAATCCTATACGGAATAAACAACCACACAAACTACTCAAAATGAACATGATAAAACTAATGTATCGAACTAATAAAACACGGTAGAACGTACCTGTCCGGTGAGCTGATATGAAGTTATTTTTCTTGATTTTCCAACATCTGTTTCTCATGCAGAACGTTTCGATCGAATACCAGATAGGTGTAGGTCTATTCATTATTTACATGGCAGCAGGCGTCCTGAAAAGTGTAGTCCTTTAGGCAAATATTATTACGTCATTGTTTTTTTTATATCTGAAATGGAGAGTTAATATGTGTGCAGTTGGAAGAAGTTCATAACTTCCCGAGGTTTCGTGGAGCTCTGTCGACCAGTGGATTAGTCTCCGGACTTTGGAACAGAAGGTCGTGAGTTCGAATCCCACATTGTCCTGCACGCGACCCAGCTAGGCGATGTGAATGGGTATCCGGTAGGAGTTATTCCTTAAACGCTTTTTAATATTATTGTGGCTCGGCTGCAGTCGCAGGTTGGTGATAATCATGATATATACCAAGTGTCAAGTGCAGTAGAGTATAATAGGTACTGCACTTAAATTATTTGTATATACATAATAATTCAATATTATTTCCTATGTCGTTCGATAAAATTTTCTATTGTGAGCTTTCTTGACGTTAAATTTTAGGCAACAACTTTTTGTTTTGCTCGTCAAATTTTTATCGAGAAAACGTGCCTCCCCCGTTGGAAAATCCTGGATCCGTCCCTGTCTTATGAGATAATGTCCACCCTTCATTTTTTTAATAGTTAAAACAATGGAGGCCTAAAGACCGCTCCGGAGCTTTCCTAACGAAACGTCTAGCTGGCAATCCACATTATGCGGGCTAGCCCAGAACACGAATACGTGTTTACACTTAATCGGCAATTGGTTCTGAACCAAATGCCGATGCAGAATCGGCATTTGGATTGCGTTTACACGTTGTTACAGCTCGCGGTTCAGAACCGCGAGCCGATGCAAAAACCTGAAATGATACGCATACCTACAATATACGTCATAATAAAGACAACGCTAGATCAGTGCGCTTACAATTACGTCACAATGGTAAAGTAATTGAAATGCGCACAAATTGCCGGTGCAGAATCGGCTTTCTGTTTACACGTAGTAAAAAAGCCGATTCTGCATCGGCTCGCGGTTCAGAACCTATACTACTTTGGTGGTGCAAATTGCCGGTTCTGAACCGCGAGCCGATTCAAGTTGCTCGCGTTTACACGCTATGAAAAAGCCGATGCTGAATCGGCTCGCGGTTCAGAACCGCGAGCCGATTCAAATGCCGATTAAGTGTAAACACGGACTTAGTTGATTTGAAATCGATTAAGGAATATATACGCCTGTATGGTAAAAAGCATGAATGGTTTATGGTTGCCTCAAAATAATAGCAACATCAAAAAAAAGAAAAAAAAAATTACCTTGGGGGCATATATATATTCTCTTTTTAAACAGTGATCATCCAAATAAACACAACATTACCTAAATGATCAAAGATAACATTCATGGTGTATATCCTATTATTTGTAATGCGAATATGGCATGTGTAAAAATATGATAGCAACCCACTTTTCGCCCAATGGGGACAACTTATTATGCAATTCTAAATGTGCTATCATGCAGAGAGAGAGAGAGAGAGAGAGAGAGAGAGAGAGATGGAGAGGGGGAGGGAGGGAGAGGAAGCGATTTTTATTTTTATTTTTAGGCAGAGTAAGAATATCATGATTAAATTGTTAAAGTCGAAAATCAAGATATTTTCAATTTCATTAAAAAATACAAACATCATTTTGCTACCTAATTTGCTTCATAATCTTCATTCAGTCAGGAGAAAAATTAAAGAGTGATGAACTTCAACTGAAGATTATAAGACCCCAAACAAAACAATGATCAGCACAATGATACGCTCTTATAATGATCATAGCTGACAATACTCTAATATATTGTATCAAGTCCCCGAGTTAAAAAAAAATGTTTATTCAACACAGACCTACTTTAAACAAAATATTCGTATTATCTTACGTGTTGTTTAAAATCTTAAACAAAAAAGTTTAATATTCAATCAATTAAGCATGGTTGTTCAAGCTGTAAGAACACTACTGTTGAGTTCTTTTGGGAATCAGCGTTGTTTAAACAGCGCGTTTTTAATGTGAAGCTCCTCAAGGGCTCGAGGCCGCTGAGGAGGATGATGGAAATGCTGTGTATTTACGTGGCCTTGTCCTTGTTGGTTGCCTCAGACGTAAAGTCATTGGCATTAATTGGCCTCGGAGGTCAGAACGTGGGCGGAAATCCCAGGGGGACAGGGGGGCGCGTCCCCCTACCCAAAATAGTGGGGGGGGGGCACAATATAAAATGTCCCCCTACTATTTTTTGGCATTTTATGATGGAAAGAAATACATCCATCAAAATCGAAATAAAACATGTATTTTGGACGAGATTCCCTTACTTTTTGGGTGATAACCATTTTTTTTTGCGCTTGTCAAATTTATTTTGGTCAAAATTACCTTACGTTTGGGGTGATAATCTTTTTTCTTTTTTTTGCTTGTCAAATTTTCCAGCCCGGCCTAGTCCCCCCTACCTTTGGGGAGAGATTTTCGCCCTTGGGTCAGGACCACACAAGAGTTGCGATTGATCCGATCAACCACAACTGATGAAAAGCCAGCAAAGCCAGCATCTTAAATGCATGTTTAATTGTTTAAAATGTTTTCAAGATTATGATGTATAGGGCCCACTCATGCATTCATCGATCATGTCAATGTCTTAAAAAAATCAGTGTGCCCCTCTTTGTTTACAAACTTCTGTGCAAATTTTCCATAGAAAAAAATCATGAATTTGGTGGATTTCCATACATAGTGGAAGGCGGGGTAAGTTGTGACACTTTTTTGCATTTTGCATGTTAGAATTGATTTGACTGATAATATAGAAATAAGTACCTAGCCTTTAGATTTGATTCTTGGGAAATATTTTTCACCTATATATAACTTTCTACCCCCATACTGAAAGTCATTGTGACCTTTGAAAAAAACGATGTCAAACGGCTCAACTTGCCCCATCTGTGGGGTAAATTGTGCCACCTTCTGGGGTATTTTGAGCCACAAAAACTATGTACAAAATGTATGCGCGAAGAACCAGCATGCCAATTTTTTATTCAAAGTCTTTTCACTTGCTAATTCTCTATAAATACTAACATCCTCTAAAAGTAAAAGAACTGTCATGTGAATTTGCTCCTTTCTGCCTGCATATCAAAGGCTTCTTAAGTTTTTTTTTTATACATTACCATAAGAACTACTATGGCTCAACTTGCCCCATGTTGGCTGGCTCATATTACCCCAGTCCACACATTTATTATGCATCCATCATGTAAGACTATATGACAAGAATGAGAATCCATACCTGGACTAACAATATTGTTCTTATTTCTTTATTGTGTGCGGGTAAAAAGCACTATCTATTTCACACCCTTTTGTACTTTTTTGACTGAAATTTGTATTTTTCCCTCTAAAAAATTACTTTTTGTTTCAAAGTTGAAAACAATGTGGTGGGGTTAAGGGTTATGTAATGGGTCATCAATACATGACACCACCACAATGTCTGACTCATTCATTATTGGCCTGGCGATGGTGGCTCAACTTGCCCCTATGCTCAACTTACCCCGCCTTCCCCTATAGTTCAATTGCATCCGATCATGGACAGAGTTGTGGATCCATGATCAGACCAATCGTAGTTTGTAGTTTGGGCCCATGCCCCCATCTTACAAAGAGTTGCGACTGATATCAACAACAACTACAGACGGCCAGCAACATCAACATCTAAAATGTATGTTTGTTCAAAATATATTCTAGATATGATGTATGCGCATACATTCATCATTCTCCTGAAAATTCTGTATGCTTCTCTTTGTTAAAGGACAAGTCCACCCCAACAAAAACTGATTTGAATAAAAAGAGAAAAATCCAACAAGCATAATACTGAACATTTCTTAAAAATAAGCGAAACTTTAAAATGCCATAACTTTCTTATTTTACATCCGATTTTGATGAAATTTTCAGCATTATGATTATCTGATTTTTCTCTATCGCTTTAAATCAACATTTTTCTGAGGTGGACTTGACCTTTAACAAAGGACATTGTGCAAATTTCTGTAGAAAAAAATATATACGTACGGATGGATTTCCATCCAGTTGAGATTAATTGGATCAATCGTAACTCTTTGTGAGACGGGACCCAGGTGTCCTTATATGACCTCATCTTTTTCTTTCAAGTAATAACAATACACATAACTATATACATGTAGGTTTATAAATTGTATATGTAAGTCAATCATAGATATTAATTGCAGGGGCCGCGGAACGGTTTTCAAAGTGGGGGGCTGAGCCAAAAGTGGGGGGGGGGGGCGGCACAATCATTATGGTAATTTTTACTCTTTTGTACACGGTTTTTGAAAAAAGTGGGTCCCCCCACTGAAGTCCCCCCAGCCCTTCCCGCTTCTGCGGCCCCTGATTTGACACCCCTCCCTGAGCTTCCTAAAAAAAGTGATTGGTTGAGCTCCGCCAAGCCCGGGGGGTACATATACCGTACATGCCCGCGCCCATGGAGCTTATGTTTCAGTGTTGCACCATTATTGCAAATTGCAAAATCGTCACTCATACTAGTCAGTGCGTGGTCTGCTGCTTGTGACTAAACGATATTAAAAGTTAAAAATAGCCGTCATCGTTGTTCATCTGATCCTGAATCTTTTACAGAGTATTGCATCATAATTTGACACTAATACTGGGTATATTGGATGACAAGGAATAAGGAGAGACACTCGAAATTGACTGCAAATTAATTTCGAATTCTACTGTTAAACGAACCGTGGCTTCGTCGCTCTGTATACGAATCAGTTACTGTTCCTGTTCAGATCGCTTCCAATCCCGCATTCGGTCGAGTGCGGATCACTTTTTGTATGTAGAATTCTTCTCGACTCCTTTGATCAAAATGGCTAAATGGCAGGAAGTATCACATGCAAAGGACAACAACCGTCGAGAATTACTCTTAAAAGGAAAGGAGATTGCAGAAAGAATTGCTCTAAGAGGACTTGATAAAAGAATTTTTAATTTGAGCCCTCTCAACTTCCTTGAAATATCTGATGCTGGAATAGAGGAACTTCCAAGTGAGATAGGAAATTTGTCACATTTGCTAAACCTCACACTTCGTGGGAATAAGCTTGTAGTTCTACCAGATTCGATAGGTAAATTAACACGCCTACAATTTCTTGATGCGTCAAGAAATTCTATAGAAAACGTGCCAGACAGTTTGGGATGTATCTCATCCATTCACACACTAGATCTGAGCCAAAACAAGCTTAGTGTGATCCCAGAAAGCTTCAACAATCTCTCCAATCTGGCATACCTTAACTTTTCTCGGAACAGTTTGACAGATCTGGATGTGATGCTCCGTGGAAATTTGCACCACCTCGGTGAAGTTCTTGCTTCTCACAACCAGATCGAGACTATTCCATCAGGGGTTGGGGGCCTCGAATCGCTGCGCACTCTAGATTTGAGCGAAAATAAGCTGCAGGAGTTTCCAGCAAGACTTTCACTTTGTCCGAAGTTGAAAGAACTCCATCTCGTCGAAAATCCCGTCAAGGACAGACGACTGAAAAAATTGATTCAGCAAACGAGAGGTACAAAACCGATTCTAGAATACATCGCTGCGCATGGGAAGAAGGAGGAGGCAGAGGATGTATCTGCGAAATCCGCTAAGAAAGGGAAAAGGAAAAAGAAATCTTCGCAATCGAAGGACGAGGAGACGGAGCAGATTAGGCAGAGGATTGAGGTCATGTCCTTCAGGAATTCCTCAGATCCGCTTGAAATCAAAGCATGTAAATCCGTTGTGTTTGTACGGCCGTACATCGCCTGCTGCATCGTCAGGAATCTGGATTTGTCCCTTGGGAACCGCTTCAAACAGTTCATTAGTGCCCAGGTAGATACATGTAGTCCTCTTTGCAGGGTGCTACATAAGCACTTGCCCAAAGCAAATAAAAGTTAGAGTCGGGCAAGTGTTTTGAAGTAAAGACCAAAACTACTTGCCTGAATTGGGCAAGCAAAATTCACATAGTAGAAAGCAAAATATTCACAGTGGAATGACCAAACTTAGGGTCGATATGATATGATATTGACCCTAAGTTTGCTCATGGCAGGCAAAAATGCAATAACAAGGTAGATCAGTTCATGTCAAAAGAGAGAAAAAGGTCAATGATTTTATATAAAACCGCAAAACTTTCTTTTGAAGAGGTAAATTTTTTTTCAAGGATTTTTTGGGGCAAGTGAAGCAGATTTTTGGGCAAGTATATTCCAACTATTTAAAAATTTACTTGCCTGACCGGGCAAGCGCTTCTAAATAGTTATGTAGCACCCTGCTCTTTGTATTTGTTTTTTATCAGTGGCCATGCATGCTCCTAATATGAATTTGCCTAGCATCCGATATAAAACGTGCATTTTATCGCTAATAATCCAAACACAAAGGTTGGCAATGGATTGCAAATATGAAAAAAAAAGAGTTCTGATTGGTCCCTACTTAGTCCAGGTGCATGCTTCATTGATCTTGATTGGCTAATTGATTACTGATTGATTGTAAACATTTGTGTTACCGGTACTGAGCTCAGGCAATAAGTTTATGAAGGTTCTTGACATTCTTCATACTTAAAGAATAAGGGTTATTAACCGTAATTTAAATTTCAGACTTTTGATATTTGGAGATGTGCTACTCAAACTTTAAAGAACAAATTTTGTCTTATTTTTGGACAACTTGCTTCGTTTCAGACTAAGCTTCACGATGGCCCGCTCTGTGCGAAGAGGACCACTGCTACCATAGCAACCCATGACCTGAAGTGCATCAAAGGACCTTTGACCTACGAGGGCAAATCACCATCTAGCATTGAGGTAATATGGGTTAATTTTCTTCTTCTTCCAGTGTAAGTGCTGCTTCAAGATGATGAAGATAAACGTACTGGTTTATTATTTCACAATATATTTTGATAGAGAACTGCAATAATGTACCTGCACATGTGTACATGAATGACGCTTTATTGATTTTATCTGTGAATGAACTTTTACATAATTGATTTTAAGGAAAACTGTTCTCTTAAATTTTAACAGTACTAAATGAGAGATAATTGCAACATTGATACTAGATACATGTAGTTAGTATTGTTATATTGTTTTTACTGTGATGTCATGTATTGCAACATTTTGTTAAGGAATTGCAAATTAGAAATGAACATCTGGGTCCCGTTTTACAAAGAGTTACGATTGATCCGATCAATCACAACTATGGACGGCCAGCAACATCAACATCTATTATCCATGTTTGTTCAAAATATTTTCTAGCTGTGATGTATATTCATGCATTCATTGTCTTCTTGAAAATTCACTGCGCTTCTCTGCATACAAAGGGCATTGTGCAAACTTTTCATAGAAAAAATTATGGTATGGATGGATTTCCATAGAGTTACGATTGATCGGATCAATCATAACTCTTTGTAAGATGGGGCCCTGGTGTTGCAATGGGTTTATGATATTGCATACATGCAAGTCCAGAAGTCAAGTGTCCATTTGATAAATGAAGGAAAATTTCCACAAAGCAGTCAGGAATGAGACGAAAAATATAAGACTGCCATAATGTTGTCCTGGTAATTCATATCCCTGTCTCCAATTAGTCTGCTGGGCAAACCCTTCACTCGAGTTAAGGGTTTGAATGTGCAGCCTACTCATGCCTTGTGTATTGAAGGCTCTCTCACCCAGGCAAGTTTTGTATGTGCTAGTCTTTGCGTGAAGGCACACTTGTTGATCAAAGTTCCAATCAGGGTCTGTGCCTGCAGACTAGTCTCCAATAGTCAGTGGCTTCCTACTGTATCCCCTTTTCTTTTCAATTCCTCTTGCTCATGTCTTTGTATTCCACTTTGAAAAGAAGGTCACGATGATTTGCTTTTTGCTTTTTTGTTGTTGTTTTGTTTCATTACTAGTAGATATTTCCAATTTCCATACATACAAGAGACTATTTTTTTATTTGGTTTAATAGATGATGTGTACTGTCCTATTAATAGGCCTGTGTGTGATGAATTCATATTTATGGATGATGTTTCTTTACTGAGAACCTGATAACAAGTATTCCTTTTTGGCAATAAACTGAATTATTAGAATCCAGTGTGTATATGTTACTTGTTGCTATGTCTGTCAAGCTTGTGTGTTGTCAAGAACAACCTTTCTTTGAAAAGTATGCTTGAAGGAGAAGTTCACCCTGAAGAAAAATTTGTCCTAAAATAGCGGAATAGATGGTACAAAATATTGGTGAAGGTTTGAGGAAAATCCATTAAAGATTAAGAAAGTTTATAGGATTTTAAGTTTTGGATTTGTGACATAAACGAGCACCTGCCCCATATGTTTGTAATATATAATGCATGAATTTCAATTTTTAATGGTTCGTGATGACTTAGTTTTGTTTTCTCTTTAGAAACGGGTGTGAAATGATTGTTTATACTGAAAGTACAGCAAAAATAACTTCCATTTTCTGAGAAAATTACTATTTCATTGATTTTTTTTTCCATACAATATGTAGGAAAGCTGCTCGCTGCTGGCGTCACAAATCAAATAATTTAAATTCTAATAACTTCTTTATTCTTTGATTTTTTAAAACAAATTTTGACAATATTTTTCATTATTTTTTCCGCTATTTTTACACTTAACTTTTTGTCAGGGGAACTTCCCCTTTAAAATATTTTGTTTGTAAACAGGTGGGTGTTGACTTTACCCTTATTTAGAGCCAAATCAGCTCAAATGAAAATTTGGGATATACCATCTATCTGTCACAAAAAAGGGGTCACCAGTCGAGCAAGAAGTCATATGTAAGTAACTTACAACCAGCTGTATTAAACTGCCCCAGGTTTATTTTATGAGCTGTGGTCATTGAGTTTTTACAAAATGGCAATGTTTAAATTCTTTCCCTTTTCCCTTCCACACAGCTCACTCCTCTGGGTAAGACCAAAGCGGTTACTGCAGAATCCTTGATGAAACAGCTTAACCAAGAAGCTGATGAACTCCGCAAAGAACTCAAGAGGAATACTGTCTCAGGGATCCATAAGTAAGAACCCATGTTGATTAATTCATAAATGCACAAATTATATTATCCACGCTCTTTTGTTAACATGGCAAAACTGATGTTTCATTGTGATTAGTAGAGAAATGAATAATTTAGACAACCATCATGAAAATGACCTACATGTAGACTACATGTAGATAACTTAGGATAAGTGTTATAATTTATCATTTTTATCGTAAGTATCATCGTCATCAATATCATCACCTTCATTGCCACCATCATCATCATAATCACTGGTATCATCATCATAATAACTGCCATCATAATCATTAGATCGTCACCATTATTATTATTACCATTTTCATCATCATCACCAACATTGTTATCATAATAACTGACATCATTACCATCATCACCAATAGTCAACATTATCATTATTACTGCTATCATCACCACTACCATCACCATTATCATCACTATCACCATCATTATCATCTTCATTATAACCACCACCACCATTATTATTGTCATCACCATCATGATCATCATCAAAATCACCATCATTATCATCATCATCATCATCGCCATCTTCTTCATCATCATCATCTTCATTATCATCATCATCTTCATTATCATCATCATCACCACCATCATCATCATCACCACCATCATCATCACCATCAACACTATCATCACCATCATCATCATCCATCATCATCATCATCACCTCCATCGCCATCATCACCATCAACATCATCATCATCAACATCACCACCATCACCATCATCATCACCACCATCATCATCATCACCATCATCATCATCACCACCATCATCATCATCACCAGCATCACCATTATCATCATCACCATCATCATCATCATCACCCTCCTCGTCATCACTGTAATCATAAAATCATTGATGTTGGTAATTCTGCTTCCAGGTACCTCAGCTTGTTGGCCCATCAAGAGCTCTACCCAACCTTACTGGATGCCGCTGGTCATGTGATCTCTCTTCCACCAATCACAAATTCGGATGTTTCAAAGGTACTGTTTTTAGATTCAAAATCACCTCCTAACATGTGGCTGTCACCAATTAACACCGGTTATAGAAACAAAAAACTGGGTTCCAAAAGAAAGTGATCAAATTTTACAAGGGCACTTCACAATTCCACTTAGTCAAAATGAACAATATTTTTACACAGGCTACCTTCAATTATCTTTTCTAAGCACATGTCATTAATTAAGATATTGGTTCAATAACAGAGACGCTATATAACCCCTCACATCAATTCATTTCAGAATCAAAGTCACAAAATGGCAAAAGAAAGACCAATGAAAATGAGATTGGATTAGTTTATCACACATGTCCTTCACAGGAATGTTTAAGTGATTGGCTTGATCACTTTACATAGTGCATGGAACCCAGTTTATTTGTACCAAATTTACGCCTTGAAAGATTGCTTGGTCCTGTGGTTGGTGAGGCAAAGGGGATGTAAGTCCCAAGTCCCACCAATAGTAACAGAATGAGGTAGGATAGCCCACATTTCTTAAAGGAGAATGAAACCTTTAGAACAAGATAGCTTCTGTGAAAACAGAAAAATCAAAGAAACAGATCAACAAAAGTTTGAGAAAAATCGGGCAAATAATGAGAAAGTTACAAGCATTTGAATATAGCTGTCACTAATGCTATGGAGATCCTCACATTGGCAATGCAACAAATATGTGTGATGTCACTTGTGAACAACTCTCCCCATTAATTTAGTATATATTTCACTTTAATAGTCTGCCTCTTTTATCACATCTATCAGTAGACCATGTATTCTTTTTTATAGGAGGGCATGTAATACATATTTTTAAAGAATACATCATGGATAAAGAGTTTGTATCACCGTAAGAAAAAGCAAACAGAGACATTTTGGGGGTATTTTATAGTCCATCAAAGGGAAAGTTGTTCACATGTGACATCACACATCCTTGTTGCATTGCCAATAGGAGGATCCCCATAGCATTAGTGATTGCAATATTCAAATGCACATAACTTTCTCATTATTTTTCTGATTTTTTTCAAACTTTCTTTGTTCTTATTCTTAGATTTTTCGGTTTTGAAAGAGCCTACTTGTTCCAAAGGTTTCATTCCCCTTTTACATCTCAGATTGGTAAAGAGAGTTAAAGACCCCGTCACTTCAGGATTACCTATGTAACCTATCCCTGTTTTCAACAAGGCATAGCATTGTTATTGCAACAGTTTTGAGATCCAAGAAGCCAGGGACAGTCAATGGTTTCAAAACCAAATTCAATTAGTCGCATTTAGCTGTTATTTCCTGATAACTTCCTAAAAACTTGAAGTTGTTATTATGATCATGATAGCAAATGCTTATAGTTTAGGCAAGCCAAATATTTTTTGATCTTTTTTCTCCCCCCACAATAGCTGAAAACTAAGTTGTCATTTGTTTACACTTGAAATGAAATCTTAATACCAAGAAAAGAGGATTCATTAGGTGACAGAACAGCTTGACATACATGAGTTGGCATATGCTTCCTAAATTATCTGCGTGTGGCAGCGCCTTTAGTCATTTCTATAAATTATGTGTTCAACTTGATTTTATATCAGTCATATCAGTTCAAGCCCTGGCTGAGTCAGACCAGAAAGATATTAAAAGATGGGAGTTGTTGCTGCCTTGTAGGCTTGTTTGGTGTTCAGCAGTTTAAGGGATATAGCCACCTTGATCTGGTGCTGCACAGTGGCTGCTAGCCCCACAATCTATTTGGCAAAATGATTTTTTTTTAGTTTTTCTATTTCAGATTTCTAAGATTTTGAACAATTATATATGGATTTTCATATTTTTTCATTTTTATTCATGTTTTTTTTACAAACTTTCATCCAGATTTCTCGATCCACAACCGACATCCTGATCGAGGTGACCAGCTCGGAGGACCTAGCCTCCTGCAAGAAGGTTTTACAGGCTCTCCTTGCCAAGATGCTCGAATTAAACCTAGGAAGCAAAGGAGAAGCAGACGAAGGGGCTGGGGCGGAGTCTACCTCAGAGGACAAGCAGAATAAGCTTGTGGTTGAACAGGTGAGGGTCGTCAACGAGGACGGCGACCTCAGGGTCATCTATCCCTCCAAGACGGATCTTGAGGATTTACCAGGGGTGACGGTTATACGTCAATAATGTAATTAGCACTGGATATTTAGGTAGATATATCAGTTATTGCTTGAAAAAAAAAATTCATTACAAAGTGTAATTTGACGTGTTTTGAAATAGCCGTTTAATTAATGATATACCTTATTTTGTACTTTTTGTGAGTACTCTCAAACGCTAAAAGGATTAATGGGTGGGGCACCATGATTTTTCTAGAAGTGAAAATAAAAACAGAAAACAAGAGGAGGAGAAAGAGGAGTATCAAATAGTGAAAATGTATTACGGTATTACCGTTGTATTCAATTAAGATAAAAATGCTACCTTTGCAGTCATATTGCCCCCATGAAGTATATACATTAACCCCCTATTTGAAGGAATTCCTTGAAGTGACTTTTTTTCTGTTTCCTAGTTCATACTACAGTTGCAATGCTATCAAGTTATTTTGGCTTGAGCAGTGCATGGAGTGGAGTAAGAAAAGAAAATAAGTGGGGGCCAGACGGACACAAAGGTTGATTATTTTATGGACTTGCCGTTAAGGGTCATTCGGGACAAGGTCATTCGAGGTCATTGTGTGCACCCTTTTAATTATAAACTCCTTTAAACACAACTCATGTTTGCTCATCATGATAGCAATAATCTGTATCAGGGAAAAGGTACATGGGCTTGCCTTGGGTGATTTTGCCCATGAATTGCTCAAAAGAGCCCTGGTGGGTGTTTCATAAAGCTGGTCGTAAGTTAAGAGCGACTTTAAGAACGACTGGTGATCCTTTCTTACGCGCTAAACCGTCGCCAATGAATATACCATTTACCACAAGAAAGGATCACCAGTCCTTAAAGTCGCGCTTAAAGGGATGGTCCAGGCTGAAAATATTTATATCTTAATACATAGAGTGGAATTCACTGAGCAAAATGCAGAAAATTTCATCAAAATCAGATAACAAATAATAAAGTTATTGAAGTTTAAAATTAAGCAATATTTTGTGATAACATTCGTCATGAATATTAATTAGGTGGGCTGATGATGTCACATCCCCACTTTTCGTTTTCTTATGTTATTACATAAAATTATATTTTTTCATTATTTCATACTTGTGTGAATGATATGTCTCCCTTATAATGAAATAAGTTGCAGCAATAAATATCTAATGCACTAAATCAGTTGTTAATCTGATTTTTCTAGTTCTTGGAGGAAAAAATTTGAATAAACCTAATTTCATATAATAAAATACAAAAGAACAAGTGGGGATGTGACATCATCAGCCCACCTAATGAATATTCATGACGACTGTTTTCACAAAATATTGCTAAACTTAAAATTCAATAACTTTGTTATTTGTTATCCGATTTTGATGAATTTTTTGGCATTTTGCTCAGCGAATTCTACTCTATTTATTTAGCTATAAATACTTTCAGCCTGGACCATCCCTTTAACTTACGAACAGCTTTATAAAACGGCCCCCGGGAAACTTAAAATGAAGCCCTAGATAAGCCCCATTCATTGTATCGTTAAAGCTCATCCAATGTTGCCGATTTAGGCAGTAAGTTGTTAAAAGTAGCCCCTAGAAAATATTTCTTGTCATTCATCTTTACCATATTTCATGGTATGGCCCCTTGCATTTGATTACTTGATGGTCGCCTGACCAATATCCCTTTTGGAACCCATCCATTTTCAATGAATGACGTTTTCATTTCTATTGGAAAGAATATAAAGAAGTAGCAAGAAATGTAACCGGTTTTTATAAGAGATTGTCACATGAATTTTTCGTCCGAGCCAATCAAAATCATTGCATGATGACATCTGACATCACTGTGACTTTTCGTGTATCTTGCAGCTTAAGCAACATTGCTTGATAAAGGTGAAATTTCCAGTCAAATCTGGTTATTTAATATAAATGTTCTCACGGCGGCCTTTTCTGCATACAAGAAAATGTTGAATAACATGGCACCCCTCATGTGAGGAAAAAAAAAATGATCCAACAAGTTCCTCGTCAATTTTTTTCTTCAGAGCAAAGTGGCCATTGCAGGTATTTCAGATAGTATTTAAGCTCATGATCGTAGAATGATGAATGCTTGATTGAATTCCTGAATAAAAGTTATAATTCTTAGTTTCGAATGAATTTGGACTGAAGAATTAATCCATCATACTTGTGCAATATGTGTCTGTGTAGTGAGGACAAATGCATTAATTTTGATTACAACTGAACGTATTGCACAATAATAATGATAATAGCCAATTTTTATAAAGCGCTTTTCCCAGAATGGCTCAAAGCGCGTTACAGCATATTATTACCCCGGTCATTGGATTCATTTCAATCCCGCACAAAAAGTGCACAATTTCCACTCCCTGGGGAGCATTTAGCACCTGGGTCGAGAGTGGCAAAGTGTGGATTAACGCCTTGCCAAAGGACGCTAGACCGCGGTGGGATTCGAACACACAACCCTCTGTTTACAAGGCGAGAGTCAGAACCACTACACCACGGCTCTTCCACAATTATGATGAATTAGTTGGGAGTGCTGTAAAAGCCACTATTAATCATCTCTATACTAGCAAGATTTCTGATTAAATACACCGTACTGGGCCAGTATCGAATTTGAAACTTAAGCCAGAATTTTTGTTTTTCTCAGTATTTTGCTTTTAATAGTCAAATAGTTTTCCATCTTTGGCAGTTGCATTTTTGGTGAAGTATTTTGCTTAAATCTAAGTCAGGCGACTACCACACATAAGCCTGGCTTGTGTGCAGTTTACAAACGTGATACGGGCAGTCATTCTGCGCACAGATGAATTCATACATTGTGTGTTATTTGGCTTAAACTTTATGATGTCACAATGGTTATTAAATAGTATTTTGCTTAACGTTGGCTTTATTAAGTAAAATGCTTAAGATGTGATCTGAATACGAGTTTAAGCATTCTGCTTTGCTAAGTGAAATGTTAAGAAAAATTCTTACAAAATCAATACTTCCAATTGCATACTGGCCCTGATGTTTGGTACTGTCTTAATTTCAAGGCGTTAAAATGATTTCGGAGCGACACTAAACAGTGACCATTCAAATATTAGATTTGGATTTGATCCTTGTGGATTTGAATTCAAAGATTCAAATATGAATCCTGTGAGATTTGAAAATATCATAAGGAATAAAATTATGAAAATGAACCCAATGCTCGTCTTGTCACTACTTACAGCCACTCTATATTTAATTTAAATCCTTGAAATTCAGATTGTAATGTAGCGTAATGTAGGAAGTCCACCGTAAATGAAAGTTCATGTACAATCATAGCAACTATTATATCATGTGACATGTTATATTGCTTTATCTAATAAAGAAAAATGAATGACACAGTCAAACTCATATGCTTTCAGATGTTTTGATGTTTATTGATTTTTCTCCTTTTTTTCTTAAATTCACACAGAACTGTGTATTGCACAAATAAGATTATCACCATGGAAACTTGAACATAACTGCAAAACATTACACAATTTAGCTCTATTTTGTACATGTACAAATGATATTGAAAAGAAACTGTTGATCAATCTATGAATGTAATAATAATAATGATAATAATATAGGTATATTTACCCAGGGTAGCCACTTCAGTTCCGAAAACATATGTACATATTTATGTACATATTTATAATTAAGTTCATGTAATTACAAACTTATAATTTACAAAAAAGTATTACAATATTTGCAAAATAAATGAATTCATGTAAAAATTTTATCATAGAAGTTGATAGTACAATCTCATGAAGTGTGCAAACGTTTTCTTGCTGATAAAATGCCACAAATTTGAAAGTAAACTTTAAAGGGATAGATTCCTCTCTATTGTCATCCATTTAAAACTTAAAATGAAAGGATAATGATTTTAACCTGGTTTAATATCTAGGATGAAAATCTGTTGAAATCTGACTTCACTATGAATTGAAAGAATTATATTAAAATTATAGTACATTAAGAAAATGTATCTGGTATGTAGAAATTCTTGGTTCTCTGCTCGTGAAACTTGGGTTACGCTTCAGAACTCGGGAGTAGAGTATAAAAAGTCAAAATATAAAAAGAATGGGGGTATTTAATGTTGTCCTGAAGAATATTGACTCCCTTAATGTCATAGAAAACTGAAGCTTGTTTGAAGCTTTGGTAAAGGTTTATAATATTCAAATCCCTAGTACAAAAGTTAGTGACTGTTAATATTTTCTCCATCCATTGTCTACTATGAAAATTTGATTCTCACAGTTGAGTATAGCGCCCTCTCTTGTCAATGATTTTTTTGTCTGCCATTCGAACATTTGTCTTAAAAATATTCTAATTGCGTATCAGAAAACTACAAACAATCATTGTATTCCAAAAAAAATATGAACCCCCCCCGGTCACTCGACTTATGTAATGGACACATTTTAACTCTAAAATTTACTCATAAAATAAGCTATTAGATCGCCGCTTTGCCACAAAATTTATTTGAAGATATACTCCTTGATTTCGTCAAAGCATACTTCGAAAATGAATAATGATCCTTAGGCTTATCAAATCTCAATACAAACTCTCTGAATGAGATTTTGAATAACGACATTGTGTTATGTGTGAGGTATAGTGATACCATTATTTTATCCAATTTGTGTGAGACACGTGTGCATGTGAAAGCGGTTTATAATTTCCAATTCGTCCAATTGCTAACTCGTCAACTATCATTTGGTCTCCCATCAGTTCTTCCACTATCCACATGGTCTAATTGCCAATTCATCCACTCACCATTATTACGTCCAATAACCAGTTGGTCCAATAGCCATATAGTCCATATACCATTTGGTATAATGGACCTAAGTGTTAATTGTGCAAAATTAATTAAAATGAAATGGAGACTAGACCAGCTGGTTATGAGACGAAATGGTCATAGACGAAATGGTGATTAGACGAAATGGTGATTAGACGAAGTGATGATTGGACTAAATGGTTGATAAACGAAATGCTGATGGATGGAATGGCATTAGACTAAATGAAAGTAGACCATGTGGTGAGTGGACGAGTTGTCAGTAAACGTATTGGCAATTTACCGTTAAAGCATGGGCTTCTGATGAACAGTGCAGCGAATAAAAGACGAGAGAGAAAAGTGAGCAGTTTAAGTGACAGCATGAACAAGAAAAGAACAATTTATGAGAGATGATGTTTGATAGAAAGGAGAAAAGGGGAGTGTGAGAAAAAAGGAGGAAGAAAGACAAGGAAAGAGGCAAAAGTGGGGGGGGGGGGGGTAATGAGATGATAAGCACGATGATAAGAGAGGTATGTGTGAGCGCGCGCGCGTACGGGGAGGAGGGGCACGTTAAAGGTCAAGTACATATGTAATTAATATGACTATACTAAAGAAATGAGCAGGAAGAGAGAGAGGGAGAGATATGATGTCGTGGAGTAATTATCTCTATTGTAATACAATATTAAATTTGAAATGTTTGATTTTTCCTTAGATGTGACCCAAAGATTTTCCCTTTACCCAAGTAGCTAAAAAACATTTTTTTTTGCATTCATGGAACACAACTGGAATGATTTGTCGTTTTATAATGGTATACCAAAAAGGGAGATTTGTACATACATCGTAACTTACTAACTTCATCACGTCACAGCCTTGCTCACCGTAATGAAATCAGAGGTGACGCTCTGCATACTTATAAATTAACAATTAAATTTTCAGGTTTTTGTTTATAGAAAACCCGGCAAACCCCTTTTCGTGTTACACTCTTAAAATGTTGGGCAACATACTGTCCACACAACAATTCGTTAACAAAATTATACAACTCTGGGTAGTTTTCAACCAATACTGTGTAGTAAGTTTTCACACAAAGCACACCTTATTGGTTTAAAACTACAAAGAGTTGGATAGAGTTTTAACCAATTGTTGTGTAGACAGTGTGTTGCCCAACATTTTTGAGAGTGTACCCTTAATATTACGTTACTATTTAGGAATTTTTGCTCCATTGCGCGCGACGGATTCGAGAACTTGAAGTGTTGTCAAGTGCCCTTCATGACAATGAGGTCTTTGTCGAAAATTGGAAAATCAAAATAGCAGTTTCGTCCTGGACTCTGGACAAACCACATATTTGCAATTGTTCGTCAGTTGAGCTCCGAAAATTAGGACAATCTGTTGTCTGGGTTCATCAATTTTCGACGAAGACCTCCCAGCTGTTCATTGTCATCTGACGGGCATTTTCAATACATTTACTGTGTGCTTGAATTTGTTCTGCGTACGTGGCGGTGCAAAAACTCGCTTTTGTTTCTCCTATTCATAGTCATGAGAGCGAACGAAGAAGAAAAAATGGTTTTAGTAACATGTATTATGCCCCAATCTCTCTTATCAGTTCATCCTTATATAATGTATAATCATAATAATCTGTCTGAAGATGTACTTCATTCAATTATTACACAACAGGTTATTTTCAAGACTGTGACGTGCATCTTACACAACAGCGAATATGGGCGATACGATATAATTAATTAACAGAAGGAGACAAAAAAAATCTAAGGGGATAGATAAAAATCATATGGGTGAGATAATTATTTCCTTCTTAACGAAAGGCGTGGCGATTTTATGAAACGTATTTCATCATAATAGGTACTCTGTTGATGGCCTTCAAAATTAATGAGCTTCAGCGTCTTCAGGAGCAAAGAGATTTTCAGCTAAGAATTATTTCCCCTAATTAATATGTATTTCTTCAATTAATTTCGACAAGAATAGTCCCTTTTGCAGGGGTTGGTTTTATGCACAGGGGAGGTATGCACTAATAGGGATAACCGACCATTGTCGAGAATATGCCACCCTTGAAAATGATAATTTTACAAAGAAATCAAGAGGAGGAGAAGGGGGGGGGGTGCCCTGAAAGAGAACGTGTGAGCAGAAATCATTATGTGTGACACATTTTCGTTGCTTGAGGTTAACCCTTTATTGACTGAGCCCGCTGGAGGCGATATGGAAAACCTGTGTTTATATAGTAAAATTGTCCAGTCCCCCAACGGGTTAAGGAATAAGGATGTGATATAACTAACTTCCAGGAAGGAGAAAGAAATACATTATTTTGTGAACGTCATCAATAAATGAAATTAAATTCGAGAGATGAAATGTCGGATTACATTGCTCGATGGTGGATGAGCAAATTGAATATATTTTTTTCCTCAAAGGACACTTCCATTGCTTTTAACAACTAATTAATCAGGTCGATTATTATTTTTTTACAAAAAAAAATTTACCCTGCAGTCATAATTTTCTTTTTCATTCATCCCTGTGTTTATGGGTTAAGGGAATATATATCGTCCGTTTAGGTAGCAGTTCAAGTCGGTTCACCCCAACGTTGGATGCAATCAAAGTCATTTAGTATAGAAATGGGTTGCAACATGGTTCGTATTGCTATGTTAGGCAAGCACAGCTCAAAAAGAATTTCCGAAACGTTGCATTAAGTCCGAGTTACACCGGAACTGAATCAGCTGCGAATCCATCTGTACACGTATTCGGCTGGTCCACCCTCCGCGAATGCGAGAAAATTCAGGAAGGATTTGGGAACATTCGAATCCACCGAAACCATCCAAATTAGGCTGAATTCGGCTAGAATCGGTCCAAATTTATTCGGGCGAATTCGGTTTTGGTGTAGCCCTGGCTTTACCCACTATAAGGGCTCTGATTACATCCGACTTCGGGGGGGGGGGGAAGGGGGGGGGGCGGACCGCCGTGAACCGCAATCCAAACCATTAATGTGTGATCGCTGCTTGAGGTATCTTTAGTCCTAAAAATTCCCCGTTTTTAGGTGAATCACGAAGTCGTCCATGCATTTAGGCGATGTTGTTGGAGTTAAGGCCCGTACCATCCACGTGCGAATATTTACGGCTCCGTTGATTACGGCGAATATACGGCTCAAACATTCTCGTCACAAAACTTGCGATCAATTGCAAGTCAATTTCGTTTCTCAAAATTGGTAATAAAGTCCTGCACTTAATTGCAAAATGAAATTAATTGCTACTCTGCTACTTGCAACAAGGAGTAGGAAATGATGTGCTATAATAGTTAAAATTGATCGATCGGTTGTAAAATTCCAACAGAAATATGCAATCGATAGTAAATATTTTCTTCCAACACACCCTAAATAAGTCATCAATATTTTGGACTTTATGACATTCGCTGTATAGGTGGATGGATAAATGAAGTGCGTTGGAGATATTTTGAATTAAAAATGAATCAGAATTCATGACCTGAATGGTAACTCTTTTAGTTAAGATCTGAGGGAGACTACTAGAAAAATGATAATATTGATAAAAAATATGGTGACAGTTTGGTTCATTGATTCATCGTGTTACATTGGTGGTTACCCCTTTCATCCCCATCTGCTCCATATCCCACAATGCATCACGCTTCCGCTTCATTCTGCGCACCATCTCCTTCGGGAACTTGTCCTGGAATTCTGGGCAACCGCTTCACCTCGTTCGTCGCAATGTCACCAGTCGCATCCCCAGCCGCTTTGATGGTCGAATTCAAGCTGATCGAGCTGTTTGCTGCAGACGAGTATTCGGAGACGGATAGGAAATCCTGGGAGCCCGCGTCTAAGGCCACTTTCTTCCTTTTCTTCGGTTTCCAGGTGCAGACGGCGCTGTCGTTCACTTCGCTAAAGTCTGCACGCTCAATAAGCCAGTAGGTAGTCATTAATCCCTTGCCCTGGAAGTTGAAACAAAATAGGGGATAATCATGACTATTGGTTAAAGTTTCCGTTAATTAATTCAATTTGTAAGCCATTTCTTTCTCTTCAATCCTGTCTTCCGTTTGGAATTGGTCACAATTTGATGAAGATCTCTTCCACCACCTCTGTCACATCCGCAATCCCCACCACAGGTATCACCACCGCCACCACAACCAACACATCCAGTACCACCACCACCACCACTTCCACCACCGCTATCACACCGGGGTGGGGGGGGGGCACTTTCATTGACGAATGGATACCATGTGTGACCAAAAAAACACGACGTCAAAAGGATCTGTTTTTCAAGATAATGCACGTTACGTACGTAACGTAATAAGGGTGTCAAAAACACTTAAATAATGAAAAAAGGGTATACATTTCGCTATAGGAAAACTACGTGTTTACGGTCCAATTTCCGAGCGTATAAAAAGACTAAAATACTTTATAAAGGATGTTCTTTTTACCCCAATACTACGTCTTCAGGGTCAGATTTGAGCGAGGTGTGTGGGGGTGGTACAATGAAAGTAAAGGTAAAACCGACGTCCGTGACATAACAATTAAGATGTCGTTGTACTTGTTAAGGGCAATTCAGGGAATACTTGTCAAGGGTATACCGTTTTGTTTCCAATACTTGTTAAGGTTAGGGTTTCACATACTAATACTTGTAAAGGGGTGCATTTTCAGAACATGGAAAATATCTGTTTAGGGTGCTTTTCGAAACCCCATGGTCACGCATGGTATCCACTCGTCAATGGAAGTGGCCCCCAGGCTATCACATCCACCACGACCAACAACAACACCACCACCACTACCACAACAACCACCAACACCGCTACCACATCGTTTCGATCTATTAAACGCTTTATAAAAGCGTAATTAATTATCATTATTACCATCCCTTACAAGCGATGCGTCGTCGCGACGCCACCACCATTATCAGGGAATTTTTTGCAACCGCGACCAAAAACGAATTCAAGAACACAGTAAATATATTGAAATTGCAAGTGAAATCACAATGAACAGCTGGGAGGTCTTTGACGAAAATGGGTGAACCGGACAGCAGCTTCGTCCTAAGCAGTGGCGTAACAGGCGGGGGGCAGGGGGGGCAAGCTGCCCCCCCTGGCGGAGCTCACCGGGAAAATAAAAAAAAACGGGAAAAAGAAAAAAAAGGGGGAAGAAAGGGAAAGGAAAGAAAAAAGGGGAAAGGGGAAGGGGAAAGGAAAAGGGAAAAGAAAACTAAGAAAAAACATAAAAAAGGGAAAACGGAAAGATAACGGGAAAAGGAAGGAAAAAAGAACAAGTGAGAAAGAACAATTCGCCCCGATATACAAATACATTAGCATGATTAGTAAGACAGGGAAATAAAACAAAAAGGCAAACAAAAGGGACAAGATAACGTACACAACCGGGCTGCCGAGGATTGAGATAACGAGCGGGAAGAAAAATGGATGGTATATAGCATAATGTCGTATGAAAGTCCCGATGAAAGTCTATCATAAACTTGCTAAATCTCCAAAGGCTCTGTCCAAGAGTCAAGACCCCGTGCAGTGGGGGCTCTTCCTCTGTAACCTTTAATGGGTTCTATAACGGGCCCATATATGGACCCTTCCTGTATTAAGCTTTACGTTGAAGCACTGGCGTACCGGGGGATGGTTCCACAGCCAAGGACAAATAAAAGAAAATAAAGGAGGCAGCGAAATGAGATGAATGAAAAAAAAAAATATGACATGATATTTGCTATAATGATGTAAAAATCTATCACATGATTAGAATTTCATTTTAACAGGCCATTTTTTTTCTGGCTCCCTTCGCTCGCTGGCGACTTTTTACAAATTTTCCCACATTTGCTATGGTGTGCCCCTCACAATATTTGGATGATTACGATACACAACTGCATTGAATTTATGTGTTGTGTTAAAGCTATATAAATATACACGCAATTTGATAAAAATAAGTGGCCATCTGTAAGGTTTAAAATGGCTTTGATATCAAGAGGTTCCGGGGCTCTGCCCTGGACCCCACCCATAAAGCACTGTTATATGGATGAGTTTGGACCATGGCCCCCAAAAGTTCTACAACCAAACAAAAAAATGAGGAAAGAAAGGAAAGTGTATTAGATTTTTCTGAATATCACGTTAAAATCTATCTTCATGTTAGATTCTCATGAAAAGGTGATTTTTTTTATCTCGCTCGCTTCGCTCGCTCGGGACCTATATTAAGCTACTTCTTGCCAGAAGCGCCATACTCGGCCCCTCGAGCATATAGAGCTTCGCCCTGATGCTCACAATCATAACAAAAATCCTGTTCACCGTGGCGTACAAAAAAAGAGAGAAAAAAGGAAAACGAGGAGGGTGAAATATGATATCATCTTTTTTACATTATGTCAAAATTTATCACAAAATTAGATTTTTGCAATAAAAATGTCAAAATTTTTGCTCGCTCGCTTCGCTCGCTTTTATATATATATATATATATATATATATATATACATGTGTATATATTTGCCCGATACGCCATATCGCCCCCTCAAAATGTTTGCCTTATGACACCATTGCCTGTTCCATGATATGACCGGGAAATTTTTGGCTCTTGCCCCCCCTGGCCACCGACCCCTGTTACGCCGCTGGTCCTAAGTTTCGAAGCCGGCATTATATCATTGTCCAGACTCCAGGACGAAACTGCTGTTTCGATTCACCAACTTTCGACAAAGACTTCTTGGTTGGTCTTTGTCATAAATGGCATTTGACAACATATTTTGTATGTTCTCGAAAGCGTCCTGCGTGTGCTGTGCGAAAAGTCCCTACTACCACTACCATAACCACCACCTAAGAAGTACACCTGGGTCCCGTCTTGCAATAAGTTGTGGTTGATTTGATCAATCGTAAGTATGGGCAGCCAGCAACGTCAACATCTGTTATGCATGTTTGTTCAAAATATTTTCTAGCTACGATGTATATTCATGCATTCATTTTTTTCTTGAAATTCACTGCGCTTCTCTTTGCATACAGAGGACATTGTGCAATTTTTTCGTAGAAAAAAATTATGACACTGATGGATTTCCATAGAGTTACGATTGATGGGATCAATCGTAACTCTTTGTAAGACCGGGCCTTGATGTTATACACTACCTTGATTTGTACTTCCCCTCTCTTCTCCATGACATAGGTCGTGTCTTTAGACAAAGCTTCGTAGCATTCCCCGCTCAAATGGATCTTATTAGCTGGAGAAGAACAACAAGGACAAATAAAATGTCAGGGTCGTGAAAACGAATCATTCACAAGTCTGAATAAAAGTCTGAGATCTCGTTAACATGATTAAAGGACACGTCCACCCCAACAAAAAGTTAATTCCGATAAAAAGAGAAAAATCCAACAAGCATAACACTGAAAATTTTATCAAAATCGGATGTGAAATAAGAAAGTTATGACATATTAAAATTTCGCTTAATTTCACAAAACAATTATAGTCAGATCCTTGTCGGTATGCAAATGATGAGACTGATGACATCACCCACTCACTATTTTTTTGGTATTTTATTATATGAAATATTCCATTTTTCTCCCTGTTGTTTTGTGAAAGGACGATTAATTTCTCTCTGAACATGTGCAATTAGCATTGTTTAAAACTATATGGTTCAATCAAGTTGGTCATTATTGTCACGTTTGTAAAAAAAAATGAAATATTATTTAATTCAAACTATAAAAAACAAAAGAAATAGTGAGTGAGCACATCATCGACCGTCTCATTTGCATTTCACCGAGTTGTGCATATCACTGTTTCGTGAAAAATAAGCGCAACTTTGAAATGTCATAACTTTCTTATTTTACATCCGATTTTGATAAAATTTTCAGCATAATGCTTGTTTGATTTTTCTCTATTTATTCAAATCAACATTTTTCTGGGGTGGACTTGACCTTTAAGTAAAGTAGTATATTTTGTTCATGAATTATGTTTATTTTGTTTCAAATTCATGATTATTCATTAATGTTTGATATTAAAGGGGAAGTTCACCCTGACAAAAATTTTATTGTAAAAATAGTAGAAAAAATAATAAAAAATACAGCTGACGGTTTGAGAAAAATTCATCGAAGAATTAAAAAGTTATTAGAATTTCAACTACTTGATTTGTGACGTCATATGCGAGCCGCATTCCTACATAGCGAATGGTAAAAAATCAATGAAATGTCATTTTCTCACAAAATTGAAAATGGTTTTCACTGTACCTTTTGTATATCAATAGACAAGTCATTTCACACCCGATCATGAATAGAAAACAAAATTGAGTCATCAGGGACCATACAAAATTTGAAATTCATGCATTTTATATTACATAACATATGGGGCAGCTGCTCGTTTATGACGTCACAAATACAAAACTTTGAACTCTAATAACTTTCTTAATCTATAACGGATTTTCCTCAAACCTTCACCAATATTTTTTATTATTTTTTCTGCTATTTTTACAACAAAGTTTTCTTCAGGGTGAACTTCCCCTTTAACATGTCTAATGTATTTCTCGCGTTACTTTGATTGGACCTCTCGGAAGAACAGAGCCATGATATCAATGGCTCTGAATAGAGTGATCCATCCGTATCTTTTTATATCCTGATCATATTCTCAGTTATTCTTCATACATGTACAAAGTATGATTGTATTTTGAATTTGTTTTTATATACATGCGGTCAACCAAACCAAACACGGCAGATCCAGGTTTTACCAAACGTGGGGGTCCCAAAGTGGATCCATTATTTCTTCCAAGCAAAAAAAAGTTTATTATTCTAATCAGATCACCTCTTGACGTCAGGGGTAGGTGGGGGGGGGGGGGCATTTATGTAAACAACTTTCTTTTCCCCATTTTCCTCTGTAGGGTGGGGCCGGACCCTCGGCCCCGTGGATCCGCCTCTCGTATACTTATAATAATAGATTGAAAATAATATGACCGCTCATGACCCATTCGAGTTATGACTCGATTTATATGAATTATGTTTACACAACGAATAAATACAATGGTGCTGTTATAATTTTTTTATTTTTTTTTATTTATGTTTTTATTGATAAATCTTCAACATACAAATCATTTACATCAAATTCCACTATAAAATTTACAACAACAAAATCAAAAATCAATCAAAATATATACAAGGGGTTATAATTTACAAACTATCTAGAAGTAAGAAAGGACAAATTATTGAAATTACATGAACGATGTTCCAAAAGTGAAAGTCACTTCGCATTTCCTTCTGATTGACCCCACCCCTTTCACCAAGGAGATATCAGGTGATATCTCCTTGCTTTCACTAAGACTGCCTAAATTATTTTGTTAACCCATCATCTTTAGCTCGTGGCACAAAGTATTTTCATTGATTATATTTTGTTTGTTTCTTTGATTTTGTACTTTAATCGTGCAATAATTCTTGTAAATAATGTTATTTTCATGATTTCTTCAATAAAAACAGAATTTAAAAAAGAAGTATTTTCCACTTACGTAATCCATTGGATTCCATACGTGATGCTGTGTTGACGGTATCCCCAAAGAGGCAATAACGAGGCATCTTTATTCCTACCACCCCCGCAACACAGGGACCTAAATGGAAGATGAAAAGAAGACAAAAAAATCCGTGTCTTAACATTTATATACATTGTAGTTTACGAAATTTATAGGCTTAAAATTAAGTCGATAATGTAACTGTTATTTAAGTAATATATTTTTTTGACAGAATGGCAACTTTCCCCATAACGTACAAACTTATCATAAAGCCCAAATGCACGAAAAATTGTAAATTTGAAGTACTAGTTTGTGCTTTGTGATGTTAATTTTTTTTTTTTTATAATTAATTATTGCAAGAAATTAAATAATTGATGAACAAATATGTACAAGGTATGTATTGCTATGTCGGGCAAAGCAAACGGCAATGAATGCCCAATTTTAAAGAAGCAAGCCACTTTTCAGATTACGTATGTACCATCCACATCGTCTACTTAAATCGATTTTGATATATATATACATGTATATATTTTTTTTTTTTGGGGGGAGGGGGCAATGGTCGCTATAGTATCAACATATACATAGAAAATGATGATGACTTCTTGATGTCATCGTTGAAAGCTTAGTGGGCAATTAAGAGAATAAAAATATTGATATTCTTTATGCAATGCTATGATTTGAATGAGAAAGATGAAATAAAAAACATTATCAAAATATTATATTGTGCAAATGGACGAAAAAAATGTAATAAGGATAAAAATTCAAAATTTGTTTGAAAAGAAAGATCATCGTCAAAAAATCTAAGACGACAATGATTTGGCGGTTTTCTGCGGCACTATACCAGTGACAATATAGATCTTGTAAGGTTGGTAATGTAATAAGACCATTTTCACAATTTTAGTCGTACAAAATTTCATTACATTTTGTCCACCAGCATGTCCATTAAAGGAGCTTCTCGTCTTATCTATTTGATTTACTTTGATATCCTCATCTATAATCCGGACGTTATTTTCTTTCATTCCAATCTATGCTCCCGGTCTATATAATATAATCTATATAGAATCTCTTTCTCTCTTTCCCTCTCTCCCTCTCTGATTATCTGTCTCATCTGCTCTCTCCCTCATTTTACCTCTCATACGCTTTTCACACTGCACTTTTTTTCCTTAACCCCGGGAAATTGGTGGGGCTAAGGGGGGGGGGGTCTTAGCCCCACTTCGTTTTAACACTACGTTTTAGCAAAGTGGGCTAGCACGGTAACTAGTACGGTACTATCTGGCCCTGCAAAAAAGCAGGGTTAGCCGGTTTATTGTGGTGCTAGCACCACAATTGCGGTGCTTAGAGATGCAGTGCGAAACGAAACAGGGCTAAGGAAAAGTGGGGCTAAGCATTAGCCAATCACAGAAGTCGAAATTTCACATTAATCGCGCTCTGTCTGGTAAAATCATAGAGCTACTAACAGCTCCATGGTAAAATCATCAATATACATGAGCTGTGTGATAGTCCGGGGTTAAGGCGTTAACCCCGGCTAAGCAAATAGCATGGGGTCAAGAAAGACGATGTGAAACGAAAAAAAAATAGTATGGGGTTAAGGATAGTCCGAGGTTAAGTATAGTATGGGGTTATTAGGAAATGCAGTGTGAAAAGCATATCACTTTTCTTTAACTTTTCTATCCCCCTCTCTCTCTCTTTCTCTCCACCC
Source organism: Lytechinus pictus (assembly GCF_037042905.1). NCBI lineage: Eukaryota > Metazoa > Echinodermata > Echinoidea > Temnopleuroida > Toxopneustidae > Lytechinus > Lytechinus pictus. The sequence goes on along the minus strand of NC_087258.1, from coordinate 23,212,985 downwards.
ATCTCCCTTCGTCAAAAGTTTCTTGACCACTTGATAAATCATCATGAAATTAAGCATGCCATTTGATGCAATAGTGATTTGAAGAAGGTGGTTTACAGCTTCTTCAAAGCTCTATTGAATCACAAATGATATTGAGTTCCGAGCATTGCGATATAAAAGCATGACCGACTCGCACGAAGTCCCCCTAGAACGAGATAGTGGCAATTTGGCAATCACAGTGTCAAAACGATCTTATATGAAATAAAAATATATCATGGCATCAAAGAGGGAGTCCATGAAATCAAAGGTTGCCCGACAAGAGCTTTATCGTATTACAATCTTTTAGAGGATTTACTATGTTCAATGATATTACGTAGGGATGAAACGTGCGCATACAATGCTGGTGTCTTCAAATAAGGAAGCATTTGAAAAGAGAATCATGATGTCGAAATTGGTTAAAAATCATGCTTCTTGCCGAAAATTATTTCTAATTGGAAATAAAAAAGGAGTGAAATGTATACAGCAATATTGTGTGCGTGTGAGGTATGACACGCCTAGAGAGAGAGAGAAAGAGAGAAAGGAAAAGGGAGGATGAGATGAGAGTGGACTGGAGGATAGAATAGTTGGCGAAGAGAAATTGAGTAAATCACACAGGTGTTGAAAAAAATAAAAATAAGTATTGCTTGACTGTCATAATGCGCATGGGGATACATTATTCTGACCATGAAAAGTACAGAAGCCATACAAACTTTACGATTCAAAATTGCGTTACAGGTGGTGTGCGTTGGATATAAGAAAGGGAAGAAAGCTACCTCATGAAATATATAAATATTTCCAAAGAATTGTTTATGCGAATAATGTGTGACATATTGCGGGAGTAGCACTAAACACATCTTCTTCTTCTCTTCTTCTTCTTGTTCTTCTTCTTCTTGTTGTTGTTCTTCTTGTTCTTGTTCTTCTATTTCATCATTATCATCGTTATCGTCATCATCATCAAAAGCATTATCATCATCATCATCGCTATCATCATCATCACCATCGCCATTATCGTCATCATCAATTACGACTATCATGATTTTATCAATATTAAATGACTGTATTTGGTTTAAAAAATACAAAGTGCTCATTGCAATACATGGAATTGGAAATAAAATCACACAAGGGGGGGGGGGCGTAATGCCTTGTAATTAATACACCCAAATTTAGAAATAATTTGTCAAATATTCAATTGTCTTTTTCGGAAGTCATGTGGTACATACTACATAGAGCATGAGCCAAAACAGTCACAAAATAAAGCCATTCAAAATATATTTTGATCCTCACCTATTGAGTATGTACGAGATTTGTTTATTTATTTAAAAATTTCGTTTTCGTTGTTTCCTTTTTTAAAGGCCAATTTGATTTCCTGTTTGTTTGTGTCTATCTTTGGTTTCGTTTTCGTTTTAATTTGTGTCTTCTTCCATAAATTAAAGACCCATTAATCGATATTGCTGTTTTCATCTTCATAAATTCCAATAAAACGCTTTTTTGCATTTTATTTCGTTATTAGTTGATATACACTTTTTCCTTGACATGCTTAATGCATGGTGACTTGGGTAAAGGGGTAAATTTCCAATTCGTCTGCTGCAAACTCGTCCACTCACCACATGGTCTATCCTCATTTAGTCTAATGCCATTCCGTCCATCAGCATTTCGTCCATCAGCATTTCGTCTAACAATCATTTGGTCTAAACCATTTGGTCCAATTATCACTTCGTCTGAACACCACATCGTCTATGACCATTTCGTCTCATAACCAGTTGGTCTAATATCCATTTTATTTTCATTCATTTCGCCGAATTAACACTAAATCCAAGTAGACCAAATTGTTTATGGACTAAATGGCTATTGGACCAACCGATTTTTAGATAAAATGGAGAGTGGACTGGACGAAATGGTAATTAGACCATGTGGATAGTGGACGAACTGATGGTAGACCAAATGATAGCAGACGAGTTGGTAATTGGACGAATTGGCATTGAAATAAACCAGATAAGGTACCTCACCAAGTTTACATTCACCTTTTAGTATGTCTACTTAGCGAGATATAGCATCTCAGCAAGTTGACATATACTTTGTCATACGTCGACTTGGCGAGATAACGGCCCGATTCACGAAGGTGGTTTTTGCAAAAAACATGGTTTAAACCGTGGGTTTTACTGATTTTGCGATTCACAAAGGTGGTTTCAAATTAAACCACCCTTGTGAATTCGGGCCAACGTGTCAAGCCAAGTTTACATATAACCATTTTGTATATCACCTTGTCGAGATAAAGTATCTCGCTATGTTGAAATAACGTTATAATTTCGACTTAGCGAGATAAATTATCTTGTCGATTGCACTTTAAAGTTTCTGTGTAAATGGTATATGGCATTTTAAAGACTCCGAACATAGCCATAGACTCCAACCCGCATTAATTAAAGCCCCTTTCACACCTTCACGGATGTAACACGGATCTGATTGCTCAAAATAGAAATCTAAAATTGAAATACTCCGAAAAATTAATTTTCCCAAATTGATCGTGGGCCCGGCAGCCACCGTGCAACGCCAGGGCCCCGTCTTACAAAGAGTTACTAGTGATCCAATCAATCCCAACTGTATGGAAATCCATCCATACCATAATTTTTTTCTACAGGAAATTCGAACAATCTCCTTAGTAAACAAAGAGAATCACGCTGAATCTTCAAGAGAACAATGAATGTATGAATATACATCATACCTAGAAAATATTTTGAACAAAACATGCAATTTAGGTGTTGACGTTGCTGGCTATCCATAGTTATGGTTGATCAGATCAGTCCGAACTCTTTGTAAGACGGGGCCAAGATCGACGTTGCTCTGTCCCCTAAATCATTGAACGCCTAATGCATCAGAACTATTATCACCATGAGTGGGTTAGAGTAATCACTACTATCTTTCTCTGGAGAGCAAACATAGCCTTGAGGGACTCACCCGTATGGATACCAATCCGGACCTGAAGTTTGATGGATGGCGAGCGAGGGACATGAACCTGCTTGACCGCACTGCGGAGGTCGATGGACATCGTAGCTATCTCCTTGACGTGCTTATCACCGTTCCTCTCTGGGCACCCACTGGCCACCATGTAAGCGTCGCCGATGGTTTCGACCTTGTAGACGTCATAGACGTCGATTCGGCCGTCGAAGCAAGAGTAGAGGTCATTGAGCATTCCGACCACCTGCCGATATGGGTGAATGAGTAGGAAGATGGAATCAAATTAGTTTCTGATTATAACTGACATGCATTTTTTAACAGATAAACTATGTTGATATCGTTCATCATCACCATCATCATAACCATTATCTTGATTATCATGATCATCAACACCATGACCATTGTCACTATCATCATCATCATCATTGTCATTATCATCATCATCATTGCCATCATCATCATCATCATTGTCATCATCACGATCATCACCATCATCATCATCATCATCATCATCCTTAATCATCATCATCGTCACCAGTTTCATTATCAATCATGACCACTTACAACCCAATCACCAGTTTTAACTCCCATTGTCTCAATGAAATCAATGCCTTTCAATTATGTGAGGGACTGTTTGAAAACAGGATGAATTCCACTTAAAATTTGATATACTTATCATATTAATTGGCTCGATTAGTGTTTAATATTCCATTTCCCTAGTGCCCATCGCGTGTTGGATATCATCTTGCGGGCATGACATACGTCATTGACGTATAAACACCGCAGCCTTTGACGTCTCGTGAATGAATTGAAGTCACCGTATTAAAATTGCATAGAAATACATGTGAAGAGGCGGTATTTATGGCAGATTTTATGTCAATATCGTGATTGATTCTCGTAGATCTAAGACACGATCATTAAATATTATGACGTCTCCTTTGCCATTAGGTTAGGACCGTACTCAATCACGGCATCCTACAATGCTGTCATCCTACATATAAAATATCGAGTTTTTGTTCAGCAACGTACGGAGGGCCCAAGAAGAGGGAAAAGATATTGTCAAATACCCTTCATGACAAAGAACAGCCAGGAGGTCTTTGTCGGAAATTGTTGCATCAAAATAGCAGTGTCGTCTTTGACTCTGGACAAACGACATATTTGCAATTTTTCGTCCGCTCCAATGTTCGACAAAGACCTCCTAGCTGTTCTTTGTCATTTGACGTGCATGTGACAATACATTTACTGTGTTCTTGAATCCTCCGTACGTCGCCGAACGAAAACCCCCTCGTGATTTTAGGAATTCTTTCCCAAAATTATCCCATAATTGTTAAATCGAAGACATTCCCTGAGATTTGCCACGCAGCAAAGAAATGCTATTTACCCTTTAATTGACAATGATGTGTATCCAGTTACTCATAACCCAATAAAGCCTTTTTCTCATTCACTGTTTTTATTTCTGTATATGGTATGTGTATCATGTTTGTACATTTTGACAGGGCTCGCTTGTAAAGCAGGCCATTTGGCTTGAATGGGACAACCCCGTCTTTTTAAGAAAACGTGAATTAATAAATAAATAAATAAGTAAACAAATAAATAAATAAATAAATTGATTAATAAATAAATGAATAAGGTAACCATGCAAAGAATCCTTTGATAAATGGTTAAGTGAGCTTTACCCATACTTATTATAATGTAAGATTGATAAGATTGTTTACGTTTAAGGAGCTAGTGCTATCTATTTGCAAACGTAATACCGAGACCTTGCATGGACGAGAGGGTATAATGTGTATATAAAACATCCCACAAGATTCTTGATTATCAATCAGTACTGGTGCAGTATGTAAAATGAGAATTTACGAAGGATAGCGACCACCCTTTATTTTCCACCGTTTATAATACTAACTTTGCCAGGCAATGGTAAGTTAACAGTGCTCCTCAGATTATAGGATCAGGCGATTTACAAATACTTTAATTCCGTTTTAGTATGATGTGTATATTATATCAATCAGAGGCGTTGCCATATGGGGAAAGAAATAAGAAGGAAAAAGAGTAGCCTATAATAATAATATGGCCATTAATATGGTATAGCGCTGTTACTATGTTAATAATTTATACTCAACTGCGCTTTGATACGCGATATAATAATTATAATTACCCCGGCCGTAGCTGAGCCGCCACATCGGCGCTAAAGCGTCAAGGAATAAATCCTACCGGGAACCCATGCACCTCACCTGGGTCGAGTGCGGCACAATGTGGGTAAATTTCTTGCTGAAGGAAAACACGCCATGGCTAGGATTCGAACCCACGTCCGTCTGATTGAAAGACGAGAGTCGTAACGACGCCCCCACAGGGAGTCATATGTGGTCATATTGAATCTTGCCCCTATACAAATTAATATAGGTCTGTGTCGCGATGCTCTATACCCATGTTATCCAATTGGGGAAAATACGTGGTCATCTTAAATCTTGCCGCTATTAAAATATTACGGTGCCGCCCCTGATCAAATATATAGCGGGGGGGGGGGGGGTGAATACTTAATCATCCCATTCCGGGTAGGATTTATGAGTTCATCATATTTTTTCCTTATAGATGAAGCTTCATTATTCTTTTTTACCTATAATGTCCATGAAAATAATTGATAGAATAACGACAAATCAACCACTCCTGATTATTCAGCCAAATTGAATGAATGCAAATTCGTCTTAAACTTGAATGCCGTGAGTGGCGGCGCCATTTTTTTTTAAATATGCAGTTGATATGATATATCATTTTGGAATTGTTTCCAGGGTTGCTACGCAGTCAAGCTAAGCTTATCAGTAGCGTGATGAACCGAAAATTATGAGGGGGTAGACACGGCGTTTTGGGGCACACTTTATCCAAATCTGCGAGTGAGCGAGCAAAAAATGTAATACAAATTTCGAATTTGTGATATAATTTGACATATCCAGAAAAAATATCATAATTCACCCTTTTTTCTTTCTTTTTAGTTATTTATTTCTCCTGGACATGAGGCTTTTCGGGGGACATGGTCCCAACCCATCTGTACGCCAGAGAAGCTTATAGAGGCAAACACTCAAACCGCCTTCAATCGATATGTCAAAGGAAATATAACTCTTTTAATTGTTTCTCTTGTTGAATATTTTGTTACATAATCTGTTTATTGTGCACTCTAAAAACAAATCAGCCAATGACTAGTTAATAGGGTCAGCTGGATGCAACTGTTATTCTAGTCATATTTGACTATTTTCTAGTCGTATTTTTACTAGAACATATTTATTTCTGACTAGAATATAATTCAGAAATGTGACTAGACATATCAGTTGCATCCAGCTAACTGGTCTAGTCAATTTGACTGAGTTGTTTTAAAAGCGTATTTTCTTGTCTAATTCATTTATTAAAAAGTTGCAGAAATTTATGAATTAAATCAAATGAACTTAAGGAAGATGGGGCGAGACGACTTAAACGTGACTACGTTTTTTATTACCGGAAATATAGTGCAACATGCTTCTGACCTATATTCTTAATACTTTCAAATTTCCCCCTTCTTATAGGGCGATTGCCCCTGAACACCCACGCAGTACCGCCCTGTCACATTGACTGAGTCAAAGCGAGAAGCACGAGCTCTTCCAATTTTCAATATTTGACTATGTAAACTCTTAAAAGAAATCAGTCAATTGACTAGACATGAGCCCAGTCCTACAAAGTGTTACGATTGATCCGATCAACCTCAAGTATATTATGGAAACCCATGAATGTCATTTTTTTTTCTTTAGGGAATTTGTGCAATGTCCTTCGAAAACAAAGAGAAGCATACTGAATTGTCAAGAAAACATTATTTACAAAATATTTTGAACGAACATATTTTAAACATTGAACATATATTTTAGATGCTGACGTTGCTGGCTTTCCATAGTTGTGGTTGATCGGATCAATCGCAACTCTTCGTCCGACGGGACCCAATAGTCAGCTGGGTGCAACTGATATGTCTAGTCACATTTCTGACATATTTTCGAGTCAGATATAACTTTGTTTTAGTAAAATCCGACTAGAAAATAGTCAAATATGACTAGAATAACAGTACTGTGGCACCCAGCTGACCCTATTAGCTAGTCATTTTTGACTGATTTGTTCTGAGAGTGTACATTGATCTGAATTACCTCAATGGGGTTGATGTGAGCCGAGATCCTGGTAAAACCGACTATGTCCGAGAAGAAGATAGTCACGGCGTCGAAACTTTCCGCACAGACCTGCTGCTTGGCCCGGATCTGATTGGCCACTTTCCTGGGTAGCAACTGGTACAACAGGCTCTCTGTCATCTTCTTCTCCTGCTTCAGCTCGTCAGTCCTTTCCTTGAGCCGATGAGCATAGTCGTGTATCCAGCCGGTCATGTTGCCTACAGAGTTCAGCACCAATGGAAAGAATAGCACAACGCACAACGTCGCCACGATCTCAATGACCAAACGGGCTCGAATGGAGTCTAGTCTCTCTTCGGTTACTTGGATCAAGTCCTGCAGGACGTCATCGTTCACGCGTTTTAGGGTTGTTAGTACTTCAGTCATAGTATCGAAGTAAGGGTCCATACTGAAGTTGTCTGGAATGACCGACGTATTGCACATCGAAAGAACGTCTAATCTACGTAAATACAAAATATCAGTATAAAGCTCATCGGTCAGCACTTCATCAAGGACCCTGTTTAATACAGAAGCATCTGTGTCAACAGCAAATTGTAAAAGTGTATGCGCCGATCCGTGAAGAGCTTCCACTGTATAGATGAAGTCACTAGGTAGGTGATCAGAAGGCCCAAGGCATCGGGTGACGAGTTCCATCTCGCTTGCCAGAGATGACCTCGAAGAATGGACTGCAAGGTACCCGGACGTCACGTGAAGAGTTGAACCGAGTGAAAATAATTCTCTGCGGATATCCCTGTAGAAGTAGCTACTTTTGTTCTTGCGCGAAGTGATGCAGCGATGCTGCTCAAGTCGGTCCATGAGTTGCTTTTTATTGAAAGAACTTGTATTGTTACTGCTTACGGATTCGGAAAAAAGATTCTCTGCACACGAGTCGGCAAGAGCGGTGTCAGTACGATTACGAAATATATACAACTGGCTCAGTAATACTGCTATGGCTGGTGACACTATTGGGGGAGTTGGAGTAGTAGGAATGGTTGTTGTGAAAGGTTCTGGGGTTGATGAATCAACTTCCGTTGAAGCATTAGATAGCAGGAGTGTGAGTGGTGAAGAATTCGTCGATGTACTAGTTCTGTTCAGGTTTTCAAGAATCACCCTTACCTGGGCATCTAAGGCGCCCTCTACGCTCAGGTAGTGCAATATTGGATCAAGGCACTCCCACTGCCGTAATGCATTCCTTGATTGCCTATTATTGAACTCTTCATTGGTATAATGCTGGACGTCGACAATGGCCACGACCAAAATGGCAACCAGCGAAACAGAGCATAAAATCCAGATGCGAACCGTTTGCAGTCGTTTCCCCCTTTCCGTTGCCAGATTCTGACGGCAGGCGAAGATATGTGGAAGGCAACCATCTTCATCTTCAAAGGCTAGTGTAAAGATACTGCTTCTCCGGCTATCGTTGAGATGCGAGCGCTTGGATTCGGGTCTCAAGACTACCTCTGGCGAAGTCATCTTGACTTACACTGTCACAAAATTGTAGAGACATCCATCCTGGTTCATCTGGATAGAAAGAAAAGAAAGGGACACAAAGTTATATAAAAATGACGCAATATGATTCAACGGTTCACTCATAAATCTGTCATGTGGCCAGTTTTATGTTGCAGTCACACAAAAAACCCGTCCGATGCCATGTTATTCGCAACAACGTAATCGCTTTGATAATTTTGAAGTCGGTTGAGTTGATACAATTCAGACTTCAACATCATTATAGGTTTGGCTGATATATTCGATCGTTGTTTGATATGTTTTTGGCCCAAACGATATCATTGGGAGATGAAAGTTGAAATTCTTAAACATTTGCGAACCTAGCTGTGATCAAATCTGATCAGTTGAAATGGGTAACGCCTTCTAATTTAAAGACTGATGGAGTTCTGTTTATCGCACCATTCCAGTGAATAACTATGCTCGTCGATGAAAGAGGTAACTTTTTAGAAAAAAAAAATGCTTTCTATCAAGTAAGTGCAGACAATAACCACACCGAACCAAAGGACGATGGACTCCCTATGAGCTTTATAACACGTCCCTCCACCCTCAACGATGTGTATCCTCTTGGAATGATAACGTAATTCGTCATGTTCTTTAATGGATGCCCAGTTCGGTTAATCTCAGTCACTCCAACCGCTAATTTGTTTTGAAATCCTTTCGATATAGGTGTCCTTCCTTCCATTCCAGTTAATGTCGTTATGAGGTTATCCTAAAAGGTTGGTGGCTCTTCGGAGGGCATATCTAAGTGTTCGATGAAAACACATCTTAACGCACCTGATCCAATAAGTAGCGGATATCAGCAACGAAAAGCCACTCATGAAAGCTTATTTACATCATGGTCTTAGCTTTAATAGGATTCCTCCGCGGGATATTTCTATATATTGCCTTTTTGTCATCGTAATTCGTTTGAGGAAATTATCTGTCCTCCGAGCTTGAGCGTAGTTCATTTCCAGCGCCAGCTAGACTGTGATCTCCCCAATACAAATAATATCAAAGAGCTTCAATAATAATGTGCTATATCATCTCTGAGAGCCTTGGACTCTTAAAATTTCTGATTGCACTGCTCTATCGTTTAACCACAGTGTGTACATTATTATGAACATGATGAAGAAACAGTTACAATTAGATTTTACAACCATTTGCTCATATTATCAGATTTATGAGTCCATTTGATGATTTTCTGCATAGCGTCTTTCCTTTCGTAAATACAAAGTCCAGGAGATTGTCTCTGTAAGCACATTAGTTTGCTGATAACATGCAAACATCGTTGCATTTGATTCTCATCAGCAAGTTTTCGTACATCGGCGCCGAATGAATCCCACAACACAGCAAATGCATTGAAAACGCATTTCAAATCACGATGAAGTCTTTTGTCGAGGGTCAGTGAATCGGAAGAGCAGTTTTGTTCGACGTTTCGGAGCTAACGAAAAAATTGCAAATATATATGCATGTCGCTTGTCCAGATTCACGGACGAAACTACTATTTCGATTCACCTATACCCTCGACAAAGGCTTCATTGTCATGAAGGGCATTTGATAATAGATTCTCTACGTTCCAGTAAGCGTCTGTGTAGCTCTTGCGAAAACTCTCTATTATGTTTCTTCACAACCATATTCTCTTCTGAAACGATATTAGCATCACAGTTCGCAATTTTAGGCGATAACTCACTTTTTTTATGCGTTTAAGGACACAAAACGTTTGGGAAAATATCAATTTATAGACGAAGCTTGAACTTTAATTGATTGAGAATTATTAGCATGGCTTGTAATTGAATAAGGTTTCTGAGACTATTTATCAATTGTTTGATTTTGATACAAATGGCGCTATACAAATGTTGTTCATCATCATGATCATCATCGTCATCATCATCATCATCACCATCACCATCATCACCATCATCACCACCACCACCATCATCATCATCAGATATCACACTCTTAAAACTGTTGGGCAACATACCGTCCACACAATAATTGGTTAAAACTTTATCCATTTCTGGGTAGTTTTAAACCAATAATGTGTGCTTTGGGTGAAAACTGCACAGAATTGGTTGAAATCTTCCCAGAGTTGGATAATTTTTTAAACCAATTGTTGTGTGGACAGTATGTTGCCCAACATTTTAAGTGTGCACCCAAACTGCACACGGAAGTAGATATATGTATAACAGTAATGATGTACCTGTATTGGTTAAGTATCTGGAAGATTTAACGTTTACACCGGTGTATATTGTCTGCAGTTTGTGTAACGAATGTTTTAACAATAATTCATAGATAAGAATTATGACAATACGGTATATGTATTTTGTTGATCTTGGAGATACGGATAGTTCTTCGTTATCAGGTTATCATTTATTGTAGTAATTGCTTGGTTATACTTTTTCACAGCTGATTGGTATTTATTCAAATTTATAAAAGTGTTGGTACATTAATCAAGCAAATGTTTTTATCAATTTTCGAATAACCAAAATTATATTTTACATGAAAAAATATTTATATTAGACTGAACAGAAAATAAGTCAAAAGTCTTCATTAAATGCATTTTTTCTCCAAATGTATTTTATTGACAAAACTTTATAATTCGCCTTCATGTCGCTATTTAAAAAATGAAAAAAATATTAATTTTAGACTGAACAGAAAATAAGTCAAAAGTCTTTATTAAATGCATTTTTTTTCTTCAAATGTATTTTATTGCCAAAACTTTAATGTCGCTATTTCAGTTTTATTTGAATTAAAAAAAATTTGAATGTTGAACCTCCGGATTCACATGACCTTTTTTTACCACAACAGTCAGTTGATTTATGCGCTTCTTTCAGATCACATCCGAGTATTTGCAGGATTTCGACCATGTTCCTATATCCAGTACTCCTATTTTGAGCCGTATCAACCTGTTTTGATATCACTGATAGAGAAAAGATGAGGAAAGGATATCTAGATAATTTTCTACGAAACGGGGTTGATTGGTAATGTAATTAAAGATATGGGAAACTGTGTCGAACGTGTTTAAGCATTCGTCTTGGTGCATAATTGTCGGCCAGATGCAGAGGAGTGCCCTAAATTACAGTGAGAATCGAACACGATCACAGTCATGAGGACGATCATGACGGCGATAAGAATTAGAAGTGAAGGAAAATAATTGCTCAACTTGTCTGTCAACGATAAAAAAATTCGTTTAGAAATTTGAAAAGACGCAGTGACATTTGAGCATAAAAAAAGTATATTCGAATGTCACTGCTTCTTGATGTAAAAAAAAAAAACGTGTTTTCGTGGACAGATGAACAAAAAATATTTGTTTGAAAATTCGAAAGACGCAGTGACATTTTGGACATACTTGCTATCTAACTGTGCAAACTTGAAAGAAAAGGAGAGCTCAAAGTCATTGTGCATAAAATTGATTTCAAAGCCCCATTTTTGGGGGAAGGAGCTACATAATTATGTTGGTGTAAATGAAAAGAAAAATATTAGCTTTTTGTGTTGTTTGGCGGTCGGATCATGCTAGGAATTATAAATATTTGGCAGACAATGTCATATTATACGGACAATTAAGTTTTATTGTAATTTAATCCATCAACTTTAATAAATGATTGCCATCTCTACATTTCTATCATTTTTTTATTTATTTCTAATCCTTTTTATCGAGGTCATTTCTCTCTCTCTCCCTCTCCCTATGTCTTTCCGTTCTTCAACTTAATATATCTCCTTCCCCCTCTCTCTCTCTCCCTCACTCCCACACACACGCTGGGACACACTAACACCCACCCACTCACTCACTCTTCAGGGACCTGAAAAAGATTTTTAGTGGGGTGCAGATGTAAATTTGAAAAGAAAAAAAGGAAAACAAAGGTTTTCTCGACAAAATTGAGGTCAGATTTATTCCGAGAAATTTGAAAAGCAAAGCAAGAAAAAAAAATAGGTTCACCACCAAATGAAGATCATTTTTTTCAATTTCCCATATTTACACATCTTCCAGAGTACCTCGGGTGCTGCCTATGGAGAATAATACACGCAGCACCCCCAATTAAGGAAACAATTTGGAGGTGCTTCCCCAGCCCCAGCACCTTCCCCCTCCCTGGGCCATTTTTACTCGATCCAATTTCTTAATCTCCTATGTTATTACGCCCTAGTAATGTCCTTCCTTGTACATAATGAAAGAAAGGTTATATATATATATATACCGAGCGATATCCCCACCTAACACGTATATGTTTTGGGGGCATATTGTCTTGATATTGACGCCGAATCGTCCAGCGCTATAATTCAGAGGCTTCGATTTCTTATCCCTCTGTTTCTTTCCTATAAATGTTTAACGGATTACAATTTGCCAATAAATGCATGATTGGGCATATAATCAGGTTCCATTCATTCTCCATTGACACAGTATAAACTTGCAAGAATAGGAGGGCCAAGGGCATATTATCGAGTGCAAATCGTGATTACAAATTCGAAATGAATTATATTCTACAATAAATTTCCGACATAATCATGGTAAATCACTTTTATAATGAGTTCTTATTTTAAAATTGATTGTATTGTAAGTATGATTGTATACACACTTAAACAAAGAGAGATACTCTAGATTGAAACCTTTAACAACATACCGAGGAAAAATGTTTTAACATCTAATATAGATATCATGATTACATTTATTATTCAAAAAGTGTTGATAAAAATAAAAAAAGCAAAGCAAAAACGGGAAGAAAAAGAGGGGAAGAAAGGAAATCCAGTCACGCTGGAAAGACCTTGTCGCACAGTTTTTTTTCTAAGTGTGTTCAGTGTGTTCACAGTGTGGAACACAATTTGAAATCATCGTTATGCTCAAATTTTACATTTTGATATCATAATTTATTCATGCAGTCCACTTTGCGAACTCAGCATGGGCACTCAAACATGAGGTATCTACAATGTGAAATTTCCTTCTCATTGTTACATTTGAACCGTGTGAATCACATCTGTACATGGTCCGCTATGTGAACACACTGTGGAAAATCACTCTTAAAAGGAATCCACAGTGCGAAATTATGTTCACATTGGCAAACCGAGTATTTTAACACTGTAAAACCAATCTTCACATATTCCAGTGTGAACATCCACACTGTAGTGGTGTCCATAGTGTGGGATTTTCCTCCACACTGTTAGATTTGAGTATTTTGGTAGTGTGCGTCACATCTCCATATGGTCCTTTGATATGAACACACTGTGAACAAACTTTGAACACTCTGAGAGCACAATGAGAATACACTGTGAACACATTGTAATCATAGTGTGAACGCACTGTGAACACATTGCAGTAGTGTGAATACATTGATCATGCTGTGAACACATTTTGAACACACTGAGAGTACACTGTGAACATACAGTGAACATACTGTGAACCAATTGTGGTATACACTGTGAACACACTGTGAATACACTGTGAACACACTGTGAACACACTGCGAATACACTGTGAACACACTGGAACACACTGAGAACACACTGTGAACATACTATGAACACACTGTGAACACACTGTAAACACACTGAGAACACACTGTGAACACATTGTGAACACACTGAGAAAACACTATGAACACACTGTGAACACACTGCGAATACACTGTGAACACACTGGAACACACTGAGAACACACTGTGAACACACTATGAACACACTGTGAACACACTGTGAATACACTGTGAACTCAATGAGAACACACTGTGAACACACTGAGAACACACTGTGAACACACTGCGAATACACTGTGAACACACTGGAACACACTATGAACACACTGTGAATATACTGTGAACACACTGAGAACACACTGCGAATACACTGTGAACACACTGGAACACACTGAAAACACACTGTAAACACACTGAGAACACAATGCGAACACATTATGAACAAAGTGTGAACACACTGTGAACATACATAGAGCTCACACTTTAAAAACACACACTGTGGCAATGTGTCCTTTCCAGCAGGAAACTCTCATAAAAAGATTTTTCAAAGTTATATCTAAAGAATAAACGGGAACCATGTGCAGCCAATGAGAAGGACATGTTGGGTAAAGTCAGTAAACATCTTGATCTATTTCATATAAGGCCCGTCATCAAGCGCCTGGTCAATCATTACATCATATTATTCAAGAATGTAACGCGAAACAATACATCTATTAACCTTCCTCACTGCTAGAAAACATCTTGATATCTAGCTGTGTTGTCATAGAGACGATGGTGCGAGTTGCGGGGATGCGGAGCGTTCGAAGGGTAATGGTGTAATTATCATCATCATCATCGGGTTAAAAGAACGAAAGACAGAGTTCTGGTTTTAGCGTTTCATTGTTTGAAGAAAAAAAAACGCTATGAAAAATATCTTGTACAAGAAATCCTTATATTTTTATTGATTCCTTTAATGAGATTTTTGTTATCGTGATTAAGAAAAATAACATTGTCCCTTTGTCATATTTGTCTCTTGACTTCTCTCTGTCACTCTTTATAATTATCTACGTGCGTTATAGACAAATATACTTCTTTTGCATTTTACATCATGTCGAGATTTTCTCCAGTTTTGAAGTGCCGATAAGTCATAACCCTGATTACGGAATAAGGATTCCTCTTAATAATCTTAAAAGCTAAGCAAGCTAAGTACGATATATTTTAATGGACAATTTTCCCATGTAATTAATTTCAATCTTTGTGCTGTAAGAGTACATTGTGTTATCAATATATCTCTATATTCTTTCTTGAATTACACTATGTTTTTTCTTCTCTTTTTGATGCTTATTTATAATTCAACTTTATTAACTACTACTTCGACTAATACTACTACTATGCTACTACTACTACTACTACTACTACTACTACTACTACTACTACTACTACTACTACTACTACTACTACCACTACTACTAATACTACTACTACTACTACTACTACTACTACAACTACTACTAATACTACTACTACTACTACTACTACTACAACTACTACTACTACTACTACTACTTCTACTACTGCTACTACTGCTACTTCTTTTACTACTACTATACTACTACTACTACTACTGCTACTACTACTACTACTACTACTATACTATACTATACTACTACTACTACTACTGCTACTGCTACTACTACTACTACTACTACTACCACCACCACCACCACTATTACTACTATTACTATTTTGAATACTACTACTCCGAAAACTTTTACAACCACTACTTCTGCTACTTATCCTACTACTATGCCTATAATGCATGTACAAAACAGTTTATACGGACTTAATTCCAAAACGCTTCATGGAAATTATCACGTGAACAAGGTCAATAATGTCACATGATCATAGAATAGAGTAGTCAGTTGGGATTTTATTAGGAAGAGTGACAACAAAATTTAATTTGATTGTCGGATATAATCTTCACCCGTGTTGCAGTCACACCAACGAAACTGACTCCACCCCGGCCGATGATATGTCATTGGAAATAACGTAATAGCTTTGGTCGGTCTGGAGCCGGTTTCGCGGGTGTGACTGCGACATAAAGAGTGTCAAAATAAGTTTCTTGTCCATTAGCCCAGGGAAAGTAAGAGGAATAGATCACGGGGAGCGACTGCAAAGTATGATACGAATTGATATACCTGTTTCACATTGAAATTTATGATGGTGCAGTCCCCGTTATATTATTATTATGATTAATATTAGTAGTAGTAGTAGAAGTAGCAGCACCAGCAGCAGCAGTAGTAGTAGTAGCAGTAGTAGTAGTAGTAGTAGTAGTAGTAGTAGTAGTAGTAGTAGTAGTAGTAGTAGTAGTAGTTGTATTATTATTATTATTATTATCGTTATTATTATCATTACCATCATCATCACCATCATTATCGTCATCATTATTACAATTTTTCGAAGGGGGGGGGGGGGGGGTCCACCACGGGAAACCAGTGAACTTGAAACCTCCTGTCAGATTAATGGTGTAAAATATGAATATTATACATGTTGAATGAAATCAATGATCAAATGACTGCATCATGACCCGACCTGCCATATGCTTCTTGAATATGCCCATTTCAAACTTTGAGTTATTCATAACCATAACCATTTCATTTCATTTCATTTATTTGACCATTTAAAATCAACATAGTACATGAACATCATAAAATAAGTATCATACAAATCAATCATTGACAAACAAGATAACAATTCAAAAATGGCCAGGACCCAAAAGAAGCAAAACTGCTTGTAAACTGGGCCCTACATAAAAATACATGTAAAATATTAGTCTGTACACATACACACACCCATGCACCCATACACTCACGTACATACCCATCCTAATACATGTACATCCACGCATCAATCCAAACACAGCAAACACATAGCTCGAGATCATAGAGAAAAGTAGGAAAGGAAAGAGAGTGATACAAGCAAGTAAAAATAAATAAATTAACAAAAAACTTTAGAAGATGAAATAGATAAGTATCCTACTCAGCCATGGAAAACATTTTACTAAATATAAGTTTCTTATACAGACACTTAAATCGATTTATCGTAGTACTGGATCTTATATCGAAATTTAGATTATTCCATTCACGTACCCCAACAGAAGATAAAGAATTATAGAGTAATGTTGAATGGCAAAGAGGAATGTGTAAGTTTTTGCTTTGACGAGTTGGATAATTATGAAATGCAGAATTTTGTTGGAACATACCAATAAAAACAGGCGGTAAAAGGTTTTTGTGAAATTTGAACATGAACATGGATGTATTAAGCTTTATTAAGTAAGTTACAGGAATAATTTTCATTTTTAAAAACAGTGGCAAACTTGAGGATAAATGATGACTATTTGTAATTAACCGAGCTATGCGTTTCTGTAACTTGTAAATTTTGTCTAGTTTTGTTTTGTATGTATTTCCCCAAATAACATTGCAATAATTTAAATGTGGAAGGATTGTTGAATTATAAATTTTCATTAATATGTTCCTTGGGAGAATATTTTTTTAATTTATACAAGACACCAGTACTACGAGAAATTTTAGAACAGACATAATCAATATGACATTTCCAATCAAGACACTCCTCGATGTATAATACCCAAGAAAAATATATTTTGCTTACGTTCAATAAAAACGTTGTCTATTTTAACAGATTCAATTGAATTAGGTATTTTTTTTTTCTTCTTATGAAAAATAACATATTTTGTCTTATCATTATTTAAAAACAGCTTATTACATTTAAACCAAACATTCAATTTATCTAATTCTTCATTTAAAAGGGAAACCAGTTGTAGTATGTTAGAATTTGAATGATACACGACAGTGTCATCTGCAAATAATGAAAAATTAAGTAATTTAGACGAATTGACAATATCATTAATATAAATAATAAAAAGAAGCGGTCCAAGTACTGATCCCTGTGGTACTCCAATGTCAACATTCATATAATCAGATTCAACACCATCGACCACCACATACTGTTTTCTGTTAAGTAAATAATCAGAAAACCATTGGTGTGGAACGCCACGAATACCATAATGATATAATTTTTTAAGTAAAATATGGTGGTCGATGGTGTCAAATGCTTTGGATAAGTCCATAAATACTCCATAGCAAAACATATCATTAGAAATTTCACGGAGGATATCATTTGTAAAATTAATTAGGCTCAAATCAGTACTATAGTTTCGACGAAAGCCAAATTGTTTTGAAGTCAAAATGTCACATTTAAGTAAAAAATCATATAGTCTTTTATGCATAACCTTTTCTAATAATTTTGCAAAAACTGATAAAAGGGCAATGGGTCTGTAATTTTCTACATCATTAATATCATTTTTCTTGTGAAGGGGTACAATCTTTGCCACCTTTAGTCTGTTTGGGACTATTCCACTATACAAAGACTTATTAAATATGTCACATAGTGGATTAACAAAGCTATTTATACATTTTTTAACAACTTTAGGGGAAAAAGAATCAGGTCCACTTGATTTATCAATGTTTAAAAGATGAGATAATTGGACAATTTCATGAGTAGTTGTTGACCTAGCAAAAAATGAACTTAAGTTTGGTTTTGACAGGTATTTTTCAAAAGAGTAACTTTGATTTTGAAACGATGAGGTAAGTTTTTTACCTACACTAATAAAAAAGTTGTTAAAATGTTGTGCAATATTTTTCTTACCACTTATTTTCACATTTCTATCATACATGGTTTGAGGTAGTTTATTATGTTTATTTCGACCAAGTATTATATTAATTTGAGACCATGTTTTTTTCATATCATTTTTTAAGTTACAAAATATAGACTCATAATATTTCATTTTTGATGTTCTGATGATATTTGTTAACTTATTTTTATACTCTAAATATTTGTTTTTATGACTAGAACTAGGTCTCTTTATACTTTTTACATATAATCTATGTTTATGCTTAACCGATTTCAATATCCCTTGTGTAATCCAAGGTTTATGTGATTTTCTATTTTGATTCATTGATTTAATAGGAAAACATTTGTTATACATTGCATTAAATCTATCAAAAAACAAGTCATATGATTCATTGGCATTTTCACAAATATAAACATCACTCCAATCAGTACATGATAAACATTCTTTAAATATTGACAAAGTTGAATCATTAATAACACGCTTCTTAATATTTTTTACAACAGGCTTTGCATGATTATCACATGATATCGAAAACACTGGAAAGTGATCCGAAATTTCACTATAAATAAGACCTTTGTGTTTTTCATCTTGTATAGTATTTGTAAAAATATTATCGATCATTGATGCTTTTTTGTCAGTAATTCGAGATGGTTTTGATATTAAAGGATATAGATTAAATGAAAACATAGTATCTAAAAATTCATTTGTTTTATTGTGGGAACCATAGTTCAATAAGTTTATATTAAAGTCACCACAAATATAGATATCATTTCTTTCTCTCCCCAGTGTTTCTAGAACATTCTGTAATTTGTCATTAAAGCAAGATATATCAGAGTCTGGTGGACGATAAACACAAGCAATAACGGTAGGTTTGGGGTTGTTGGCAATTTCAACAAATGCCATTTCATAATTAGGTTCAGAACAAGTATATTCAGACAACAAATTATAAGTAAGATTATCTTTCAAGTATAGAGCAACTCCACCACCAGTCTTGGAAGGTCTACATTTAGAAACAAGTGAATAACCATCTAATTTATACATTTCTATATTTGTAGAAGTACTAAACCAAGTTTCAGTAACAGCAATTATATCAAATTCAAAGTTTAAAGATGATAAAACAATTTCCATTTCATCGAAATTTTTATTCAGGCTTCGAGCATTTAAGTGAAAGATAGAAAGTTTTGATTTAACATTGCTAAACTGTCTACTGAATTCTTCACAAAATATATATTCACATGCACTGTCAAGACGAATGTCTGGATCAGAAAATTCATTAGTATCAGTTTTGTTCATTGAAAAGGGATTTAATTTCAATTTCAACAAATGCTCGATATCAATCGTCTTGTTTAAATTGAAATAATCAAATAAGGTCCAATGAAATTCACTATCATCTTCAACATGATTGAATGGAAAAATAGTAGCACAACAATACTGACATAGCCATGACTGAGTAGAGAAAAGAGTAGAGCTCTCACAATGAACACACACACTCATTCACACAAAATAAATCCTATAGTTCAATAAAACAATCACTCTATAAAATGGGGGTAAAAGATAATACAAATATGAGAATTGTAAGTAATGGGCATTGGCAATAATATATACATTATCATCGAGAGAGAACAATACAGTTCCATGTCAAGATTGAGTTTATTTATAGTTCAGACATCACAATTTCCTCAAATCACTTGCAGACTGAATCCTTTTACGAATTGTCCTTCCGTTTGTGGCTTTGACAAGAATTATTATCCGTCCATCTGATGACCAAGCAGCATCCAATCTTTCATTTTGTTCAACTTCCTTTTTGGCTTCCTTCAGTAACAGTCGATTCGCCGCTGTGAGATCTTCTTCAATACCTTTTCTCTTTCCTCTCAGTCGTTTCCTATTCCTGATCATAAGATTCCGAGCGCGATAGGAGGTGAATTTCACGATGATGGGTCTTGGTGGGAGTGATTTTCCATCTGTAATGGGTTGACGTGGAGGACCAACTCGATGTGTACGGTCAATATCATCTGGTTTCAGATTGAGTTGAAGATCATGGTTTGCTAGATCCAGTGTCAGGGCATCTGTATCCTCCTGGGGCTGTTCTGGGATGCCGTAGAGTCTAACACAGTTCCGTCGAGAGTATTGTTCTGCGTCATTCAAATCTCGGTGAACAGTCCGGATGTCTTCTATGATGTGTGATTGCTTCTCCTGGAGTTTATTTATAATGGAAGTCTTTTCTTTCACAATATGTTCAAGTGATAGGATTTTTCCTTCAGCTTTCTCCAACTTGTCTTTAAGATCCACCATTTGCTTTGTAATGGCATCAGTAAGTGATGCCTTAAACAGTTTTCTAAACTCCTGACTGTTGAAATACTCCTTTACTTCCTCGCCAATCTGCTCACAGTGGTCTTTAGGGCACTTTTCATCTGAAGCCATATTTCTATCCGATTTTCTCAAATTGTAATTTGGCATGACTCTAATACACACAGGCGGAGGAAAAAATCAATGACCAGGGCACCTACTTCCTATTGAATAGTAATTCAAAGTCAAGTTATTCAGTTTGAGCACCTCTGTGTAACAATGAATAGACCACTGGTACCTGGATATGCTTAGATGATTTATGGTGAATGGGAGAGCAAGGGGGGGGGGTGCATACACCTTTTAAGTCTACCCCCCTCCAGAACGAACCTTATGAAATCCCTACACTTGTAAACAACAACAATTAAAAAAATCCTACCAGTGAGGTCAACTTAATTACATTGATGAGTTTTTCCATTCAAAGAAAAAGAAAACCGTCAGATAGAGGTTATTAATCATCTTTTTTGTTTCTTTCATCTTTCCAACGTAATGTAAATGGCTGAGGATAATAATCAACTAATTCCCGTTGGTTTTTCTTGACTCGGGTAGGGGCTACGCGAACTATTAAATCAGGTCTTTTTATTCAATTGTTTTTTTTTATAGAAATAATGAGCATGGCTGCAAAGATGTTTTTTTATTATATCTCCATGCCTCTGTCCTCGGTTCATTTTCGAGTCATTAGACCATGCTTTGACCAGATTACTTTCATAACAGAGATGAGAGAAGAAGAAGAAAAATGACCATTATACTGGCCAGGGCTAGTCGTAATGCCCGTGAGGTATTTTTTAATTTATCACGATTGGAAGATAGGCCTATATTTTTTTTTAGAAAGCGCCAAATGCCATGCCTCGGGCTTAGATTAATGAAAAGTTTAACCTCTACCCATTTCCCCATCTTTATTTCCCTATCTCCCCCCTCTATCTCTCCCTCCCCATATTCTGAAGTCGGTTTATTTCCATTTCGTCTAATGCCAATTCGTCCAATTGCCAACTCGTCTGCTACCATTTAGTCTATCATCAGTTCGTCTACTCACCACACGGTCTACTTTCCTTTAATCTAATGCCATTCCGTCTAATAACCAGTTGGTCCAATAGTCATTTTGTCCATATACCATTTGGTTCAAGGTGTTAATTGTGCAAAATGAATGAAAAGAAAATATTATTTGAAATTTTTATCACAACGAATCGTAAAGTGTGCGCCGGGCTTAATGCCAGATAGGCAGGATAGAACATATCTTTTAAAATCAAATCAAATCAAGTCAAATATAGACTCACATTTTCATAACTCAAGCAGCAAGATGCAGAAAATGATATATAATATGATTTATATTAATCTTATTAAACAAAATTCTGTCGACCCTACACCTTTTATATCAATCTCCCTCTAGAAAGGTCAAGAAAGGAAGGAAGAGGGAGGGAGAGAGAGAGAAATAGAGGTAGAGGTTCAATGTATCAGCTAATTTGACTCTCAAATGACAAAAATGTCAATAAATAATGTTAATCCTAAAATTTGTATCTGGTTTATATTACTTTGTATTATGTTTGAATGGAAATGAAATGAAGAAGGAATTGAAAAAAAAAAAAATATGGAGCGTAGGACCAGGTATTTAGTCAAATTTCATGACAATTTTTTTTAAGTATATGTATTTTTTAATAATCCAAAAGAAATAAGTACGATGTGCTAAAACCAACCACTGGTTTATTTACATCTGCAAAACAAATTAGGAATTTATCATTCCACATCTAAACATCTAAACACTGCATAATTCCTTTTTTCGATGTGCATTCGACGGAATTGAAATTTGACTCGGTTTCCGCTCTCATAGAGCGGAAAGTGGTGATTATTTCCGCTTTTAGGGATAATCATAAATGGAATATCATAATGTAACATGTGAAAAAGACATCCATTGGAAAACATAACATCCACGCTAGCATGCTAACACTATACAGATGGACAAATCTTAGTTATAATTAGCGACCGTATTGTTCGTCTTTTAGAATATTTGTTTTTTTTTTTCATTGTAAGATCAATTGAAAAGATTAAAAATTCGTGTGAAACATGTACAACATGATTGTAAGGAGGGTGCAAAACTGATGAAATATTGATCGCTTCTGATAAGATTAGACACCGCAGATGTCTACCTTACCCCCAAACATAGAGGCCTTATAAGATTCAGAAGTCGATACGATACATGGACGAAGAGTACCCGCCACCCCCTCTTCAAGTAATTGAGGGGGGGGGGGGGAAGACAAAAGAAGAAAAAAAAACAGAGAAGGAGAAAGGTAAGTGTGGAAAAGGAAAAGAAAGAGAAGGAGAGAAAGAGAGAAAGAGAGAGATCTGTATCATGGAACTTTTTATGATAGCCCCTACCCCCTTTTTTTAAATCCTGGGGCGATCGAGCATTTGCTCATGCCGGACCAGCCCTGTGGAATTCACTATACCACAGGAGCTGAATAACTCAAATTCTGCAACATCCTTGAAGGGCAACCTAAAATTGCATTTGTTCACCAGCAGGTACTAGGTTTGAAGACAGACAAAATTCCTCATTTGTAATATGCCTTTTCTTGTACTTCTCTTTTCTTGTTTGTTTTTGCCCTTTTCTTTGCGCCTCGAGCATTTAATCAAAATGGAAAAGACACTATATAAATCTTACGTATTATTATTCTCATTTTTATTATCATTATTATTATCATATTATTATTATTATTATTATTATTATCATCATTATTATTATTTTTATCATCATCATTATTATCTTCATTATTCAATGAAGCATTCGTGTCTTGGTCATTCCAACCACCCCCCTTCAAAATACCTTGAAGCCATTCCTGGTTGGTATGGGGAGGGGGTAATTCAAGAAAATAACTCTCCAAACTCCTTTGATTGAAATAGATTGCACAATCCAATGAAAGTTGAATTGAAATTTTCAAATTAATAGATTTAGAATTAAATTTCATTTACGATTCAAACTTTCGATCCAATTCGAATTAGACTGATTTTCAATTTACGGAATTTAAAGAAAATGATTGAGATTATTTGGCGCCACGTGTAAAAAAATTTGGGAATACAGTGAAGTAGGCCCTACTATTTATTGAAGTAACCTTTGAATCAATGGTTTCATACTTGACATTAAATGTTGACATATTGAATTGACTTTTAAATGTTAAAACAACATTGACATAGCTCCACAACAAAAATCATAAGAAGTTAGTTAGTAATCATATCACGGGAACATCACGTGAATTATTCTATTACAAATACATTTTTTTTATGACGAAGTTTTAAAACAACATTGACATACATGTAGCTCTACAACAAAAATCATAAAGAAGTTAGTTAATAATCATATCACGGGAACATCACGTGAATTATTCTATTACAAATAATTTTTTTTTTAAATGCCGAACTTTTAAAACAACATTGACATAGCTCTACAACAAAAATCATAAGAAGTTAGTTAATGATCATAATATATCATATCACGGGGACATCACGTGAATTATTCTATTACAAATAGATCTTTTTTTTAATGCCGAACTTTTATTTCACACAGTGGCGAAATAAGCTAAAACATTGAAAGGGGGCAACATAGTTTGTGTTGCAAAATTTCTTTAAAGTCCCGAGAAAGAGAAGCGAGCGAAAAAAAATTGCCATTTTTGAAATGATAATTTGAATTTGTGATTAATTTAGACATGATATTCAGAAATAATATCGTACCATTTTTCTCCTTATTTTCAAAACAGTAGTCAAGAGCAGCGGTTTTTAACATGACTTTGTCTACCGATCTTGACCATGTTTAGACAAAGTCCAGTTTTGGGGAAAATTTCTAACCAACAGCTTGATGCATAAATACATTGAATTAAAAATTTGCACTAATGTATGAGTATACATAATTATTTATTGTCATCTTCATGATCATGTTTTTACATCGTAAGACGGTTGTCTGACGAGACTTGTTTTAGATAATAAAATCAAATTTACCGATATTATCTATATTCCAGTCCACTGACGGGGTAACCCTGGGTAAAATAAACTAAATCAATAGATAAATAAATAAATGAATGAATAAACGAATAAAAAATCAATAAATAAACAAATAAAGATAAATAAATAAACAGATAAACAAACACATAAAACAATGAATAAATTAATAAATATATAAATGAATAAACAAATAAAAAAATGAATTAACAAACAAATGAATAAATAAATAAACCATGGACAGAGTTTAGTTGGTCCATGATTCAACGAATAATTCCTCTAGGTGACATTTCAAGGAACTTGACGATTTTGCCCACCAACATTACATGATTCTGGTTAAAATGAGAATGACTGATTTTTGCAATAATCGGAGAGCAATGTTAGGCTTTTTCATGTTCTGGAAAGACAAAGTGGACAATGGTGGAAAGGGAATGAAAAGGGGAGGCGAGAAATTGAAAGGTTGGAAAGTCGAGTATGATATGTTCTGTCCTGAAAAAAATGAGTGTAGTCCTTAAAGGTAAAGTCTACCCCAGAAAAATGTTGATTTTAATAAATAAAGAAAAATCAAACTAGCATAATGCTGAAAATTTGATCAAAATCGGATGTAAAATAAGAAAGTTATGACATTTCAAAGTTTCGCTTATTTTTCACAAAACAATTATATGCACAACTCAGTGTCATGCAAATGAGAGAGACGATGATGTCCATCACTCACTATTTCTTTTGTTTTTTATTGTTTGAATTATACAATATTTCAATTTTTACGAATTTGATGATTAGGACCTCCTGCCTGAAGCACAAAATGTTAAAATAATGGAATTCCACGTGTTCAGGGAGGAATAAAACTTCATTTCACATGACAATGACGTGAAAAATCAAAATATTTCATATTTCATATAATAAAATACAAAAGATATAGTGAGTGAATGACGTCATCAGTCTCCTCATTTGCATACCGACCAGGATGTGCATATACCTGTTTTGTGAAATTAAGCGAAACTTTAAAATATCATAACTTCCTTATTTTACATCCGATTTTGATGAAATCTTCAGTGTTATGTTTGTTGGATTTTTCTCTTTTTATTCAAGTCAACTTTTGTTGGGGTGGACTTGTCCTTTAAGCATTATTTTCGAGAAGTGGATTATGTTAAGCATTATTTTCGAGAAGTGGATTCATTTCAGGACATGTTTTAAAAGTGTGGAGAGTGTCCCAAGTTCCCAACACAAATTACATCCGATGACTATGTCCGTTTGTTTATTTCATTTTAACGTGCATAAAATCTTTCTCATGAAATATTTGCTTTAAATTAATTATTTAATTGTGCCGTGATGATTTATAACATTATGTTTGTCATATTTGGTTATCTACAATATGCGCATGTAGATAAATAATTTTTGCATCCTATAATTATCTTCAAACTTCTTTTCAAAATAAAGAACCCTGCGGAAGGGGTAAAATTAATTTGGAGTATTCGACGTTCTTGTTTATCGCGTAATTTGATAACGCCGATGAAATCCCCATACATTTGATTTCACGGCTATGGTACTAATAATACATCAAAATATACAATTCAATTGAATAAATTAATCTTTTTCCGACTGTTCGTAGTCTTCCTTCAGGCTATGTCTCTCATTTAGCATACCAATCTCCGCTGAACGCCACCTGTAACCTATACGCCCCCAGAGAAACCGGCATTTCGAATTTGAAATTAGATTACCATTTTACATTGAGTAATCATGCTAACATATTGTTCAGCTCAAGTGTTTCTATTCAAATTCCTCTCCAATTTCGATATCCTACAAATGTTAAAGTGTACTGAACGTGTTTGAATGCAAGGCCGCCCCATTTCCTGCCAACCCACCCCCCCAAAAAAGGGAGTTAACAGACCTAGACAAAATGAGAACATTAAAGAATCATGCTATCATAATTGTTCAGTCCAAGTGTTTCTCTTCGAAATCCTCTCCATTTTCGATATCCTATACAAAACATGACAAAATGTTAAAGTGTACTGAACGTGTTTGAATGCAAGGCCGCCCATCCCCCCCCCCCGGTGCATAGCCAGGGGGCGGTGGGGACGGTCACCCCACTCCCCCCAAAAAAGAAGTCTCCAAAAAGAAAACAAAGAATGAGGAAAAAGAGAATAAGAAAGAGCGAATGGAGAAAATGGAATAATTAAGTTAAAGCTTTATTGTTATTTCTTTTTTTTGTCAATAGAAAACACCTTAACGAGACTTTCTTCTCTCTCTCTCTTTATACAAAATTTTGCCTCCGCTCTTTGCGCGGAAAAAATATCCAAAGTGCCTTTCCCCTTCGTTTCTCACACCTTATTCCTACTCCGTTTCTCCCCCTCCCCGGCTATGGGACTCGTGTATTTCTTTCCAGAAATTATAGAGTATACATTGGTTTTAAAGTATGAAAAGTATTTCTTTTTAATTTAAAATTTCCGCTCTTCTGGTCTGAGCGGGTAAATACTACCGCCATTCCCCAAGTACCCATATGCCACTTCTTCCGCTTTTCAGCAATCAGTATTTGCCAAGTATCTGCCCAAAGGGGCAGGCATTAAATTCGTGCTGTGGTATAATTTTTATGCAAAAGTATATAAGATGAAAATAAATCGCTGCACATCCATCTCGTGTCATGTTTTGCGCCATTCAAATATTGAATGACACTGAAGTTTCTTAATCGTACAAAAAGAGGCGCTTAATATGAGCGATTTTTTCTTCTAAAATAAATCACAGAGGTTTCCGTGCTTCGCGTCCATGAGAAAGGAAGGACATATCCTTTCAGCTTGCATCATCTTTTCCCATTTTAAGCTCTTCTTTCTTCGTAATTGAGTCATGTAGTCTAAGAAACATCAAAATTAAAGCAGATCAAGGTTTCAGATAAATTTCGAATTTTTAGAGAGCTTCAGCGCCATTCGCGGGTAGGAATTTTTCCTCCTTGCACGCATGGGCGGAAATCTCTCCCCGAAGGTAGGGGGGACCAGGGGCGGATCCAGCTCCCGCCAATTTTTTTCACCCATATTCTCGATCGGCCGCTCAAAGTTGATTTTTGTTTGTTTCTTTGAAAGGGTTGTCCCAGTGGCGTAATGAGCCAAAAAAATTTAGGGGGCTTGATACGGCGTATCACGTAAAATTAATAAGAAGTTGCGAGCGAAGCGAGCGAGCAAAAATTTCAAAGATGTTCATTACAAAAATCGAAGTTTGTGATAGATTTTGACATGACATTTGGAAAATAATAGGCTTATATTTCACCCTTATCCCTTTCCTTTTCTCTTTTTGGTTCTTGGTCGTGAAAAATTGGGGGGGGGGGGGGCAACACGCCGATGTCCTAACAGTCAATTCTATAAAAAAAAAAAAAAACATTAAAAGTGTATTAATCTCATGAGCCATGAGCTATGAGCCATGTATTTTGTCCTGAAAATTGAATATTCTGGGCAATGTGTGTGAACAAGATGCGTATGTAGCTAAATAATTACTGCGCGAGCAGACATGTTTAATATGGGTTCTGGCTTGATCTGTAAGGGACCTGATAAGGACGTTTTGCAGTTAGCCATTAAGACGATAAATATTTCAAGTATTAAATAATGCGAGCGCGAAGCGCGAGCTGAATTTTTTTTGACATTCCGACCTAAAAAGTTGACATTCTAAGCACTATTTGTAATCATTAACGGTAGGCCTATAGGTATAAAACCAAACAATTAATGCGAGCCCGAAGCGCAAGTGGAAAAATTGAGATTTCAGACCTAATAATGGGACACTCTATTCATGTTTTGTAAATCATGAAAAAAGATGGGAAATTTGGTCTTTTCCTACATTAATAATGCGAGTGCAAAGCGCGAGCAGAATTTTTTTTTGATATTCTGATCTGAAACTGGATAATTTTTGCACGTTTTGAATAAAGATCAAGCTGCGTATCTTAATAAAAATGTATGCGCGTGTTTTAGAGTTAGGCAGAATCTGGGCATTTTGAATACATTTCATTTTTTATCATGAAAATCAAAAATGCAAGCGCGAAGCGCGAGCGGAAAATACTTGATATTCCGGTATGAAAAAGTGAATTTAAGCACTATCTAAAGCACTGTGTAGGGAAATTGTGAAGTGAATACGGATAGCACGTAATAAATGATGCGAGTGAGAAGCGCGAGCTGATATTTTTATTACTATTTTGACCTGAGACCTGGACATTCTTGGCCTAAGGACATTTTTTCATCATATGAAAATGATGACTAATATCCTCCTATTCCTATTCTGAAAAAGCGACAATTTTGTTATAAGGAATTCATGAAAATTTTATCTATCGTATTAATTAATGTTATAAGCATAATGAGTGAGTGAAATTTGTTGACATTGAGGCCTGAAAACTTGATATTTTAAGCACTTTTGTAATCATGAATAGGATTTATGAGTTGATATATTTTTAACAATAATGCCAGCGCAATCGCGGACGAAATTTTTGATAAACTGTCATAAAAGGGGGATTTCAAGTAATTTGTTATAGAATTAATACCGGTATATAAAGAATCTGATGGACTAAACAGAGACAATATGTAGGCCTACTTGGCAAATCAAATAAAGCGAGCGCACAGCGCAAAAAGCTGCAAATGATATTCACACAATAAAACGGACATTTTACAGAGCAATTTGTAAATCAAACAAAATAATAAAAGCTCGATGTTCCAGCTGAAATATATGCATTGTATATTTCAAAACTTGATATTTTAAGCTACATATCAGCCTATTAAACACGATATGTATTTCGTCGAACAGGCTATGTGAGCGCGAAGCGCGAGCAAAATTTTAATATAGTGACATGAAATATATTTTCAAATCATTTTCCAAGTCTTCCCTTGACCTTATTTTATTCACTCGTCTCCCTCCTCTTATTTTTCCTTTTCATTTGTCCTCTTTTTCCCCCTTCTTTTTTCTTTCTTTCCCCCTTTTTTCCATTTTTTCTCCTCCAAAATACATGTATTATTTCGATTTTTATTGATGTATTTCTTTCCATCATAAAAGACCAAAAATAGTAGGGGGGACAATTGATATTGTGCCCCCCCTACTATTGTGGGTAGGGGGGACGCGACCCCCTGTCCCCCCTGGGATTTCCGCCCATGCTTGCACGTCTTCTACTCTGTTTTGCAAGTTAAAGAAAATTAATGTGGATAAATATATTGCTATCAAATCTGATCTGACCAAGGCAGGCATTTTACACCAAGATAGGCATTTTATACCATTTCTGTTCTCAATTTTTTATAAAGCTATTTAGGTTCCGCGCTTCGCGCGGGAAGAGGAATGATTTCAATTCCCCGATCTTTTTCCATTTTGGGGGCGCTCCGCTCATAATTTCTTTCGAAAACAAGTTTATTTCAAGATTCAAGATTCAAGATGTATTTATTCAATTTAGCAGCCACAAAGGCTGAATTGCCGTTGAATTTACAAATAAAAACATATAAATTGCACATAGACATGAATAAAATCTCAATTACAATAATAATCTTAATTCAATTTAACCATAATAATTCAAATATCCAGTGATAATTCAAGTTTACACTAATAATGATTCTAATTTGCAATACTAATTTCGATTAACTGTAATAATTTCAATGAACAATAATGATTGCAAAATACGAGAAATGATAAGTTGAGTGTGTGTAAGGAAGCGGTTATTAGAAGTGATGCTACATGTAATTACGAGTAGGCCTACTGGCAGGGGTTATAGAAAAAATATACATGTACGTATAATTGATGGAGCATTTACAAGTAGAACGTAAAGAAGAAAAAAACGGTCCTGCTGAACAAAAAATCGTAAAGGTTCAACATAATGGATGATAAAGATATATGGAACGGGAGGGGGGGGGGGTAATATATCTTTCAGCAAATTATTATTTATGTTTCAAAATAAATGGGGTATTGTTTCAAAATAGGATAAAGGCATAATCTGTCAAATTGGCCATTGTTTCGTTCATCTGCTGTTTGCAATATAAACGAATATATAATTACTTAAACATACATAGGAAATTGACAATATTCAACATGGATATACAAGGGGGTAATTAATACATTATAAGATCAATTCATTTGGGGAAATACATAGCACATTTAAACTTCATGGAAACATTATGTGTGTTACTCATCTATCATTTAAAAGCCTGATTAGGTAGGGCATGGTACTTTTCTTGTATCGTTCTGTGCGGCACTTCGTCAGTCTATATTTCTCACTATTTCGGAGGGCTCTGAATTCGGATTGTTTGGGGGGTAGCCAATGGGGAAAGAACTTTTCAAGGGACAGTGCAAATTTCATACACAAAGTGACACGTCTGTCATACAAGGTTGTAAGGCCAGAAGTTGAAAGTGCATTATCATATGAGTAATAATCTTTGCCAAAAATTATACGCAATGCTCTTTTCTGGATAGATTCTATTTGTTTTGATTCATTGGCTGTTATGGACGAGTGCCACACAGGTGCACAGTACTCTAGTATGGGTCGTAGATAGCATGTAAAGATAGTTAGCAGGTCTTTTCTAGAGAGGTTGAACTTTTTCAGACTACGAATCATGTACAGTTTTTTACTTGCTCTGGATACGATGTCAGTGATGTGAAGACTCCACTTCAAGTCATTTTGGATTGAGACACCCAACAGTTTTACATGATTTGAATTTTCGATGACTTGATTAGAGATGCTAACTGGTTGTGGCAATGGGGGGTTTCTACCGAAAGACACTTATTTAATCACAGTAAGTCAATTTGATTTTAGTTGATAAGGGTTCTAGAGACGCAAGAGCCGTCTTCTTTTGATTTGAATTTGATGAGACATTGAAAACTTCTCGCGGGGGGGGGGGGACGCCCCTCCCTGTACCCTCCCCCTAGAGAGCGCGCTTCGCGTGCACTTACCGACCCTCCAATATTAAATTCTGGCTAAGCGATTGTCCCCCCTTCCCCACACAAAAAAGGAGTTAAAGGCCAAGTCCACCACAGAAAAATGTTGATTTGAATCAAAAGAGAAAAATCCAACAAGCATAACGCTGTAAATTTCATCCAAATCGGATGCAAAATAAGAAAGTTATGACATTTAAAAGTTTTGCTTATTTTCACAGAATAGTTATATGCACCACTCAGTGACATGCAAATGAGATAGTTGATGATGTCCCTCACTCACTATTTCATTTGTTTTTCATTGTTTGAATTATAAAATATTTCGATTTTTACAAATTTGACAATAAGGACCAACTTGACTGAACCACAAACAATTAAAACAATGGCAATTCCACACATTCAGGGAGTAAAAAAATAATAAAGAAATAGTGATGGGATGATGTCATCAGTTACCTCATTTGCATACCGACCAGGATGTGCATAACTGTTTTGTGAACTTAAGCGTAATTTAAAAATGCCATAACTTTCTTATTTTACATCCGATTTTGATGAAATTTTCAGCGTTATGCTTATTGGATTTTTCTCTTTCAAACTAATATCTATTGAGGGGAACTTGTCCTTTAACAGACCGAGAGAAAATGAGAAATGTACGATGAAGGATCGAACATTACTAAGCAAACATGCTCCCGTTTTGTGAACAGTCATTGTTTGAGTACCGATTTTGTAAATGTTATTCATATCACAGTCACACCAACGGAGCCGACCACAAACCAACCGATGGTGTCATTCAAATGACGTAATAGCTTTGATCGATCTGGGGTCGACTTCGCCTGTGTGACTGCAACGTCAAAGTCACTTCATCATCTCAGAACCATATAATGTGCTGGACGACATTGATTTACGGCATACTTGAATTAAATTTAGCTTACAGAATGTTCCTAGGGTAATAAAAGCCAGTTAATCATTGAATTTTTTTTGTGTAATCAGCTCTTGAAACATCTAAACATCTGTATGTTTATTCATTGATATACTTGACTTATTAAATCTGAATTACATATATTTACTAGATTGTAAAATATTGGGAGTGGGGCTGACCATGACCAGGGGTGCCGCCAGGGTCATTTCATAGGACGGGGGGGGGGGGGTAGAGTCAAAAGTGACTTTATTGTTTTAAAACTGAAAATTAGGTAAAATAGCGTTGTACGACTCAGATTTCTCTTATAATACTCTTCCCTACATTTCCCTTCCTCTTTTCCATCTTTTCTGGTCCCTAGTTCGAAATTCATAGGGCCCCCGCCCCTCCTCTCCCTGTGGCAACGCCCTTGGAGCTGAAGTTGAATGTCTAAATACTGGCACTCCTATTTTGTACATTAATGTGGCTGCATCGAGAGATGATCTGTCATTCTCTTCGTGAATGGAGACAACAACTGATCGCAGAGGCTAATTGCAACATCCCGAATAGCAGAATCTAATAACAACGGCCAAAAGCAAGTTGAAGCAGAAACAGAGGAAATTGGTAAGGACTTCTTATGAAACTATATTGAGAACATTTTCACCCTGCTGATTTAATTTAGTTCTTCAAATCGATCCGTTTCTTCTGTCTTTGATAGTTTGATTTTGTTTTGTATGTTTTCACCCATATTTTTTTATCTATCTCTTTAACACGAGGCTATAATCATTATTGCTATAATGAAATTCCGTAGAAAAATTTCTCGTTCTCATTCGATCATTCCTACATTCGTCCCCTTGCTTTTATGATCTGACGAATCTTGCGTTTAGTTTTATTCAGTTTTATTTCCTTCCTTTCCCTCTAACTTTAATCCACGCTTCGCGTTGGCATTTTTACAATATATCGATAGGGCCTTGCATTATCAACATTTATTGAGGAAGATTAAGATTGAGATTCAATTTTTTCATTGGCCATCATTTTGTGTTACGTAATGGATATTCATGTTCTGAGACCATATATACACTGCAAAATCTCCGGTGTTGATTTAACACCAGCCTGGAATCTATATATGTCCACACCAGATAAATGTTAAAAATTTTCCTTCCTTTCCCTCTAACTTTAATCCACGCTTCGCGTTGGCATTTTTACAATATATCGATAGGGCCTTGCATTATCAACATTTATTGAGGAAGATTAAGATTGAGATTCAATTTTTTCATTGGCCATCATTTTGTGTTACGTAATGGATATTCATGTTCTGAGACCATATATACACTGCAAAATCTCCGGTGTTGATTTAACACCAGCCTGGAATCTATATATGTCCACACCAGAGAAATGTTAAACAACACCAGTTTGGTTTTGGTCTAACACCAGATAGGTGTTTATACAACACCAATTAGTTTTAAAACAGCATCGGTTTGATTCTAAACTGGTGTTGTTTCAATACTTCTCTGGTGTGGACATATATAGATTCCGGTCTGGTGTTAAATCAACACCGGAGTTTTTGCAGTGTATATAGATGATTAGCTGAAAAAAATGGGGGGGGGGTCTTTGACTTTGTAACATTCATTATTTTGTTACTGAACAGGCAACTATCTTTAAAAAGACCTTTGAAATGAATGAACAAGTGAATAGCATCCCCCTACTTTTTTGACAAAACGAGATGGGACAATCAGGGGAGGGGTGCGGTACATAACGATTTCTTTATGCCCCCCCCCCTCTCGATCGCCTCCATCCTCGAATTCGATACACTATCTCGTTTCACCGTGAAGGTTCAATTTACACTTGGATTCATTCCAGAGATGCTGATAGGTTGTTCGACACAACTAACTCACTTCTTGCTCTATGTTAAATTCAAATTAGTTGTAGCGGTACAACAGAGATTTGATCAATTCATCATGCCCTGAAGACATGAAGAGGGTGATACTGTTTCTTTTAAGCTTTTCCCCCCAATACTTGCATTGCCATAGTTACATGACAGATGTGTGGTTGGTGTGGACAATGTCGGATAAAAATGTTTGACGAAAAAGTAAGCCCCTAAAGAAATCATGTATCCGCCATTGACATGGGGGCAGCCGCCGCCCATTCGTAAAGTTATTTTTTAGACAACCGCCACAAGCATTTGTTTTTAGGGTATACGCCTTCTTTTCATAAACCTAACATGTACATATTTATATTCTACATGAAAAACTGATTTGTGTATAATCTTATATTTACGAAAAATGTAGAAATTTGTGAAATGGAAGAAAATAAATGTTTATTTGAATTGAATTGAATATCCGGGCCCTTTGAATAACAAATAACTCTGATCATGTTGATGGTAGTTTTATAACAAGATTCAACCAGATTTCGTTATTAATTGTACCCGTGATTGCGTAGCATTTGGTGTCTTTAAGAAATGTTTAAGATAGAGCACCCATTGTATTCGTGTCGGATAGGTTTTGAAATGCAGTAATCATTTATTCAAATTTACATGTTTTTTTTTTATTAAAAAGGAAAAGGGATACGCGTACTCATATCATTATCTAGAATTACGGTAATTTGAAATTCGAGATTTATTCATTTCCCGTTCAAAAATACAATCAAAGTAAAAGTACATAGTCAAATATCATGAATAACAATGTCAATCGTGATACTACATAAAAATAACGTGAGGTGAATTCAAATGACCTAGGCAAATAAATAAATGCAAAAGAAAAACAAATAGAAATTCTGTATTCGGCATGCAAAACAGCTTCGGATGACATGACATCGGTCCCTAATAAAAATATCAACCACTTATCTTATTAAAATATCCAACAAACACCCAATTCTCTCCAATCTGTTGAAAATACCAAAGACCCCATACATGTATGGAGTTTATTCTAATAATTTTTCCAATCACCCCTCCAGCTTTTAAAATATCTGAACATTATATCACGTTACCTAAAATCAATCTCATTGCATTAACTAAATTGGAAAATGTCTGCCATACATGGGGAAGTAGTGTGTTCACAATAATGAGATGGAAGCCGAAAATGCGAGAGAACAAAGAACGATGATAAAATACAAGAAGCATTATGCCTTACCGGGCACGTACATAACTGAATTAGTTTGCTTTAAAAGAAATCAGTAATGCCTCATACTACCTTTAATTGAGACAATTGAGCATGAAGTAAATAGCTCGAAAGTGCATGATATGGAAAATTGATTCTGTTCCAATGTCTTCTCTTGCATGCCGTAGTTACAATACACATGATAAACCGAGAATGACGCAAATGTGACTTCAACTGACCATAATATAGTCAGGGGCCATAGCAAAATTTTGGGGGACAGAATTTACAAAATGTCTTTATTTCATAGCGATTCTTAAAGTACCATTGGAATTTTAAATTTTGATTTAGGTATCAATAATTAATATTGACACAATGTTTTTCATTGATTGAAATAAAAAACGATGTTGTCATCAGCCTAGGAACCATAATAACCATTAACATCGTAATCATCATCGTCGTCGTCATCGTCATCATCATCATCATCATCATCATCATCATCATCATCACCACCACCACCATCATCATCGTCAGCATCATCATCATCATCATCATCACCACCACCATCACCATCACCATCATCATCATCACCATCATCAACCTGATCGTAGCATCATTATCACCACCACTAACGCAGCCCCCACCACGCACGGGTCAATCAACATGACGACAGCGATGTCGACCACCACCACCGCCGTCATGAGCGTCACGACACCACCGTCGTCAATAGTTACATTTCTGAATGATTTATATCACTACCATAGATGTTGCATGCCGTTTTTTTTTTTGGGGGGGGGGGTGTGGTTAGGGTCAGATTTCTTTGGTATGGGGCTGACTATCTTCTGAATTTAAATCAGCGTGATCAGAATGATCATAAATATAATAAAGCCTTCCGATTTCAAATCAGAACTTTATTCATAGGAAGCAATGAAATAATTTGTAATTTGAATTTGGGATACATGCTTAGATACTGCATCTATTCGATTGTTTCTGCAGGGAAAGTGGATATATGCATACTGTGTGGACAGTCTTGTCATAATAACCAGTCAAACAATTTCTACAATGAATGTCATATCAAATTTCTATATAACTTTCCATATTTGGATGTTCCCTAACGATACGTTGTTCTCCAGAGTGTATATATTAGAAAAGCGAGTTTGAAACTCAGTCTCGCGGCGGTCAAGAGCGCGATGTAAAATATGTACATTTTGACGAATCCGCCTTTTTCACTCCTGTTTACTCATTTGTTCTTTTTCGTGGAATGTTTTACAATGCAAACAAAATATATTAGGAAAATAATGAAGAACATCGATTAAAGACATATCAGTCATAAATCGGAACATAGCAAGACTTGCTATTTACATTCCCGAGATAATATACATGTTTTATCGCAATATTTATCTTACAAAGAAGCTATATTTTTTTCGAATTGAAATGGAATTATCAAAAGATTAGGCCTAATTAGTTATACCTTTACTGAAGAAAAAAGTCATTATGCCATGATCTAAATGCATAGCTTTCATCATTAAATATTTGTATTTATTTGGGGTTATTACATTAATGAATCAATTTGTGTGAGTATCCGACATTCTGGCAAAGATATTTTGCTTGTCATATCCAATTCGCATGATACAAAATCTAAAATCGTCCTTATGCAAGCACCTACTTGAAAATAAGAGTTCAAAATCAGTAAAAGCGTTCGAGATAACTCTGTATAACGCAACAAGGTCGTGCATGAGTCTCCTAAAGCCAGTATTTGGAATCCAATACTCGTGCAAAAGCCCAGACAGATACAATTAATGCCATTCTCTGAAATATGCCTCTGGCCTTGCCATTGAGCTTATTTTATGTTAATTGTATTATAAGCGCATAAGAATAATATGGCTTCGATGATTTGAGAAACTTCGAGAAGCAATGATTAAAGACAGGTAATCATATCAACAAAATTATCATTATAATAAATAAACAATGAAATACACTTATAAACAGTGCACGTTCATTATCAATGATAAACAATAATACAAATAACGTTTTATTTACCCAGTGCAGCCACTTTGGTTTTAATTATAGTGATAATAGCTGGATTTATTAACCTCTTTTTGCCCGAGGAGACAAGCGCTGCTATTATTACCCCCATCTTTAGCTGTGCTGCCATAATAGGCGCTGAAGCATTCAATGAATTTCTTCTTACCGAGTACCCAGTCACCTCACCTGGGTTGAATGCAGCACAAAGTGGGTACATTTCTTGCTGAAGGAAAATACGTCATGGCTGGGAATCGAACCCACGTCCCTCAGATTGAAAGACGAGTGTCATAACCACTTGACCGCGACGCCTCCACATAAAAAAAAACAGCTCTACGTGTAGTCCCTGCATATATGACCCTTCACCCATTCCAAATACTGAGTGCAAAGAAAGAAGGCAGAATGAACCATATTTTTAAAAGTCTTTGGTATGACTCGGCCGGCGATTGAACCCACGACCTTCCGTTGATAAGGCGCTCTACCACTGAGCCACCATTATGCTCAATGATGAATGATTGATTGGGGGTCGTGAAAAAAAAAGCCGAAGCTATTATGTTCAATGGATCGCATTATTAGGGGAAAAAGTGTAGGGCCCGGTGGATTAGTCTCCGAACTTTGAAACAGAAGAGTCGTGGGTTCGAATCCCGGCCATGGCGTATTTTCTTTCAGCAAAAAAAATTATCAACATTTTGCTGCACGCCACACAGGAGAGTGAATGGGTACCTGGTGTGATTTTTTCCTTTATTACGGCTCAGCTACAGTCAGGGTAATAATATAAATGTTAGTGAAATTGAACACAAACAAATGTTATAATATTCAGGTTACATGCAAGATGCGAAAAGCGAAGAAAATGCCGTCAACCTTGCGAACCGGCTCCCCCTCCTCTCTCTCTCATCCACGCACCCCGCCCCATGCCGCTGTACCCAGCGAAACTTTTGATTTTCTCTTTCATATTTGTCCCCTTCCAGGAATAATAATCATATTTCGTCCTCAAAAGAATTAGCTCTCAATCAATGCATGTTCAACAAGTCATAAAGTCATATTGCGTTTTGAGGCGACCATATCATGAGCATTTATGTCGTTGAAAGCGAAAAGAGTCAAGTTTAAGAGGAAAAGACAGTCTGCTTGATCGACGATTCCCCGCTGAATGCCGAACGCATTTCACCATGAATATGACATCCATTTAGCCGTGGCGCTCGATCGGTGCATGCAAGTATATACAACATACGATAAATCAAATAGCCGATATAAATTTGACATTTCACCCACCATTACCCTCGAAGCATTCGATCTTATTTGCAACATTATTCAAATTGTCCTTCCTTTCTCCGTGTCTATATTATTGCTGTGCCGCCGCATGAGTCTCCTGCTTGTTTTGTGTCAAACTTTTCTTTTATTATCGTTTGTGGAGCAAACGTCGCGTTCATGAACAGTTTCAGTAAATTCTCTGACTTTCTATGGAAAACCAAATAAGTGTAAAATAAATTTCTTCATATACATTTACTGATGTTATTCTCTTGTGGCATTTGTAGCAGGCCTTTCTTTTTGTGTGTATTTTGTTAAACGTTCGCCGTGAGCCCCAACAGGGCAGGTGTACATAATTATACCAGTAAGCTTTTGCTGTAAAGTCACGGTACTTGTAGAAAACCGTTTATTCTATTCGATATTGAAATGAAATACTTGCCTTTATACCAAAATTCAAAATGTTTGAGCCAATATTTTGATAAATTTTGGACGACCATGAAACCTTTGCCAAAAGTACGTTTTTATGTAACAAAATGATCTGATGATTCTGAAGATTAGTGTGAAAGCAGTTTCGATCTTACCAAAAGTCACAGTTGCACAGAAATAATCATGAAAAGAGCAAAAATATTGTAATTCATGCATGACCTGAAAACCGTGGATGTAATTTACTAATGTGCTTACACAAAATTGAGTTACCTTTGTTAAGGTCAAGTATATATGATCACGGCATGCTTGAAGTTTGCTACTGCAATGTCCCCCCTCCTCATTTCTTCTTCTCTGTCCCCTCCCCATCTCCCATTCTCTCTCTCTCCCCCCTCTCTTTCCCTGTCTCCCCCCCCCCTCTCCACCTCCTCCTCTCTATTTTTTGTGTCTGTCTCCCTCCCAACTCTCTTCCCCTCTCTATCAATTTCTGTGTCTCTTCCACTGTTTATACTTCCAGTATATTCTTTTTCTTCGTCCCTTGTTCCCCTTTATGTTGACCCCCTCATTTTCTTCATATTTATGTCCGGCGGCGCCGGGGGGGGGGGGGGGAGATATTCCGTATAGCATACAAATCCTGATTATCTGTAACCTTATTGTGATGGCCCCTCCGATTTCTTAAAGATCGGTTAACTACCAAATGAAAGGTCGCCATATCCACTACATTCACTCATTTTATGGAGTACAATGATAATGAGGAAGTCAAATCCTTTCAAATTCCATAGGCCTACTGTTGAATTCAGCCAAGATACTATATCCGTTTCCATGGCAACCTTTTTAAAAGCACAACAAGTGAAAGAAATCCAGGACAAGTGTCAATTTTGCAGACCTTGGGTGCTTTGTTTAATTGTGATTACTTTTTCGTATACTATTGTATGTGTACTTGGATTCCACTCTATCTATCTATATGTGAAGTTAAGTGTTACTGTAACCATGGTGACGGACCCATGTTCTAGGATGTGCTTTGAGGAAAAATCGAATAAATTAGAAACATGATGCCTAGGAAATGTTCATCTATGTTTGTGCAATAATGATGATGGTGATGATGAAGATGATGACGATGATGATAATAATAATGTTGATGATGACGACGACGATGATGATTATAATGATGTTGATAATAATAATAATAATAACATTGATATTAATGATGATTATAATGATTACAACTTTAATAAAAAAGTACCATTATGATAATAAAAAGAATTAAAATATAGCAGTAAATGATGATAGGAATAATAAGAACTTCAAAGTCAACTTTATGGACGATCCTCCCCCTTCCCGGTCTTTCAAAACGCAAACAAATCTTTATACAAGATTTGTATAAGTAATAAAAAATAAAACGTGTTTAATGATGACAAACATACTTCTCCCTCTTAAACTACAAGATTTAATGATATATCCAAGGGGATATTTGCGCATGAATCAAAAGACCGGTGGATACGGTAGAAAATGGAGCGTCGGACAAACAGGATGACAGTCTGACCATTCCGTCTTGACTGTTGAAAAATTATGATACCGAACAAGATCCCCCCTCTTATATTTGAAGAAAAGTTATTTTCATGCCGTGAATATTGTTTTTATTATTTGCTTGGCGTCACCCGTGCCTGGGAGGCGAAAGCGATCTGAATTACTGACTCGCTATACATCACTTCCCTTAAATTAAACGTTTTGCGAATTTGTTGTTGATTTTCGAAATCATGAATTATAGAAGATTGTGGTATCTTACCGTTGGGTTATGGTAAAAACTATTCACCAACGCAAACCTGTTTGAAATCAATAACATTATCCTTTTTTAAAATGTCTACTTTCTTGCTCTTGACAGAAAATATGATAAAGAACACTTCATTGGATTGACTTACTTGAAAATCATTTTGACATTAATTTAGGTCTTAAAAATCAACGACTTTGATCAAATAAATCAAACAAACCCTCTTCTCGAGTTCAAATTAGGTTCAGATCTATTTCTGAAATATCATCTGAATTTATCACCAACAAGAATTATGAATCAAATATCAAAATATCATTTATTAACATGAACATCTGTTTGTGAAATTATTTCGATTGAAATAATAGATGTGGGATTTTTTTCTGGAATCAATGGCTGTCAAAAATACTAGAAAATCTGATGACCGTTTATAATGCTAATAGAAAGGGATCTCGAAATCATGATATACAAAGTCAAATTGGCATGACAACAACTATCGATATCCTCGTCATATGCCAAGGGCGCAATAAAAGCCGTCGAAGCAAAATTGAAATAATAGCAAATAATTATCGACCATTTCTCGGTCTGCTTGAGGTCATAAGCAGTGTAATATAAACATCATACCTTCTTTCGTTACAATTGATTGGGTAAATTGCCTTCATTTATTGTTCAAATATGCGAAATTAAAATTGAGACTTTTCTTCTTTTTTCCTCTTTTCTGAGGCGCAGAACAAAGTGATTATGGAGTGTCCTTCAAGTTGGCATGTTACCTGGCTACGGTAAATAAAAAATAGAATCTGCCTACTACAATTGAATTAGTCATTTTTAAAAATAGGTGGCAGTATTTGAAATGATTTAGCACATTTTTTAACAACCATAGCCTATCAGATCCTATAAACTTAAACGCATTGATAATATTATTCTTCATCAATAAAATTGCAGTGTCTTTAGATATTGTTTCCAACAAGTCATCACTATCGCAGGAAATACGACAATTGATAATGATTTGGAGAACGAGTGTCAATGAAGTACGAAAATCGAACACAATCATTTTCAACCATCAAATTTTAAACCATCAACAATAATTCTCAACCATAAAAAACGCGCAGAGACAAACACAATTCATAAACTATATCCAACGTATTATTTTGGTAATATTATAATCATGTCTTTATCTTGAAATAAATGTACTGTTTCAAAGGTAAGTTATGAAGTGAATAATGCAAATAGTGCAGAAATTCAATGTTAAAACATA
Organism: Lytechinus pictus; assembly: GCF_037042905.1. Classification (NCBI taxonomy): domain Eukaryota; kingdom Metazoa; phylum Echinodermata; class Echinoidea; order Temnopleuroida; family Toxopneustidae; genus Lytechinus; species Lytechinus pictus. The sequence continues at coordinate 23,170,318 of NC_087258.1, read as the reverse complement.
CATGTTAGAGCATAATTGGTATATTTTTTTCACATGACATTAACATTCATAGAATGGCAGTTGTGGTAGATGAGGTTAGTTTCTTAAACGAGATATTTTGAGCTCGAAACAAACATCATTTCGAAGTGACATTTGAAATTATACAAGTTATTTATCCAAACACTTTATTTTCAAAATAGATTTCTCTCATTAAATCACACATAATCATATTAAAGGACAAGTCCACCCCACCAAAAAGTTGATTCGAATAAAAAGAGAAAAATCCAACAAGCTTAATACTGAAAATTTCATCAAAATCGGATGTAAAATAAGAAAGTTATGACTATTTAAATTTCGCTTAATTTCACAAAACAGTTCTATGCACATCCTCGTCGGTATGCAAATGAGGGGACTGATGACATCACTCACTCACTATTCATTTTGTATTTCATTATATGAAATATGATTTATTCTATTTTTCTCCTCATTATCCTTGAAACAAAAGTTTCATTCCTCCCTGAACACGAAGAATTCCATGGCCTTAACATTTTATGTTTCAGTCAAGTTGGTCCTTATTGTCAAATCTGTAAAAATTGAAATATTCTATATTTCAAACAATAAAAAACAAAAGAAATAGTGAGTGGGGACATCATCGACTGTCTCATTTGCATGTCATTGTGCATATAATTATTTTGTGAAAAATAAGCGAAACTTTAAAATGTCATAACTTCCTTATTTTACATCCGATTTTGATGAAATTTTCAGCATTATGCTAGTTTGATTTTTTTCTATATATTTATTGAAATCAACATTTTTCTGAGGTGAACTTGACATTTAAACACACAAGCAAAATTATTAATGGCGATTTCATTTATATGAATCTGTGAGAACGGCAATTAATTCCATCAACGTAATTACCTGAAACTAATGTGTAAGGTAAACATACAAGTGAGTTGCCCTTTAAAACTTTATTCGAAATTTGAAAAGTATTTGAGCAATGCCCATCATAAAAGTGGCTTTTTGAAAAAAGGATTTGCAATCAAGCACTTAATGATCTTCAAAATAATAATACTCAGAAGCACTTATTTTGGGCACTGGCGTATAGGGCTCTGTCACCACCCTCCCCCGAAAAGTACAAAAAAGATAAAATGACAGAAAAGGAAAAAGAGACTGGTGAAAATGATATATCGTTGATTATTATTGAATAATTATTTTCATTTTTATCAGAATTATATATTTTTTTTAAACTGCCAAAATTTTTGCTCTCTCGCGACTTTTATAATTTTTTAATTACACTCCATGTTCTGCTCTCTCAAGTTTTTTTTTGGCTCATTACGCCTTTGCATTTTGGTCTTGCGTTTGTTTCTGTGAGTTGCGTTGAAAAACAACTATTTTTGTTTCTTATATAGAAACGGGTTTCTGATGACGTATTTTTCACGGCTCTACTCACACTTTAATCGATCATTATGTTTAAGATATGATTTGCCTGATATTTATGCTTGTTTATTTACGTCTTCCCGAAATCGGAATACCATGTGGCTATTATTCTATCCCTCATTACTTATCGTTACCATGGCAACGGGATGTAAAGATAGCTTAGATAACTACGAGGTACTTTCAATTATAACCGTCAGACCGTTTGTGATTTCCCAATACCAACCCCTCTCTTTATTATCCGCCATTACATTCTATACTTTCGAATATGATAGAAGTTGAAATTCAATCGTGACTTTCTAAACTTTCTGACCGGTTTGGACGGGGGGGGGGGGGGTTTCATGAAGGTTGTCAGAGATGACAATTTTAGTGTAGTGAAATACTTGATTTTCATTGGTTATAAGAAACACTTGCTTCCGACTGTTACTATGGTAATTGTTGGAGAAAGACAGCTTGTTCATTTTTATACGCAAATTCATTATTGTAAATATGCTCTTGTTGTGACTCTCAAACTCCTCGATAGAGTTTGATAAAATCTTATCTTATCAGTGCAGACAACTTTCATGTACTGATGACATAGGTTTCGATACGATGACGTCGCTTTATCACGTGACAAAACTGGGTTAATCGTGATGGATCATGGGTATATTTACAATGCAATATGAAATGGGTCAATGATGCGTCCATTGCGGAAATCAGATCTTCTTGGGTTTTGGTGAACCATCTTACCTTGGCACCAAACAACGGTAACTGAGACTCATTTGGGTAATCGTAGAGTGTAGGATTGAGACTCGAGGTCTTAGATGACTGCCAAAAGGGCAACATTTTTTTTTTTTTTTTTTTGGGGGGGGGGGGGCAAACATTCGCTTTTGACTCAATTTGCCCGATTTATACACCCCCCGGTTACACCCCCCATTTCCGGGTTTTAGTCTATTCACTGCAAAACTCCGGTGTTGTTTTAACACCAGCCCGGAATCTATATATGTCCTCACCAGAGAAGTATTGAAACAACACAATTTTTGGATTAAACCGATGCTGTTTTAATACTAATTTGTGTTGTATATGTATAAACACCTTTCTGGTGTTAGACCAAAACGAAACTGGTGTTGTTTAACACTTCTCTGGTGTGGACATATATAGATTCCGGGGTGGTGTTAAATCAACACCGGAGTTTTTGCAGTGTTGTACCAAAATAGCTTTATATTGTACAATCGCTCCCTTTCCATCTACCCAATATCCCCCTCTGCCTCCACCCCCCCTTTTACCCGCCCTTTCCCTATAGCTATCTATATATAATTTGTTTGTTTGTTTGTTTCTTTCTTTCTTTCCTTCCTTCTTTCTTTTTATTTCTTTTTTTTTCCTTCTTCCTTTATCTATTTCTTTCTTTCTTTCTGTCTTTCTTTCTTTCCTTCATTCTTTCCCTGTCTCTTCCTATCTCACCCCCTCTCACTCCCTCTCTTTCTTAATCTCACTCTTTCTCCACTCTTTCTTTTCTTTGTCCATCCGTCCGCGGTCCATCCATCACTGGAGCAGACAGATGGGGGCGGGTTTAAGGTCATGGACCCCCATTTTTCACGACCACAAAAAGGGAGAAAAGAAAGGAAATGAAAGGGAAAATTGTAAAAATTATATTATTTCCTTAATAATCTCTCAAAATGAATCACATTAAAAAAAACGTTTATATGCTTTGCCCGCTCGCTTCACTCGCTCGTGGATTTTTAAAGCTTGTGTCTCATAAACGCAATGTATCTGACCCTCAAAATATTTCGCTTATTAGCCACTGCCAGCTATCATTTTTTTTTTATTTCTTCGTGAAACGAATTTTGTGTTACTATTAATTTATCTCCTATATTTATCTCTTTTTATCCTTCTTCACTCTTTCACTTTTCCCTTTTACTTCTTTTTCTTTTATTTCTTTCTCCTCTTCTTCTTCTTTTTCTTTCTTTCTTTCTTTCTTTCTTTCTTTCCTTTCTTTCTTTCTTTCTTTCTTTCTTTCTTTCTTTCTTTCTTTCTTTCTTTCTTTCTTTCTTTCTTTCTTTCTTTCTTTCTTTCTTTCTTTCTTTCTTTCTTCCTTCATTCTTTCCTTTCTTTCTTTCTTTCTTTTTTCTTTCTTTCTTTCTTTCTTTTTCTTCTTCTTCTCCTTCTTCTTCTCCTCCTCCTCCTCCTCTTTCGTGTTCTTCTTTTTCATCTTCGTCTTGATATTTTGGCGGACAACACGGTTAAAAATTCCGACTGGGAAATAATGCTTTACATGAGTATTATAAAGTAATACTAAAATCATTTATGAACTTGTAAAGAATATTGTTCCAATTCTTCAAGCATGTATCTCCGTGCATGAGCAGGCGCATGAGGAATAAATGTTGATAATTCTTTATTAAAAAAAAAAAAATTCCCCTCCACAGGGATTTTATTGGCAATCAAATGTCAATAGATACAGGGTACAATGAATAATACAATCACTGATATAAACAATGAACTGACAAGTGTAACAAAATAATGTCACATGTGGAAGTCAAACAATAAAGAGATTTTTCAATCAAAACCATCTTTTGTCAAATCTGCGTTGTTTTAAATTTAGTTGGGCAATGAATTTCTCATTTGGTAATTATTGATTATTGAGGATTTAATGATACTGAAAAGAGGAATTCTACTGTTTATTTTACAATCATATACACTTTTTCTTACTATAATGAAAATACAATTAAGTGCACAATTGTTTTTTTCCAATAAATCCGAATATTTTCTTTTCATTCTGAAAAATGTAGAATCTCACTGGTTTTGGTCCTAATCCAGTCCTCTAACTCTTTCCAAATGTGATTAACATGCCTGCACTCTGAGTATAGAAGCAAAACCGTTTCGATTTCTATTCGACATGCAGAAGGTACATTTGTTTACTGAAACTAATTTCAATTTGAAAAGCTAATCATTTGTAAATAATATACGTTGCACAACCTTATATTGAAACCAACGCAATGTAATAAATTAGTAATAAATGATATAGCACATCTGGAATTAATGGTTGGGGGATTCTATTGAATGTGCACCTTTTGAAGGCTTCCTTGATATAGCAACACACAATGAATGATAAAAAAGAAAATTTGATTGGACATCATAAAGATCCTGAAAATCGTTGAAAGATAAAAAAAAAAATGCCCACCCCCTTCATCCAAAACATCGTTAATGAAACGAATACCCCTTTTACTCCATTTCTTCATATATATTGACAAATTGCCTATACTTTTTCATCTTCGTCTTAATATTTTGGCGGACAACACGGTTAAAAAAAAAAATATATATATAAAAAATGTATTATGTTATTGTTCATTATACATGTCATAATATGATTTATTCTTACATTGGGGCCAATTTATACAAGCAGTTGTGCTTTCTTTGACCCCTCCACGTGTAATATATCTCTTAATGTCAATGACTTGTATATATGTATATTTTTAACTGTGGAAATAAAATTTGAATTTGAATTTGAAAGATTCCGGTTGGGAAATAACGCTTTACATGAGTATTATAAAGTAATACTAAAATAATTTATGAACTTGTAAAGAATATTGTTCCAATTCTTCAAGCATGTATCTCCGTGCATGAGCAGGCGCATGAGGAATAAATATTGATAATTCTGTATGCTTTTCATTTCCTTAGTGTAATTTCGTCAACAAAAATGACACAATCACGAGTAAACTATTTTTTTCTGCTCCCGACGCATCTTCTATCACCTTTGTGGTGTGACCTTAATTCGCGCGTTACCTAATTTTGCGCACGGTCGAATATCTCTATATCTAATTAATATCTTGAAAAATTGATATCACCAACAGAAAAAGCGACCCAAAATTACTCATTGTCGTTATTTTTTTCAAGGTAAGGTCTCAATTTGTGTAAATATTGGCAAAACATCGGCAAATTTTGTTACATTTTGCGTCCGCTCCGAGAAAATCCGATCTTCTCGACAAGCATGAAAAAATCGCCAGTTTGCAAGCAGAGGTCTCCAAATAAGTAAGTAAAATGTGATACCATCCGAATTAATGGCATTTTAACTTCCATCTGATATAATTATCTTACCTTTGTCTGCTTGATTTCGTTTCTAAAGCTTTGCAAAACGACGTGCGCAAATTAAAGTCACACTTTTTCAGCCGAGCGCGCACTAGTCGATCGCCATGGAATTTTGAGATCGCGATACCAGCAAAACCCTTGACCTACTTTATAATTCCGTCAAGCGAATTTGACTTTGGGATCTTGCCTTCCGTCTGGTACATATGTTTTTGATTAATTTTTTGTGAACTGTGAGAAATTTTTGATTGAAAATCAACGTCATGAGAATTTTTTTAAATGTGCGCAAAATAATATGGTCACCCCACCATACTATTACTATCAAGTCATATGTACTTGTACTTTAAGAGAGAAAAAAATAACATCCGCAAATGTTTCCTGCAGGAAAATGGCATTTGCATTCATGTGAATGCATACGTACACAATACAGGAAATCATATTTGTTTGTAAAATCCTCATATACGAGGGTGTATCATATTACAGCCACTTGAAAACGTCTAGTTCACATGCCTTTGTACAGAAGAGGCTGATATTATGTACTGTTATTTCTAGTTATTTCCTCAATGCTGTTGTATACAGTTAGTGGCAGTACCTCGAGGAGGAGGAGGCGGGGGGGGGGGATTTCCCCCTTATATTCTTTGATCTTGTACCCCCCTCGATAAACATATATTTCCTCTTATTCCTGTTTTACTATAATACGATATCGGCTTTTCTCTTAATGATGTTTGCTGTTATTCCCCGTGTCTGGACCCCCTCCAGATCCCGCCAATTAAAATGATTTTTGTTCTCACTTTTCTGAGAAAGTGTCATTTTATTGATTTTGTACCATTCACTATTATAGGAATGCTGCTCGCATTGTGAAGTCAAACACCAAATAATTAGAATTATAATACATTTTTAATTCTTTGATGGATTTTTCTCAAACCTTCGGCAATATTTTTCTTTGGTGCTATTTTTACATAAACTTTTTGTCAGGGTGAACTTCCCCTTTAAAAGCTACCTAATCAATCATAGTTCATAATCGGCTTACTGTGGTAAATGAAATGAGGCATGTATTGCATATTAATAATTAACTTCGTACTGTATACTAAAGCCTAATTTATATTCGGAGTTAGGATCAATAATTCAAGATTATTATTATTTTTTCAATATTTATATAATATGTAATTATAATCATCAAAATTATTACGCCCTTAAATCCAAATTCTGAGTTATTGCCGTTAAAAAAGCCAAAATGTAAGTAATTATGGAAGAATTAGAACAGAGAATAAAATGCATGAATGATAAATAGGAAAGGGTGTAGTTTGTAAGATGAAAATATAAAATTTATCTTTATTCGTCTCGAGATCAAAGCAATTTAAATTACGTGCAGCCTTAGTATTTCGTCATCTTGTTAACTCATTTGTAATATAGCTGAATAAAATATTGTATTCTATTCGACATTGGCACCAATTCATCATTGAGATTTTTAAAAATGTGTTATCATTAATTTAGTCATTTAATACTGTTCATTACGTCATTGCTCGAAATCAAATCAGTTCAACTGTTCAAGTGTACAAGAATAATAATAAAAAAAACTTACATACGTTTATTGATCATTCAACTTACAACGCACATAAGTTAGCAACTACATCTTTTGGTACTCGTAAATCAAAAACTTCATTTAAATGGAAAACTGAACGTAGTAATTAAGCATGGCTTTAATAATTTTCGCCTAAAAAGCTGGGAAAATGTCATTATCAGCAATTAACATACACGGCTGAACAATGTAATAAAAATGCGAATTCATGCAGATAAATTCGGCGAATGCAACTTTCCATAATGATAATTGACGTGTTTTGTACTAATAAAAGGTGAAAAATGAAATGGACATCACCAGTGAGGAAAAAGGACATAGGCAAATATTTCAAGATGGCGGAAATATCTAAGTGTTGAATGGTATAGCAGTTAAAAAATGTATCTACGCCATCTTTACTTTTGTTTTGATACCTGCTTTTAACAAAGTATCGATGCCTGCCCCATTAAATAAACAAATTACCGTTTCAGTATCATTTTATGACGACGTCGATTGTAATAAATATGGTGGCATTCTATTTTCTGTTCATCCATACTTTGATTTATTCAATCATGTATATTCATGCATATCGGTTCTAATTATAATCCAATCAATTCAAATGTAAAATGGCAGATTCTATGAATAAAAGATTAGTTCTCTATGAAAGCAGAATTTAAAAAAGTAACAAACTGGATTAAAGCCAACAAACTGTCATTGAATCTGCAAAAAACTAATTATATGCTTTTCAGTCACTCATTGAAACATTTACCGCATCAAATACTTTAAGATAATATTGAAATCAAAGAAGTGCAAACAACAAAATTTTAGGTCTTACTCTTGATAACAAGCTTATACGTGAAATGCTCATATCAACAATATTTCCAAAACTGTGGCAAGAAATATTGGAGTCATCAATAAGCTTAAAAACGTTCTTCCAGCTAGCACAGGCGCTATCCATGTTGTATTGTGCAATAATTCTACCATATCTTAATTATGGGATTCTGGCATGGGGTAATGCCTCTCAAACGAGACTCAATAAACTCTTGCTACTTTAGAAAAAAAAGTACTGAGAATAATATGCAATATGTCCTTTAGAGCTCGTACGGATGAATTGTTTCGTCAGAAACGTATCCTTAAAGTCAGTGACCAGTACCGTTTATGACTATTCCAATTCATGTATCAGCTAGATAGAAATAGTGTACATAATGTCCTACACAAGAAATTTATGAGAAATAATACTTCGCATTCATATAATACGTGACAGTCAAATGACTATCACTTACCAAAAAGTAAAACAGTATTTTCTAGCAAAATTAGCTTGAACGGGACAACCTTGCCTTTAAAAGATTACGTGAATTAATAAATAAATAAATAAATTTGAAAGGGGAGACTCTAATATAATTATTGTTAGATTAACTTTTTGAAGAATTTACCGGCAAGTAAAAAGAAAAAAAACCGAAAAAAGTTTCTCACAAGGAAAGTGGAGGGGTGTTTTTCCATAGCTTTCTAACATGAAGAAAGACACAATTATCTTCGAAAAAAGGAGGGGCAATTTCCAACTATTTCCTTGATAAGCAACAAAAAATTAATCAAACCATTCTCCACTTAAACTAAAAGTGCCTTTTCATGAAGGGTGCAATAATTTTTTCTTTATAAAGCCCCCCTCATACATCCCTAACTTTGCGTTCATTTTTATTGTTTTGGGAGTAAATCCATTCAAAACAGAGCCTTTTTTGTTATGTTGCTATTGTTGAGATTTCGTAAAGAATTTCGGAAAGGTGAAACTATATACTAAGATTTTTTGGGGAAACATAATCAGATAGATCTACTAAACATTGGTCGGGCAAAATGTTTAGCAAGAAAAATGAATAGTAATTCGTTTCCTTAAATGATATAGCAAATACCTCCCGTCGTTTTTTTTTTCAAGATTAATACATCTCTATCACCCTGATTGTGTCAATGTAATTAAGATTCACCATCACGTCACATTTTCTCCTGATATCCAAAGAATGCATTTCAATTTTGATTATGTTCGTAGTTTAATAACAATGAACTAACTGATATTACCACTTACCTCATTCAAACTGCGCTAGATACCACTCATCCAGTCGTTAAAAAATGATTATTGAAAGTACTTCCTTGTCACTTGCAAAAAATGAAATCGACGGCATTAAATCATAATTTCCGAAATAATAACGAATCGTTGATTTCGTCCAAGGATATTTCGACGTGCAGTTACCTCTGCAAACGCTGGATAAATCTTTGAGTAATTTCTGAAAAAGAAATGCACTGCATTAGATGTCGTATCTCTATTAAAGACCCTCGAGTATATAATCTTTCCGGACCACATGCAGACGATTGAGCGCAGAGCAAATCGTGATTTTTAATTGCCCGTTTCGCGCCAAGACCGTGGACGGCGCGCTTGCATTAAAGTGGATTTTCCCTTTGCAAAAGACACATGCGTAGTCCGCGCTGCTCGAGTCATATACTTTTTACCAATCACTGAGGATGAGAGCGCCGCCTATAGGCAACGCATCAAAAGGTGTTATTAACCTTTACTTATTTTTTTCTTTCTGAGCGTCTCTTTCAATGTCTTTCAGAGCGAGTTTTGCATTGTATCGTAACACGGTGTGCAATCGTCTTAAATGTCTTTTTAAATCAGTGCTGGCTACCGCTCCTGAATATTTGCAAAGTATAAATCGTGGCGCAGTGTACACGGAGTTCAAGATTGCTAATATGACTTCGTCACCATCAGCTAGAAATAGATAATCGTTTGATGCACTCACTCAAGACAGGGTGATTCAATAGATTCAAAAGAAAAAAACAATATACCTCAATCAAAAAAAAGGAAAAATAAGATGACAAGAAATACTTAATTAAAAAGGTAAATTATAAAATGACAAAAAAGCTTAAGTACTTGATAAAATAGACAATGGCAAGAAATTCTGAAATGAATATACAGAGAAGACGAAAGAAAAGGCCCAGAATTCTCATTAGTCAAAATATCGTAATTTTGACTTGAATTCTGGTCATTTTGATATGATTCGTGCCTGTGCGAGTGGTATCCGCTAATTTGGTCAACTAGTTTGGTCGATCAGCGTATTATGGTCCCATAGAACAAACTTTATTTATTTATTTATTTCGTCTTTATTCAACAGGGTAGCCCCATCAGTAGTTACAATACTGTTATACTAGGAGGCCCTGCATGATACAATAGTGGGTTTTCGCCCAGCGTCGTACGACGCTATCTACGACGTAGAACGATCTCTTTGTTCGTGCGTCCGTCGCGCTCAACTCTCGCTTGTAAGCAGTTTCGCAAATCGCTGAACGCGGCCGGATCGACCGGCTGGCATGGTTGGCATGTAATGTTGACACGCCAACATGTGCATTGTATATGTTCCTACTATGTGCACACAACTGGCAGTGCCATGTGTCTTGCAGTCGCGTCGTCGACCGAGCCATGCAACGGCTTTTCAATCATATTTCAATAATCATACTCGTTTAAACTTCTACTGTAACATTTTGAAATTATACTTAGCTTGATTTTAGTATAATTGAAATGGTACTCACCGAAAAACTCGCATTCGAGTCCATGTTTTGAAGCTTTCAGCTATCAGTGTAGTCAGAGTAGAGTACAACATGTGCATGCACGCGATGGGCGAATGTGTTTACATCGATCGGCTCAGCTTGCTCGCTCTACAAGCGATCTGATTGGCTGTTGACGGCTGTTGACAAATCCTACGTTCTAATGCGGACGCCCGCTAATTTGCGGAAGAACCGTCCGTGATTTGAGCTCAAGAACGCTCGGGCCTCTGTTTCCATGAAAGTTGGCGATTTTTGCACACGTACGTTCTACGTCGTACGACGCTGGGCGAAAACCCACTATTATACATGAAAAACATCCGAAGGTGATATGAAAGATCAGTACAAAATACAATAATATTGGATGCTACTTGTCAAGAAGCAATAATAGAAAATAAAGATTTACAACATAATTTATGATTACAATAAATGTTCATCTTTGGTTAAGTTATGGTCAACGAAAATATAAGAAACTAAAAAGTTCATTTTAAGGCTACTAACAAAATAAAGTGTAAGAAAATAAAAGACATTCGTTAGGAGCAAATCCGGTCTAAACTAGTCATATAACTTATTATATTATAATAAGCTGCTTTCAGAAATAATATGGTATAAATCAAAATAGGATAGGTGCGATTATATGCAATTTGTAGTTGATTATTATAATTACTTAATTCCTATTTCATCCATCGTAATTGCGTTTATGGCAGGAAAGGCATGAAAAATGATTTTTTGCAGTGTGAAAGATGATAAAAGTAGAAGATTGGACTGAAGGTATAATGAGAAAGATACAGAGATGACATAGAAAGAATATAAAGAGAGTGAGAAAAATACAATAGAGAAAAGGGAGGAGATAAGAAAGCATGTATTATCCAGTTACTAACAGACTGAGTTACTAACATGGCACAAGAAATAGTCTTCACTTGAAACACGAAGTATATGCATATGTCATGTTCAGATTTTGATTGAGCCTGTATCTCCAATACGATGTTATGAATGAATTTATTGACGTCGAATTTCTTACATCATTGGGGAGTTGGTTCCACAGACACGCCCCATGGTGAGAAAATGCTTTCTTACCGGCTTGGGTACGTGCCTGTGGAACCAGAATAGCACAATTAGTCGCATTTCATGTATTATAGGAGTGAACATGACTCGATCGGGAAAACATTTCTGACATATATTTTGGTGCTTCAGCATGTAGTGAGTTAAACACCATTCTACAGGTATGGAAACGCCACCTTTCTTTTATAGGCATCCAGTTCAGTTTTCGAAAAACCTCGACAGTTGGCACATTATGGTCAACTTGCAGTAAAAGACGAGCAGCTCTCCTGTGCTGCTTTATCAGAATATCTTTCAGGTTTTGGGAGCAATTTACACTAGCAAGACTTCAATAGTCTAAGCAAGGTAAGATCAAAGAATTCGCCAGTAATTTTGAGCTTGAAATTGTCATGTACTTGCGTAGTCGACCCAAAAGTGCTAATCTGAGCGCGATCTTTTTACTGGTTTCTTCAACTTGTTTATGCCAGATAAGGTTTTCATCTAACCACACACCCAAGTACTTGTATGAGGACACTCTGTCTAAAACATTATTTTCTATGGCAAGTTTGACAATAGAATCACTAAGTCTTTTGGGGTCCCAAATATTATGTATTGTGTTTTCTTTAAGTTGAGCATCAATCGATTACCTGTAAGCCACTCTTGTAAATTTTTGAGTTCGGATTTAAGTACACGTTCGATTTATTGGGCAATCTTCCCACTGCACACAAGGGCAGTATCATCCGCATAGAGTATAATTTCACATTTCCTTACAACTTTAGCTAAGTCATTTACCATTATAGAGAAAAGGAGTGGTCCAAGTATTGAGCCTTAAGGCACACCCTTGCGTACTTCTGAAGTTTGAGACAGTTTGCCACTAACATATGTCCTTTGTGTCCGTCCCTGATTCTTATAAACAGTGTAAATCACCCAAGTTAATTGTTATTAACCCAAACAAAAACTAGTATGCTATACAGACTCTGAATGGCTCGTGAGGTGGGGTCTCAGCGCGCGAAGCGCGCTGCTGCTGCAAACCAGCCTGAAAGGGCGAGCGTAGTGAGCAATTTCACAATCTGCAGCCACAGTCACAGGCCTTGTCTGCTATGCAGAGTCCTTGAATCAGCTGTGACATACACACGGCAGATGTGGGTCTACGTCTGTAGACTAAACAGAAACAGCGGCGTAACATGGGTCGGTGGCCAGGGGGGGGGGGGCAAGAGCCAAAATTTTCCCGGTCATAACATGGTATGATCAGGCGTAATGGTGTAATGAGGCGGCTATTTTGAGCGGAAGGCCAGATATTGCGTACCGGGTGGAATTTATCTTTTAAAAAAAAAAGTTGCTAGCGAGCGAAGCGAGCGAAAATTTTGACCTTTTTGATACAAAAATCCAATTTTGTGATAGATTTTGACATGATATCCAGAGAATAATATACAGTATTTCACTCTTCTCTCTTTAGATTCCTTTTTTGTGGTCTGTACGCCACTGTGAACAGGATTCTTTGCGGCAGTAGCGTGAAGAGTAAAAAAAAAGAGGGGCGCAGTATAGCACATGTGCTAAAAAGCTGCTTTATATGAGTCCCGAGCGAAGCGAGCGAGAAAAATCACCTTTTCATGAGAATCTAACTGAGCTATTTTTTTACATCATATTCAGTAAATAAAATCATATCCTACACTTTTCCTTTGCTTTTCTTTCCTCCTTTTTTGTTGTTCTTGTTGTAGAACCTTGCTGTGCGGTTGGGGTCCGGGGCGGAGCCCCCAGAACTTCTTGATATCAAAGCCATTTAAACATTGCAGATTGCCGCTATTTTAATCAAATCGCGGGCATTAACAGAATATAGCTTTTACACAACACATATTTTCAACCCAGTTGCGTAATGAACCAAATATTTTGAGGGGGCAAAACATAGCAATGTGGGAAAAATTTGTAAAAAGTCGCCAGCGTGCAAAGCGAGCTGGAAAAAAAATTGCCTATTAAAATCAAATTCTAATTATGTGATAGATTTTTCCATTATATTCAGCAAATAACACATTTCATTGTTTCCATTCATTTAATTATACATTGTCTCCTATAATTTCTTTTATTTCCTCTTGGGTGTGGAACCAAGACCTCCCCGCGCCTGTATGCCATTGATTGAACATGATTGAACGGGGGGCGTTATAGAGCCATTTGAAGGTTTGATTTTGATTTGATTTTGATTTAATTTATTTCCACATTTCAAAACAAAAACAAAGAATATACAAGTATAATATTTTTTCAATATTACATAATAGGCAAATATTTTTTAAACATAATGAATAATGCACATAAATCATTATAAAATATCAATTGTACTGTGAAATTATATCTATATATACATTTTCTTTAATAAGAAATTTTCTTTAAGGTTATAAATGAAGAGCCCCTACTGCGTGGTGTCTGGGGCAAAGCCCCGGTAGCTTATTTGCATAAAATTTAGCAAGCTTATAGCACAATGTTGTTTGCAGTCCATCTTTCTTCCCGCTCTTTAATTTCAATCATCGGCAGCCCGATCGTGTTATTTTTTTTTCTTGTCCCTTTTCTTTGTTTTCCAATTTAGCTTTTGACTAATTACATTCTACCTTCGTTTCCCGCTATTGTTTGCCATTTTGTCATCTTTTAATTTATTTCCCACCGTGCTATTGCATTACATAGGCCTATTTCGGAATGATTTGTTCTTTCTCAAATGTTCTTCGTTCGTACAATATCCCGCTTTCCTTCCTTTTCCATTAAAAAAAAAAATTTCTTCGTTTTCTTTTCACTTTTCCTCCTTTCCTTTTCCCCTTTCCTTTCCCTTTCTTCCTCCCTCCTTTTTTTCTTTTTTCCCGTTTTTCTTTTATTTTCCCGGTGAAATCCGCCAGGGGGGCAACTTGCCCCCCTGCCCCCCGCCTGTTACGCCACTGAACAGAAACCGACTAAATACAAGAAATATACCTAAAGATCAAAGTCTATAACTACAAATACTTCTGGGCCCAGTCTTACTAAGAGTTGCGATTGATCCAATCAACCATAACTATGGAAAGCCAGCAACGCCAACATCTAAAAAACATGTCTGTTCAAAATATTTTCTAGATGTATGATGTAATATTCATACATTTTATAGTTTTATAGTTTTAATTTGGTGTGGTTATCTTTGTTTTCAAAGGACGTAATAATTTTTTTTCCTAAATATAAATTATGTCATTGATGGATTTCTATATACTTGAGGTTGATCGGATCAATCTTAACACTTTGTAAGACGGGGCCCTGGACTAATGATAATGCATTATTTGTTAAGGGCCATGGTATGATAGCAAAGTGATTAATAATTGAAATGATGATAAAACGAATCTATATGTATATCAACAAATTCTTAACCATTCGATATTTTGAAGATGAAAGTGATTCATTGTTTCATGGAATTCAAGTAAACCGTTTTATCATGTTTAGGAGCAGTGTATTGGGACGGTTCCTCGAAACATTTAAATCGCTTAACATATTGTTTAAAATGATTTGTATAAACGAGCAATTACACAACATAACATTATTCCCTCATTGCATCCATGGATGATGGAGCAACCGTATAGTTCATCGAACACGTAGTCGTACTATATCCCGGTCTCCATGGCAACGGAATTGGTCAAATGAGATCAGGGATGCGAGACGAGGATCAGATAGGGAGATACACTCTAAAAACATTGAGTAAAATTTTTACCCAATATTGGGTAAAAATGTAACATGCATGTTTGCTGGTATTTTTTTACCCCATATTGGGCTATTTCAACGTAACATTGCGTAAAATTTACAAAATTGTTTGTCCAACCAACATGCATGTTCCCATTTTACCCAATATTGGGTAAACCTTTTTTTTTAAGTGTATGTACATCTTCACTTACCTGTTTTTCAAGGGAGAGGGGGTGATTTTAAATTTATTTCAATGTCTTTCTTTCCCAATCATAAAAATTTCTTCTTCTTTTTATATATTTTTTTTTACATATTTACCTCATAAAGATCATATAAATGCATTTCAATATTTTAAAATACACATATATAAATACGGTAGATGATAAATGCATTCCATAATTCATTTATGTACAATACAGTTGAGGAAAAGGGGAACCAATTAAGCAAAGCTTTCCCCCAGTCAGGAAAATAAGTAGACTGTGTACACAAAAGACAAAGGTATTTTAACAAGCACAAGGATTCTAAAAACGAAGAAACAACAAGTTACAATAAATCAACACCACGAAGTCAGTCACACAGGAATGGGGGGGGGGGTAGGAATATTAAATATGCATGTACATACAATGCAGAAAGAAAAAAATGACTATAAGTGGGTAGCAAGCTTGACATTTTCGTTTAAAAAAGTTTAAGTAGCTACATAATGTAACAGGAGAGGGAGGAGAAAGAGAGAGAGAGAGAGGGGGACAATTGACGAGTGGATACCAGGCGCTACCATGGAGTTTCGAAAAGCACCCTATAAACAAGGGAAGCTAGTCTTTTACAGATCATGAAAACGCATCCCTTACCAAGTATTTGGCGTGTTAAACCCTGCACTTAACAAGTATTAGAAATTTGACAGAAAATACGTAGGTTTCATAATCCTTTTTTTTCAGTATTTTAAAAATCGTTTTTAACACCCTTATAACGTTAAATATAATGTACGTTACGCGCCTACTCTCGACAAGAAAATCCCTTTTACACGTGGTCGCGCTAGGTATTCACTCCTCAATGAAAGTGCCCCCCCCCCCCGTGCGGCCCCTCGAGCTCTGGGAGGAACCAAATGTGGCTCTGGAAGCTCGTCCTAAATCGGATATATCGCTGTTACCATAGCAGCAACCAGAATTTTGCACACGAAACGCAGATTGAATGTTTCCGTTGCGGATGCAAAACGTAAAAAATTATCATGTCACACAACTTGCATTACAGGACAGTGTTTTGCGACGTGCCCAAAAGTTTCTTCCAAAATGGCTCGCTTCGCTCGCCCTTTCGCAAACCAGCAGCAGCGCGCTTCGCGCACTGAGATCCCACCTCACGAGCCATTCAGAGTCTCCATAGCAGACTAGTCAGTCGGCAAGCCCTCAAAAGTAGCTTGTTTTATCCAAGAGATATTCATGACTAGAGTTTTTTCATTGATAATGAGCTAGGTGCGGATAAAAACACCTCTTTTAATTCGGCCATTGCTGCTTGACCAAATTTCATGTTTTTAAAAATCTTTATAAAGAAGAAAAATCATTCTTTCAGGTCATGCGTTTAGATTTATAAAAAGATTTTGTAATATACGGGAAACTTTTGATCTAAAAAACATGAAACAAAATAATTATTTTCATGCAACAAAAGTTGTTGTTTTTACACTTAATTTCTGTTTGAGCCCAAATGATTTTCAAATTATGATAAAGCTGAAGATCTAAGCTTAAATATTATGTGATTTTCATAACTAGAGGTAATTTAGATGGGTCAGTAGCCAGCTTTCCATAGGCCAAGTACATTTAGCAGCTCAAAAACAAGGATACTGCACTCTGATTGGTCATAGAGACCACACACCCACGCAAATTCCAATGTTCCCCATACTGGGCCTCTGCAATGTCACACTCACCATGTGGTAATCTCTTCAAATTACCCGCCCTTGTTGTTTTGAAAACCTTATTCAGCCAATCAGAACTCTGGATTTTATGTTACTCAGAAATTTCAGAAATCTCGTCTTGCATTTTGTTTGAAAAGGCTGGCTGCTGACCCATCTAAGAGGTGTCACATATACCAAGAGTGACATTGTATGAAAGTAGAGAGTTTTAGCTTTCTGATGATATAAATAATGTTTGTGCCTAAAAAACAAAATTTTGCTCAATTTGCAAGAGAAAACAGAAAAAATAAAACTCCGTTTCTTTCCAGGCCTAAAATTCACATATTTATCATTATATTTTATTCAAAAGAAATAACCAATATAAAAGAGTAACGTTTACTCTTTCCCATGGTACAAAAATAATCAATTTTACTCAAGGAAAAAATAATTAAATTCTTTGAGAAAAAAAAGTCTCACAATACACGAGATTTTGCAGGAATATGAATTCAGCCACGAGAGGACTTGGATGAATCTTTCTCATTTGCTAATTAACATAGGGACTTGCAGACTGATTGAACGCGACGCGGCATTCTCTGAACAGAAATCGCTCCTATTCGGCGAATGTAGATCGCCCGTTATTGCACGCCATACGGTTAACCACATACACTTTGAACAGCGCAGCTCTCCTAATGAATGCACCAGTTTCATGTATCACTGTTTAGCATGTTGCAGCGATGAAATTAACATTATTAATCGATGACTTGTATTTTATCATGATGTACTGTATTCTCGACATCTCAATTTGACAAACGGAATACAATATCTTAAACGCGAAATGTGTTGTAAAGAACATAGTATAAAAAGGTGTTGATGTGAAGTCATACGTATACATGTACTTGGCTTTAATAATCGAAACAGATTGGAATTGAAAAATAACAGCGACAACGTCCAGTATTTTGATGGTACGTATAATACTCTCTATTGTATTCATGTTCGATCATTTAATTTTGTGTTTCCTTATGTCTCAATGGAAACTATATACGTTTCGAATTCAAATACGTCGATAAAAATGACGATCGATGAATCACCCGGGATTCATTTTAACACCCTTCAAACATTCTCAAAAATTATCTTGTCTCAACAAAAGTCAGACCCCCAACCAAAAAATTCAAGATTCCCAGAAAACTCCCTACGTTATGATAAACATATTGTGCACTATATGCCCCCTCCATTCAAAGTCAGTGTATCTTGTGTAATTTTAATAAATACAAATCATCCTTTGTTTCATCTAACCGAAAAGCTATGTAATCATGATTATGTTATTTCATTTCATGAGATACAAAACTGGTTCAGTAACACAAAGGTTAGCAATTAATCGTATGGGTTTTTTTTTAGGATGATTTTTGTTTTGTTTTAAGGATGTTTTTATTGTATTCTCTCAAATCAAAATACACATTCATATTCCATAAACAAGTTTTACAAATTATTTGAAACACGATTATAAATTATACAATAAATTCATATCTCATAGAATTATGCAAATTATACATCAAACTTCAAAGATACTGGAAATTAATACTGATTCGTTTCAACAATTACAAAATGAGTGTGTGTGTGTGTATTTGAGTTTTGTCAGACGTGTATCAATTAGATATGATTATTTACGTCTGGGACCGACCTTTAACGTCATCATCCGAAAGACGTGACCGGGGCTCGAACCTCTAACCTCTGCATCAATTTGTAACTTCCCCACATAGCTTAGATTACAGGCGCACGCCACAACGCCCAGTCGAAATATTAACAAGATATATTAACAAATATTAACAAATATTAACAAATATTAACAAATATTAACAAAATGAAATATTAAAGGTCAAGTCCACCCAAGAGAAATGTTAATTTGAATAAATAGAGAAAAATCAAGCTAGCATAATGCTGAAAATTTCATCAAAATCGGATGTAAAATAAGAAAATTATGGCATTTTAAAGTTTCGCTTATTTTTCACAAAACAGTGATATGCACAACTCAGTGACATGCACATGAGAGAGTCGATGATGTCTCTCACTCACTATTTCTTTTGTTTTTTATTGTTTTAATTATACAATATTTCATTTTTACGGATTTCACAATGAGGACCAACTTGACTGAACCATATAATGTTAAACAATGCTAATTCCACATGTTCAGGAGGAATTAATCGTTGTTTCACTTGACAATGAGGAGAAAATTAGAATATTTCATATTTCATATAATAAAATACAAAAGAAATACTGAGTGGATGACATCATCAGAATCCTCATTTACATACTGACCAGGATGTGCATATAACTGTTTTGTGAAATTAAGCAAACTTTAAAATGTCATAACTTTCTTATTTTACATCCGATTTTGATGAAATTTGCAGTGTTATGCTTGTTGGATTTTTCTCTTTTTATTCAAATCAACTTTTTGTTGGGGTGGACTTGTCCTTTAACAAGATGTATTAAATGACAAGAGAGAGAAAAAGACAATGATAAAAAAGGTGAAGGTAAAGGTAAAGAGCACCCTCCCCTTTATGCCTACTCTACATGGAAGAAACTTAATTTCCCTGTATTATTCTTGCTTTTTCTGAAAGAAAAAAAGATAAACAAGTATTTTTTTTTGTTTAATCGTTTTTTGTGTGTGTCGTTTCGTCTCTCGCTGTATGATTTTTTTTTTGAGTTTTTTTTTTAACAAACAAGTGCACACCTAGTTACCAATAATGCATATAGCATTTCCATTTATTTGAAAGCAGGATAAAAGAGTATTGTAGATTAAATGCCTTGCTCACGGGCATAGGTGCCGCGGCCGGGGATCGAACCTCGGACTTTCCATGTATAGTCAGGCGCCTTAGACCACTCGGCCACGGCACCTCCACGATTGATTTTTACGATCGATTGTGCATTGTAGACAATGCAATCAATCGTTAAAAAAAATGTTCAACGATGATTGCTAAGCTATGCACTAGAGGCCCTTATTTCACATCTTCTTTGGATCACATTTCATTTTTTGTTTAACTTTTTCATTTTTCTCATCTCAACCAATATAATAAGTTTAGTAAGGATCAATTGGAACATTATTTAAATCTGTTGAATCATGACCCCCCCCCCATCTGTACAGGGAGGGGTAGAGAAAGAGAGAGAGAGAGAGAGAGAGGGGGGTGGGTTATCAGTGATATTATATTCTCATGAAATCGGTGCGATTCATAGCAATTTTCCCGTCTGTTTTGAACCTTCATCCAGGAAAATAGTCCTATTAGATGATTCTACGTATTTCAGGAATCAGAAAATGTTTCTTATAAAACCAATAATGGTTGTAAATCACAATTTAGAACGTATACCTTCTAGTTCCTTGACAAGCATTTTGATATAGGACAAGGTTTGAATCGCCAATATTGTCCTTCTGTATCGTTTATTTCACGTCTTCATTATATTTCGTGCGTCATATTCTCCAGTGAATGCTCGTCGTTGTCCCCCCCCCCCCCACTCCGGGGACGGAGGGACCGCATGCGTGTTCCCAAAATATCCGGTATTAAAGAGGTACTTTTTTCGCTGGACAAGTCCGGCCCGCGAATTGTAAAAAAGGGGGTGTATTTGACTTTTCACCCAGATATTTTTTTTAAAGGGGGTGTTTTTCGCCCTCTCTTAGGACTCCTGAGAAATTTAAAAAGGGGGTTATAAAATATTTTGAATATCATAGAAAAATTGATCAAATCCCGAGATCAAATTCCTGAAATTCCTGCTAGTTTTGAAAGCTTGTCCTCCATCATGACGCCAGGGAACCACTATTGTAATGACAGTTTACCTGAGATGAAGGGGTTGGGGTTGTCTGTCCTGAGATAGGGCATTGAGCAGTGTTCCGGATTTAGGGGTGTCTCCAAGGCAGGAAAAGCCCGCGAAGGGGGTTTCAGCAATTTTGGCAGACATGAGATAGGGGGGGGGGGGTGCTTTCAAAGGGAGGGAACGAGCATAGACGTACCCTAAATAACATTGAGTGGGGGGTCGTTGTATACCGTAAGTTCTCAATGATAATGGATTTAAGACCAAAGAAATTGTGATAAAGGCTCTAGAATATGGAGAAATATTACCCACCGAGATGTTAAGATGGTTAAGAAATCAGAATATACCATGGCGTTTGAACACAAGCAGTGTTAACATAACTAACATAATGTGTCAATATAACACAGGTGTTAAACTAACACCATTAATTTAAAGGATAAGTTTACAACAACAAAAATTTATTTGAATAAAAAGAGAAAAATCAAACAAACATAACACAAACAATTTCATCGAAATCGGGTGTAAAGTAAGAAAGTTATGATATTTTAAAGTTTTGCTGAATTTCACAAAACAGTTATATGCACATCCTGGTCGGTATGCAAATGAGGAGACTGGTGACATTCACTCACTATTTCTTTTGTATTTTATTATAATTTTATGAAATATTCTAATTTTCTCATTGTCAAGTGAAACAAAAATAATTCCTCCCTGAACATATGGAATTAGCATTATTTAATACTATATGGTTCAGTCAAGTTGGTCCATATTGTCAAATTTGTTTTTAAAAAAAAATACAAAAGAAATAGTGAGTAAGGGACATCATCGACTGTCTCATCTGCATGTCACTGAGTTGTGCATATCACTGTTTTTTTTTTTTTAAATAAGCGAAACTTTAAAATGTCATAACTTTCTTATTTCACATCGAATTTTGATAAAATTTTCAGCGTTATGCTATTTTGATTTTTCTCTATTTATTCAAATCAACATTTTCCTGTGGTGGACTTGACCTTTAATTCTTGTGTGAACTGCTTTGCCGCAATCCCACGTAAACACTGGTTGGTAGAACATCATTGTTTTATAGCCAGTAGTGGCGTTCAACGCTATGAAATCTCCCTATTGTATAATCCATTTAAACACTATATAATAGTCCAAAATGGCGCATCACAACCACAAAGCTCATAATGGAATGATAATTGTTTATGTCTTCACCTCATAATTTTATAAATGCCGTATTGCTTTGAAATGCTTGATTTATTGTATTGTTTGGGGGGGGTGGCAGCGCGCGCCTGATGCTCGCCCTCCAACTGAGCTCTTACTTTTGGGTATATTTTTCATGTTTACAACATTTTTATTGATTGCGATTTATGTCTTATCTGTAAATGTCTGTCAACAAGCTCCTGCAGGATAAATTTGAGCGTTTTACAGTGTACTTTTCATGTGTTTTGAGGTGATGTTTTTTTCAGTTCCCCTCCTGTTCGCCTTACATGCATGCATATTAGACTCTGTGTGTGTGTGTGTGTGTAGTTCACTCTCATTATCAGAATTTTCCCATTGAAACTAAATTGCATTGCATTTGTTGTGTTTCTTTTGTATAATAGCACTCAGCTATTACACTCTCGTTGTTGCATTGGAATCAGTTATTAATTGGCTCAGCAGTAAAACGGGTATGTGAATGTGTACAATCAAAGGGAAGTATATTGGTAATCCTATACTTTACTGCTCCAATTCTATATCAACTCACCATGTTAGATTGCTTATTTGTAGGAGACATCAATCCAAATCTAGGCCCTACTGGTGATTTTTCCTCTTCCATTTCAGATGTTAGACTTCGATATAGGCCTACAAATGAATTTCTTCACTCATGTAATTCTATGAAGTGTTCTGAGAAATGGCGTGAGGAAAACACGAATTCTTGGACGAGGATTTTGTCCTTTGGGATAGGGCGGAAGCCGGAGACACATAGGGGGTTCCATGACAATTGCTCCGCCGATATTTGCTCCCCCGACAATTGCTATTAAAGCAAAATGCGACTACTGCTCCGCCGATAGTTGCTCCGGACGATTGCTCCGCCGATATATGTTCCGCCGACAATTGTTCCGCCGATATTTGCTCCACCGATATTTGCTCCATCGACAATTGCTCCACCGACAAATACTCCGCCGTCAATTGCTCCAACGAAATTTGCTGCTCATCCTTGTCTGTATACATACGTTTCGAAAGTTTTGATACACTGTAAAAAAGGTCTACCCAATATTGGATAAAATTTGAACATGCATTTTGGTTGGGTAAAAAGATTTCCAATATTTTGTAAATTTTACGCAATGTTGCATTGAAATATCCCAATATGGGGGGAAAAAAAACCCAGCAAACATGCATGTTCCCTTTCTACCCAATATTGGGTAAAATTTTACTGTGTTTTTAGAGTGTACTGTAATACTGATCCATCGATTTTCAAGGAAACAGCACATTGAAAATGTCCGCTGTATTAAAGGCACTCTGAATTTATTTCTAAGACCTCCTTACAAAAAAAAAGAAGTTATAAGACTGCTGCACAAAAAATATTCATCTGCATCTCGATTATTGCACCATCAATCGGATGAAACACATTGTACCAATAACACAATATCATGATTATACATCCTCGGGAAAAGCTCCAAATACCTCAAAACAGGGTATTACTAACTATTCACTATTTGGTTCGATTTTTCTGATATTTTATGGTGTAAAGATAAATGAAAACATGTTTATTAAGATAGTTAGATTAAT
This sequence comes from Lytechinus pictus, assembly GCF_037042905.1. Lineage (NCBI taxonomy): Eukaryota > Metazoa > Echinodermata > Echinoidea > Temnopleuroida > Toxopneustidae > Lytechinus > Lytechinus pictus. The sequence continues at coordinate 23,146,553 of NC_087258.1, read as the reverse complement.
GAACGATTTGTCCGGCTAATGTTTTAGCAAAAAGAAAAGAGAGGAAAAATGCTGTAACAAATCATTTCTTCATCGGGGGCGATCCTGATGAAGAAAAATACCCGTCTTACAAACATGTTCAGTGCCACGTTTAATCTTATAAGGACCCGTTTTTTCTTACATGTGCCCTTTCTCGTATGAGGTATCACAGCCCTAATTAATTTCCCATTGACTCGTGTGTTAAAGTGGCACTTTAAAAAAGGGTACCTCGACCGGCTCATTTTAAAAATAAATCGGCAATTATGAAGACTACACTTGACGTGATCAAATTGGTCACTTGAGAGAGTAAATTGGCCCTAATTCTTCCGCCAGTAAAAAAAAATAGTTCCATAGTAGTGATATATCTTTCCAATGTGGAAAAAGGAGGTTCAGTAGGTACCCTCCCTAGAATCAGTGTTAGATTGTCAGTCATATCAGCAATATCAAATTTAAAAATCTAGAATGGGTTGGCTCGAATGAATATCTTTTGCCTGCCAGTTGTAATTACGCCCGTGTAACCTTTAGGTAAGTTGTCCTTATTTCGCTCTTTTGATGTCCGATCAGCACCCGTTTTCCTTTTTAGCGTTCTGTTCCCTTCTGAAAGTGCATCTATCAGTTGGATAATCGCTTTCAATCGCTTTTTTGTGTTTTAATTGCCCCTTTAGCTCCTTCTTTTTTCATTGTGAAATTTCTCTTTTGCAGTGTGTTCCTTTTACCTCTGATCAAGTGCCCCGTTTGATCTGGTGTGTCTAAAATATTTTCAGTCTGTTATATAGCCCAAGTTATTTCATCGGTCATGATTGTCTGTTTATTGATTATATATTTATTTCACATCTTTATACAGGGTAATCAATTCAGCTATACACGATAAAAACGTTAACAAAGATAAAAAGCTGGTTTGCAATCGGGCCCTGTTGATCAAAATATACATACAAATTATACAGTACATAATGTGCAAAATAGACAAGAGATAAATCTTTAAAAATCCCAACCCTCTGTGTCGTCATCAGATTCATCAGAAACACACAAACCCACGGAAGCACCAAAACCCACACACCCACACACACACTCCCTCACATACTATGGCACATTCTGCAGACTCGTTACTTACTTGTAACATATAATAATTAAGGTCATTTTGCCTCCGACGAAGATTCTGCTAGGATCGAAAGCTTAGGCCCTTTTTTGACTTTCTAATTTACTCCATCGGCTCTCTTTTATTATATAAGCAGTTTTCAGCAGCTTCTTTTTGCCATATAATGATTAATTTAACACTATAATTACATATTGACATGAGCGAAAACAATCTATACAATTAAGATATGTGAATATTTTTAAGGAATTCAGAAGTCGTTTGAATATTACTAATATATCTGTGGAGCATTGTCGCATTTTACGGAGCAAATGTCGGAAATGTCGAAGGAGCAATAGTCGCATATTGCGGAGCATAATTATGTCGGCGGAACAAATGTCAGTGGAGCAATATTGTCGCATTTCGCGGCGCAAATGTCGGCAGAGCAATTGTCAGCGGAGCAAATATCGGCGGCGCAATTGTCATACAATCGGAGCAGTTGTCGGCGGAACAATTGACGGCTGACCAGTTGCCTGCGGAGCATTTTCTCGGCGGAGTAGATGTCGGCGGAGCAATTGTCGAGTCCCCGTTGGGGGATCACCCCGGCCTGTGGAATTGATTCTATTCTCGTAATCCTATAGTCTATGACGAAAGAATGGCTTCATCCTTAGGTCGTGAATTGATGAAAAGGGCGTAACGATTTTCGAATGAAAAGAAAGGCTCAGCTTATATAGTCCATGCCTCGCTTAATTCTATAAACCACCACGCACCAGAAAGACCACGGAGTTTCCAACGCACAGCTCCAGTGCAAGAATACACTGAATATCTCGCATGGATGCGTCCCAACCACTGAACTAGAGATACGTATCTCTAGTTCAGTGGTCCCAACTAAATGTGTATCTCCTATGGCTGGCTTCGAAGCGTTGTGTAAGCCATTTTGAAAGTGAACTGCCGAAAGGAACAAATCTATTTTAAAAATTATTAGTTTTTTAAAAGTTAAACTGTTTCAACAGGAATATTTTTGGGGAATAACACAGACTAGTTGGGTAAGTGATTATAGTTTCTAATGTGACTGTTCTTGTTCTGAAGACTGAACGTCCTCTTGAACGTATGTTTACTTTGTCGCCGTTCACTGTTATAATATATATATATATATATGTATGGTTTTTCAAAAAGTTTGCCTGATGTTTATAATGTTGACTTTCAGTGAATTCATGTAAAAAAAAGTGACTTTCTGTTATCCCATGTCCATAGTACTGCAGAAAATACATGTTTCTCTGACATTCTCATGGGAATTCTCTCAAATAATGTATATTTCTTTGCATTTGTCACGGCTGGAGGAAAGAGGGGGATGTGGGTGGCACGATGAACCTCTGCCATTGGTTGCTATATAACAACAGACAGACAGTCCCTCGTATAGGAATCGCCGCCATACTACTCTGGACTGTTATACATTCCGTTTTGTCTTGTGATATACAAGTATAACCTCTGTCGTGTTGATATATGCTGATTATCATATTACCATGATTACAGAAAAAAAACATGAAGATAAAACTTCCGTTCAAATACTCTGTAAGAAAAACGAGTGAATTTTCACTCGCTTTTCACTTTCATTAGGTTGTTATAATTAAAAGGAAGCTCACAAATAATACTAACGATAATATTTTATTTACCCAGGGTGGCCACTTCAGTTGTTGTTGTTGTTGTTGTTGTTCGTTCATAGAGTGAACAGTGGAGAAGGACATGCTCTATAGTTTCCCTGTCTCTGTTGCAACTGCAGTTAGGTGAAGGGTGGTTGTGAGGGAAAATTCTGTGCATATTGTCGTTGAGTTTGGTATGTCCTGTGAGCATCCTCATCAGCTTCACTTCTGAAGCTCCACTTCAGTTTGGAAACTGCTATACAAGCGAGCCATGCATGACATAATAATGTTATTTTGACCCTTCTCTGATCTAAATGCCGAGCGCCTATAGCAAGAAGGCAGAAGGTCCCGTTTTTTAAAAAAGTCTTTGGTATGACTCGGCTGAGGATCGAACCCACGACCTCCCGTTTATGAGACGGACGCCCTACGTCTGAGCCACCATACAAAAATTTTGTTGAAAATAGCAGAAAAATAATAAAATACGTTGGTGGAGGCTTTAAGAAAATCCATTAATCCATCAAACATAATAAAACAAGTTATTAGAATTTCATTTTTTATTTGTGACGTCATATGCGAGCTGTAACCCCATATAAAAGTAATGAAATAAATGTATTGTGATTTTCTTTAACAAAATGTTTTTATTATGCCTTCTATATATCATTAGATGAATTATTTCACACTTTCTCGTGAAATTATATATATATGTATATATATATATATATGGTTGTTATTATTAAAGATATATACGACGATATATGTATATATCGTCGGCAGTCTTCCGAACCGTTGTATCACACATACGACGGTGCAAACCCGTTTCAAAGAAAATCGACTTTAAAGTTTACTATAATTCACACTCAGTAGTTAGTACCCCAGTCTTACAACATATTCATCGCTAGACAAATACATGGTTGGAAAGACCAAGACAATTGCTTGACAATGGTATCCTTATTTTTACACAAAAGCAAGGATCAGAGAAAATAATCGCAAAAATGCTACATGCTTGTAATTTCGGTTTCAGCGGTCTAGATTTCCCCCGTACAAAAACGCCATAGGGAATACAAAAACCCTGACCGCGATTTCAATGCGCGCGGCCAGCCAAAACGTCGTATCACTTTTCACATGCAAATTCAATGGAGTGCAGATGGCCGATACGACAGTTTGGCTGACCGCGCGCATTGAAATCGCGGTCAGTCAAAACGTTGTATCGCTCTGTTATAGTACACGTTTCAATGGGATTTGCGCATTTTATTTTAAAAAAATATATATTTTCAAAAATATTTGTCTGGTATTTTTACAACATAGTTTTCTTCAGGGTGAACTACCCCTTTAATTCCATACAATCATAGGAAATGAATGTCATGTACGTGTTTCATGGATTTCCATCATATTCCTTTGTGACAATTTAAGTTATTCCCCTCTCTCTCTCTCTCTCTCTCTGCAGGGTCAGATCCCTCGTAACCCTAGGGATCCTGTATTGTAAGCGAGGAGTGATTCCTACAAGTTCCAACACTTAAAGATCAACTGCACGTTCCATGACGGAGCTACCATCCATCTCATTGCTTCATCCACGTCTCGACAGTTCTGTGTAAGATGACACGATAGAGCATGCTCAGATATTTCACTCGCAGGATTTTCAAGATGGGGAACAACAAACAGATTCATGTGGTTATTTGCTTACTCGTTCCCCTCTCTCTTACTACCGTATTCCTACTGACTTCAGATGAATTCAAAAGAAGTTATAGGGCCATGCAGCTTCGCCCGACAGCGTGCAGCTGCTCGTCATGTGCTGCAACGACGCGATCGTTTTCTGTTGAATGCGGGAATAAACCTGCAACCGAGGACGTCATGGAAGTCCGCACCAAGGAGGAGATCAACAACTCTTCCACAAACTCTACACCGGATGCAAACACTGATGCCGGTGGGTTGATTACTTACAATGACAATCGAGTGCTTTACAAGTTTTATAAAGCTACTTGGGACCCTTCGTACAAGTGCGTGATTAAGATGGTCAGGTTTCACAAGATAGCGGATGGCAATGTTTATCACAACCATGATAGGAACACTTTCGATTCGTGTCAACAAGGAAAAGGCAACACTTGCGCCGTAGAAGCAAAGTACACCCGGAATCTGACGGATTTCCGGGATGCAGACGTCGCCATTTTGATGGAAGGGGCATTTAAATTCATTGATTTGGAGAGTGCTCTTCAAGCAAGGCCACCGGGACAGCTTTGGGTGTTGTATTCTAGAGAGTGCCCCATGCACGAATCGCAGTTCGTTCCACCTTTTGCGGGTAACCCATATAATCTTAGCATGACGTACCGATCAGGGTCGGACGTTAGATTGCCGTATGGACAATTTGTGAAAGATAAACTGAGTGGGGTGAAGAATGGTAATAAGTCGAGGCTGATGATGTGGATGGCGTCACGATGCAAACCGTTGGGTTGGGAGAGAACTGAGTTTGTTCATGCTCTGCAGAAGCACTTAGATGTGCACATTTATGGCAGATGCGGTACCTACGATTGCCCGCGTGACTGGAGAGTTTGCCTGAAGGAAATGCAGAAATACAAGTTTTACCTTTCACTCGAGAATAGCGAATGCGCCGAGTACATCACAGAAAAGTTGTGGAAAAATGCATATGCGACTGGCATGGTCCCTGTTGTCTTCGGAGCGAGGAAGGAGGACTATGTCAGGTTTGCGCCACCGAATTCGTTCATCCATTTAAACGACTTCAAGACAATGAAAGAATTTGTGGATTACATTAATTTATTGGATCGAAACGAGACGCTGTATAATAAGTACTTCGAGTGGAAGAAGGTTGGGAGAGTTACTCTAGGCATGGGGTCAGAAAGTGCTCTGCACCCTCAGCATCTGTGCGACTTGATAAAGAAGATGGTGGACAATTCGGTCTTTCCTCAGAGATCATGGCAGTGGAGGACACCCGACTTTCCTACATGGTGGAATCGGTCCTGTACTCGCCAAACGGAATTACTAGGAGTGAAAATATAGATTGGAATTTAGGAAATCACATTAACTACGAATATGTGAACAGGTGGGTGCACCATGAAGCTGTTCGTAAAGTTACACACGACTTTACGCACAACTGGAAAGTCTAAGGTCATAAATCAATTACATCCGTAGGGATATCACAAAGCACAGTCGTAAGTACATGAAAAGTCATTCGTATCTTACGAACAGCTTTATGAAACACCCACCTGGACCCCGTCTTATAAAGAGTTAGGATTGATCTAATCAACCACATCTCTATGGAAATCCATCAGTGTCATAATTTTTTCTACAGGAAATATGCACAATATCCTTTGTAAGCAAAGAGAAGCACAGTGAATTTTTAAGAAAACAATGAATATACATCATAGTTGGAAAATATTTTGCACAAACATGTTTTTGCTGGCCGTCCATAGTTGTGATTGATTGGATCAATCGTTAACTCTTTGTAAGACGGTGCCCAGGTAACCAAGAACCAATTCAAGGGCAATATCCCACGCCGACACATTGGACATCGCCTATAATTCTCTAATCACTTTTCCTACTAGAAATGACTGTGTGTCCCACAGGTTGTCTCGCTGTGTAGAACACAGGATGAAAAAACTTTCACAATGTTAAACTGAAACCTAAGTTTAACAATGTTAAACTAAAACTTAAACTTGTGGTCTAGTGGTTATTACAAATCTCGTCTTTCAATGAGGGGGCGTGGGTTCGAATCTCAGCCACGGCGTGTTTTCCTTCAGCAAGAAATTTATCCACATTGTGCTGCACTCAACCCAGGTGAGGTGAATGGGTACCAGTCAGACCGCAGGTCCCTATGCTAATGAGCAAAAAGGCCAGATTCATCCAAATCATCTCGTGGCTGAATCCTCCTCCTTGCAAAATCTCGTGATTCGTGAGATTTTCTTTCTCTAAGAATTTACCTGTTTTAATCTCAAGTTAAAAGAAATATTATTGGACCATCAGATAGAGTAATGTTATTCTTTCATATGGGTCATTTATTTTGTACAAAATATTTTGATAAATGTGTAAATTTCTGGCCTGAAAATGTGCCTCAAAACTGAATTTTCTTCCTCTGTTTTCTTTTTCAAATTGTGAAAAACTTTTTATTTTGAGCCTCAATGATATATATATCACCATAAAGCTGAACTTCTGTACTTTCTCACAATGTCACTCTTGATATGCGGCACCTTTTAATCGGGTCAAGATCACACTTTTCCCACCAAGGTACAAGACGAGATTTCTGAAATTTTGTACTTGCATGAAATCCAGAGTTCTGATTGGCTGGATAAGGTTCACAGAACAACAGGCGCGGGTAATTGGAGGAGATTACAACATGGGAAGTGTGACCTTCCCATGAACCCAGGCACTGGAACTGTTGGAATTTGCCAGTGTGTGGTCTCTTTGACCAATCAGAGTGCAATATTCTTGTTTTTTCAAGCTGCTTTATGTACTTGGCCAATGAAAAGTGTGATCTTGACCCGATTAAACCAATTCTTATTTTGAAACCTCTCAAGTCATGAATATCACTTGGATAATAGAAGCCAATTTCTTGGGACCTGCCGTCTGACTGGGTACCCGGCAGGATTAATTCCTGAAATGCACCAAGCGCCTTTAGCAGCTGGAGCTACAGCCGGGGTAATATATAGTTCGCCATTGAATAGGAAACTAGATAATTCGGCGCCTCATAAATGCTATATATTATTATTATCATTATTAAGTATTTTAACCGTGAAAATCACATTCTCACATGGACCAGTATGTGAGCCCACACTGTGTGAAATGATAATTATGTACACTGTTCAACTGAAGCTGCATTTTAACAGTGTAAATCACATGTTCTTATTGCCGATTTTCATAACTTATTTTGTTTTTTAAGATCATTCCATTAGGAATCATCCAGGATCCATAAGGGTTTATAATTTACCACCCTAATTCTTTGCTCTGAGTTAATGTTTGTTTTTTAGTATCGGAACAGTTAATGGGTTAAGTAGTGTCAGAACGAGTAGATAGGAAAATCTTGACGAATGGTGATTATCAATATATCGCAGTTTTCCAGTAGTTTTTCATCAAATCCAAGTAAGGCTCAATCATAAGAAACATGCAATGTCTAAAGAAAATGTTTAGCTTCTCATAATTTTAGCACAGAGTTAGACTTGGGTCTATAAGTTAGACTGGACTTTAGAGTACAGGCCCTTTTTGGACATGAAGAATAATATTCTGGATCTCGTCAAGTTAAGCATGTTAAGGGAAGCTTGAAAGTGCCATCTATGGCGAGATATTTTTATCCTTCTAAGTCGACTAGGTATAAAGTTGTTTATCGACATGGCAAGATACACGGTGGACGTAACTCGCCACGTCGACATATTTATATATATATATATATTGAAGTCAATTTGACAAATTTTTATCTCATGAAATACATTCAAACCTGTCCGTAAAGTCCATCTGTCTCCAGGGCCCCGTCTTACAAAGAGTTACGTTTGATCCAATTAATCGTAACTTTATGGATATCCATATTTGTCATAATTTTTTGTTTAGGAAATTTGCCCAATGTCCTTTGAAAACAAGAAAAGGCATACTGAATTGTCAAGAAAACGTTTAATGTAGGAATATGCCTCATTACTATAAAATATATCGAAGAAGCATGTATTTTAGATGTTGACGTTGCTGGCTTTCCATAGTTGTAATTGATTGGATCAATCGTAACTCTTTGTAAGATGGGGCCTAGTGCTCATTTATTCTGTTCCCCTCGGGTGGCCATAATAGATTTGCCAACTAAGTCGATTTTATAAGGATAGCGAGTTGACATGACAATAAATATGAAATATCTTACAATTTTGTAAAGTAAATGGCACTTTAACGCTACCACAGTGAATGAGGACGAGCTGATTCTCGAGCTGAATCAGCAACGGGTTTTAGCCAACTCCTCTTCCGTGTATACTCTTGGACGCGTGCAGGCCTATAATACCTTGGAAGCAATAGATCAGCGGGGTCTGAATTCGTACATTATGGAGTTTGCGCAATTGCTACGCAGACGCTTTTTACAACGCATCAATTCCATTGATAATGCAAGTCAAATCACAATGGACAACTGAGGGGGTTTTGTCGAAACTTGGAGGACCAGGACTTCAGATTGTCCGTAGATACGGTCCGGACGAAAATTGGAAATATGTCGTTTGTCCAGAGTACAGGACCATACTGCAGTTTTGATTCACCGATTTTTTTTTTTTTTTTTTTTTTTTTTTTTTTTTTTTACAAAGGTTGATTAGTCATTGAAGGGCTGCCGACAAAAGATTCTGCGTCTGCCCTGTGATTTAAAAAAGTCCTTCGTGTACGAGTTCAGACCGCACTGGCAAAGTCAACACGACTTAGATTTTGTCTTTTCGGTAAACCCTCGTTATTTTCAACAACGCAAATTACGAAGGTTTGTTCATCCGTCAAGCCATGAGGTTAACTTTTTCGAAGGTTCGATAGTCCGAAAATAAAATAAGGCTCATTACTACGAAAATAAGTAATAACTGAACACAAGACATTTTTAACACTCGAAATGAAACACTATTACCAAACTTTTGGCGTGTAATCTTACACCCAAAGTAGAAAAAGGTGCAAAAATGCGTGTTTTTTAAACTATTATTTGCTCCAAGAAATGCTCGTTTGCACCTTTGAAGGTGCATGATACTTGACATTAAAAAAAGTTCAAATTTGAACCTTTATTACATGGTACATCTCTGCACCCTAAACAGTGCGTATAAAAAACAGTTTACACTTTGAAAAAGCCCTGGGAATTAAAAAATATACAACATGTGGGTAATTTGTTCACATATAACCGTGGTTTTGGGTCTCATCTATCCAATGAAAGTAAAAGTTTTGACAGAATGTTACACTTGAGTGAGCACTGTCCATTTTTTAAAGCTCGCAGATATCTATCTGCGCAGAAATGCTCGTTTTCATGCTGTGTCAAGGGGAAAGTGCGAAATCAAACTTACCCTGCGAAACATTTCTCGTACATTTCCCTTGCACTTTTAGTCAATTGAAATAAAACGGACCCATTCAACCATTTTGTAACAATTTTCCACCAAAAATTGAAATCTGAACACTTAGTAAGCACAACCTTTACCCTTTTTGTGCCTGCTGGATCTGAGGACAAAACTGAATCTGAACAAAAGTTTATATCAGACATCTCCAGCATTTTTTCAGTTTTTATCATTTAAAGTGGGTTTACATTTCATTTTTCATTTAATGCTTGTTTCTTCGCACTTTTCCCAAGCTTGAAAATGATTAACAAAATAAAAATCAAGCCTAAGTCATTTCGTGTAAATCACAGCTCAGTGGAAAGCAAATATCGTCACGTTGACCTCGGTGTGTGGGGGAGTGGGGTGGGGCGCAATGCACTCTTCGAAGTGTTTTGGGCAAGGAGACAAGTTAAAAAAGGTAAAAGAGATCTTCAAATTAATGTCACTAGCTAACTTCCACGTGTTCTTCATGATTAAGGTCTACTTTTATTCGCATAACTATTTCAAAGTTCTGCGCAAATCATTTTTCACTAACTTTTCAAAAGTAAGTGGTGCTCACTCAAGCGGAAATATTTTTCGACAGTTATATCGTCATTTGATTAAATGGATCTGTACCAATGTTAGAATGTGGAAAAATCTTCAGGATATTACAAATGTATAATTTTACAGGATATTTTCTAAGTGTAAACTTTTTTATACGCACTGTATAGATGCTTAAGTAGCTAATTGCACCCTTACAGGTGCACAAATGAGCAGAATTACACTCATTAGCACACCTTGGGGTGCTGCTATCATATCAACCCCTAGGGTTCAGATTTGAACTCATATTTCCTAAAAATGTGCAAGCATACAAATCTTGCTTGATTTTCGGACTATCGAACATAAATAAAATAACGAACCTTATTCCGTTTTCGGATTAAAAATGGTTGGGCCTATTAATTTGTACTTTAAGATTAACAGTAGTTGAATTTTTCCACTCTGACATAATATATTTGTAAGTGTGTACATTTTTGATTGGTAATTCTCATCGCATTTTATTTCCATTCGTTATGTTTGTGATCCCAATAGCCATGTACATGGTTTTTCTTTTACTATTCTCAACTCATACTTAGTGCCTTATAATAATACCCTTTCTTGATAGAAATTAAATCAATTTGACATCAAAACGTGAACGATTTCGCTGGTGGAGTACAGTAGCTGTTATAAGATGATGATGTTAGCGATGAATTATGACGATGATGTCGGAGATAATCAAGACGATGACGGTGACAATGATGACGATGATGGTGATGACGATAATGGTGATAATGATGGTGGTGATGATGGTGGTGATGATGAAGATAATGATGATGGTGTGATGATGATGATGATGATGATGATGATGATGACGATGATGATGATGATGGTGATGATGATTATGCTTTAATATGCTTGATTTTTTCTTTTCGTGATTAGTTAATGTTTTAATCATTATACTATGCACGATTGCGTCGGTGCTACACCTGCGATGACGAATGGAGAACATGATGATGAAGCTGATGTTGATGGAGACTAATTTTGATTGTAGTAGTATTTTTGTTGTAGTGGTAGTATTCATATGACACTGCAAAATTTTGAGCAAATGTAAAAATAAGAAAACATATATACATGTAAAAGGGGCACCGTATGGTCCTTGTTATTCTGAGAGTGAAAAAGGGGCGGAATAAAGGAGTGCTCTGCTGTTGATATATACAAAAAAAAGGTTTCACTGGTGAAAACATAAAAGTGCCCTTTCACCCGCAGTATGCTGATTCCTTACACTTATTGGTAAAACAGTGTTCTTGTATTACATGGTGCTGGTTATAAAATACTGAATTCTGGACAAACGACACAATTTGCAATTTTTGGTCAGCTTCGAAACTTACGAAGAAACTGCTGTTCCGGTTTCACGTGAAAAGACTGCAATACTTTATTTTGGGGGTTGCATTTTGAATTGAATTGAATTGAAATAGTTTATTAAGAAAAATTCATTGTAGCTAAAGGCTGAGTTGCGAAATTGTTTACAAAGTAAAACACAAGATAGATACAATATCAATAAGCATAACAAAATGACATGTGAAAATATATAATAAAATCAATGTTATTTGGTCAAATTAAAAAAAAGGAGTAAAGTAGAATTGTTTGTATATATGGTATAACAATAATCAATATTTGTCCACAATATGATTCTATAGTAAGTATATAATTTATGTGCTCGCATGAGCCAAATAACAAACAGAAATTATAAACAAAGGATATTTCTATCAAGAATTAATATAGAAATATAATATATTATGTAACTGTGCCGGAATAAGTAAAAGAAAAATGAAAGGATGTATATAAGGTTGGTAGACCTACATAAAGGATTTTTTTTTTCATGAGATAAGCGTATAAATGTAAACTGAATTTAAATGCAGCTCTCTGTGCAACAGGCCCCTTAACTGCTATATACTGCATAATATACTACATACAGTGATCACCTGTGCCCGTTTCAACGGACTCTTGCCAAATTACGGTAATTCCTCCTCTGGCGGGTTTCTCTCTTGAAAGAAACAAATCTAAAAAGGGGGAAAACGAAGCCCTTGCTGGAAACAACTTCGGATAAATCTCTGGTCCCTTTTGTTCTGTAGCCCTGGAGGTTTCGTTAGGTTGTCCCGTTTTCCTAATAAGGGCACAGGGGCTGGTGTTGGTCTTACAACTTACTAGTCGGCTTCTCTGATCAAAGTTTGTTCAGTCTTTTGGGATTCCTTTTATATCTCCTTCAAAGTATGTTTGTTTACTTGTAATTTGAACCAATAACGTGCAGATGGCGGGGCTAGGGGGCATGGACCCCCCAAAAAATAATAAGGGGGGGGGGAGAACGGTAAAGAAAAATGTGGAATATATAAATATGTCAAAATCAATCACAAAGGTCAAAAGTTTTTGATCGCTCGCTTCGCTCTTTCCCAGCTTTTTAAAAATGTTGTCCCCTTTCGTCACGTCTGACCCCCTTAATTTTTTTACGTAATACACCACGGGTTTGAATATTCCATTGTTTGCCCATCTTATATGCGTCTAACGAACGGATGTCTGAATTCTCTATAATTTATCACAATGATGTTATACAAACAACATAGCGAGTTTGGTCAAAACCTTAAAAATGAACAAAAACAACCAACTATATCAAGCAACATTGGTGTGCACCTCCTTAATGTGGTAGCCTTCTCACTCAGGCTCTGAAGTTTCTCTATTGTTTGGGAATAATTTTGCTTTATTTTGGTATTTGTTGTTATTTATTGATGTTTTATTGGTCAAGGAACAGTGTAGTCAATTTCTAAAGAATAATTCTGTCTACAACTTAAGGCCGTAGCCAGGATTTCCTATGAGGGGGTTCCGAGTTATTAAGAGTGAACCTTTTTATTTTTATGATATTTTTTTGTTACTATAAATGATGCAAGCGCGAAGCGTGAGCTTAATTTTAGTGTGCATGGTGTTTAGATCTAACAACGGGTTACAAAGCACCGAAAAGGAGTATTTAACTAAATAATTACTGCAAATGCAAATAGGCATATGCTGACCTGAAAATTTGATATTTCAAAGACTCTTAATTGGGATTCAGGAATTTGTTACATATCTTGCTCATAGGCGGCGGAAGCGAGGGGGGGGGGGCGTGTCCCCCCTAAATTTTAGGTGGGGGGACGTTCCCCCCTGAATTTTTTGTTGATAACCTTTTTTTTTTTTTTTTTTGCTTGTCTAAATTTTTTTGTGGTCCCCCCTAAAATTTTTGGCTTCCGCCACCAATGATCTTGCTAATCAAATAATGCGAGCGGTATCGAGAGCTGGACATATTTTTTTATATTCAACACTTTTTTAATCATGAACAGGATGCGTAATTGCATATTTGACTGAAACACATTATTATGAAACTCGAATCGCCGGCAGTATAATTTGTGCATAATGACTTAAAATCAAAAGATTTTAAGTGTCTTGTTTCGTTCACTTTTCTTAACTTTTAAATACCTTTTCTCCTCTCCATCTCTTTTTTCCTTCCCCCCCCCCCATTTTTTTTGTTTGGGGGGGGGGGCTGTTGGGGGAACCCGCCTAGCCACGGCCCTGCGTCTTTGTATATTTTGAGTTTAATTATTCACAATGGTTTCTGTACTTGAACTGTAATGTAATGCCCATACACACAGTACAGTGTATAACCTCTATAGTGAATCTTATTGTGCCTTGATCCATTGACAGTTGTTCTTTGTATCCCATTTGGATCTTCTGCTGAGCTTGAACGCTTCTTTTGTACATACCCGTCTTGATTACTGCAATATTTTCCAACCTCCCTCATAATTGCGGGATACTTTGTTCCACTTCAACGGGTTCAAAAGCTTTGCTGCGAGATTTATAGTCTCTCTCTCAGTATGAAATCCGAGCACATAATATAACCCCAATTCTGCGTCCTCTTCATTGGCTCCCCATATATCTCTTTCAAAGTTCTCCTTAATTCTTACCTACAAAATTCACAACAAATCCCCCAAAATATCTTACAGATCTCAATTCTTTACGCTCTAGTACTTCCTCAAGACCTCTCCGTTCATCGTCTACAATGCAGTTAACTCCTGGACCTTGAACCTCTACAAAAGATGGTGACCGCGCCTTTTCTTCAACTGCCCCTTCTTTTTGGAATAAGCTACCCCCTCACATTCATAACGCCAAGTCTGTTTGTTAGTTCAAAACCCTACTCAAACCTGCACTGTAAAAACTGTGGTGTTAAAACTGACACCAGTGGGTGTTAATAGAGGACCACACCCTCTGGTGTTAAAATTACACCCTAGAGATTGAATATAACACCAAAGAGTGTACATGTAACAACCAAAGGTGTTGCAATAACACCTATAGGTGCTAAACTAACACTGTCAATCTAACACCGGTGTAAAATAACTGGTGTGGTCCTCTATGTACACCGGTTAACACCGCATTTTTTGCTGTGTACCTGTTTAATAGTTGATTTTTTTCTCCCAAGTACAAACCATAAACAGAATGCAGTACGCTTAGAAACACCTGCGGTATAAGCGTCTTATATATAATTGCCATTATTATTAACAATACAGGACCCGTGAAAAGTAAACCCCGACAAGATTCTATTCAAATTCGCAATAATAATAATAATAGTAATATTAATAATGATGATGATAATAATAATGATGATGATAATAATGATAATGATAATAATAATAATAGTGATAACAATAATAATAATAATAATGAATAACAACTAATCACTGCACTAAAAACACATGTTTACCACATCCTCGTTCACTATAACTTTAAGTGCAATTTTGTGGACCATTTACTTTTACAAACGACACTTGTCTACGTCTCCGTAACACAAGTATATTTGCCTATACAAATTTCGAACGATTTCAAACTGTGTATAGAGTAGTTCCAGATGACGTCACAAACAACAACAACAACAAAATAAAGATGTTTGAATTATTCGCAGAGTGTTGTTTTATATAGATGGCGTCACATTGAGGACATAACAAAGGGAAACCTGTGCGTTAGACCATAAAAACAGTGACTAATCACGGTTTTATTCTCAGGTTTTCATTGTCTGTCCTCCAACATGTCTGCCTGCATGCTTCTGGGAATGCACCAATGTGCATGGCTATTCATGCACATACGTTTTTTTCTCTTTTGATCACACATCATTATAATTTTGATTGAACATTCTATAACATTTGGTGGCACTGGTGGATCCAGTGTGCCACCCCCCCCCCCCTTGAATGTGAAGACATTTTTTTTTATTTTTTTTTATTTTTTTTTTTTATATTATTTTTTTGCTTGTCAATTTTTTTCTGGGGAAATTTCCTTCATTTTGGGTTGAAACCTTTTTTTTGTTCAAATTTTTCTTCGGAAAAATGTGCCCCCCCTTTGGAAATTCCTGGATCAGTCCCTGTTCGGTGGTATACTATTTTATGTTCAAATTCAATGGTTTATTGTTTAAAACTCGAGGGTGTATACCTCTCAGAGAATAGTGGAGTTGTTGTTGTTTGTTTGTTTGTTTGTTTTAACAGGGAATGCACCCCTGGCTTTTCAAACTAAAATGGAAATTGGGGATTACTAGTATTCTGTTGCACGAACGGAAACAATCATCTCCACCTGTAAAAATATTACCAAACTTAGAGGCATGCTGAACATTTAAAATAATGTGGATGTTTAGCGTAGTACGATATTTCTGGATCGACGTGAAATGTCTATGCACTTTCAATAAACAAAAGGCAAAATGGGTGGAAAATGGTGGAAAAGAGCCGAGGAGTGATAACTTTTTCCACCCTCATTAAAAATGCTGTAAATCCTCGGCCCTTTTAAAGGGTGATTACGCCTTCCCATTTATCCTTAAAATTTTTCTAGAATATGGATATAACAAGTGGAAATTTAACTTCTCATGTGGATGAAATAGACATGCGCAGCACGTATCTTATTATGACATCATCAAAAATGCGTCAAACGCGCCAACCCGAGAGCCAGGCAAAAAACGTATTTATTTTATGACGTCATAAGCACTGCGCAGTTGTACAGCGCAGTGACCCAAATTCGTATCCAAGCAATTAATACCCGTAACCTACGTACGTACACACTCCTAAAAAAACATAATCAAAATAACAACACCGTCCCAGATACATATTTGTGTATGCGATATTTTTCTGTTAATTCCACACTCAAGCGAACCCCCACCATCAGGATTTAGCTTTCACCACGGGTTAAACCCTGGCAAACGTTTAAAAGCTATAGGATGATAAAGGATGAAATTGATTGTGGAGTCTCGATATGGGATTTATATCGTACTTAATTGACTTAATGGCGAGTTCGTGCGAAGGTGGTGAGTACGATGACAATTATCGTAGCTTTAGCTTTACTGGAAACCCAATGATGTGTGCAATATTGGGGCATGCCGTGATTGATTTGATTATCGCCTCCGTATGATCTAAAAGTTAGTCTAAACGTTAGTCTGATGGAGCAGGGATATGAACGTAAATCTTATCGATTTATTTTTCAACTGACCTTCTTATGCCATATACCCGAAGCTAAATGATTGTTTAACATCACTGAAAAACAGAACTGTTTGTTTTCCAAAGATATCAATTTAATGTTAGCTTCTACAGTCACACCAGAAGGAGTCGATTCATGTTTTCGATTGGAAGGAGTGACAAATTAATCCAAAATTGTATTACAGAATTTTGTGCGCGAAACGCGCCGGAAAAATTGACATTTTTTTATTATTGTTATTTTATGCCAAGTTGAATGTTTTCATATTGATTTTCAATGCTTTTTTAAAAACATATATGATTTCATCGCGTATTATATATATTTTTAATTAGCCCAATTTGCGGGGAGTGGATTGATTTGTATGCCCCCAATATATTTTCATGAGGCGATCGATCCCCTTCCCCGCAAGGATCGACACCTCTGGTCCTACCAATGAATTCAATTCCAAATCGACCGAAGGCCTATCATTGTTTTATCGGTCTGGAGTCGGTTTCATAAAGATTTATTTATTTATTTATTTATTTTGTTTTATTTATTTTATACTGCAGGGTAGGCCTGTTCAGTTCTTAAAACTGCTTTACAAAGGCGCCCTGCAGTTTAAAATACATGTCAAGATAACTATGAACAACAACAACAAACAACATCAAAAATACAAAATACAAAATATCTAACATCAGAAACAATTAACACCAAAATATAGAGTGGGAAGTGACAATTTAAACATACATAGCATTGTAAATCAAAGGAATATCATTTCGCTCTTTATCAATTCGTATGAAAGGCTTTGCATAATTTTTTAAAAACTAACAAGGAGGTACAAACTTGTAAATTTGAAGGAAGTGCATTAAATAATTTGGGTCCGACATATGCGAAAGATTTTCTTTTATGTTCAATTCTAGCTTTGGGAAGCTGAAGGGGGCATCGTAGAGAATACCGTGTCCTGTATTTCACGGGCCGTTTACATACTAAAGGTTTTAAATAATTTGGAACTAAATCATTCATTATTTTATATACAAGAACACAATACTGATATTTTATACGCTGATCTACTGATTGCCACTTCAGTGACTGCAACAAAGAAATTTGTGATGTATTATAATCTTTTTTCAAAAGCATTCTGGCATATTTATTTTGAAGTTTTTGTATCTTATCTAAATGTATTTTTGCACTGCTTCCCCAAGATGTAATACAGTAATCAATGTAAGGTAAAACCATAGAAAAGTACAGCTTCTTCATAATATCAAAGGACAGTAAGTGCTTAATCCGCCTTACACAACCTATTGCCCGAGATATTTTACAAACGATATTAGTAATATGTTCGCACCAAGTCAAGCCCGGATCGAGCATGACACCTAAGTATTTAATCTTTTTTACATTTTCTAATTGTATGTTCCTGAATTTCACTGACAAATGAGCACCCCTCAACTTTTTCTTTTGACCAAATACCATGGCTTTTGTTTTTTGCGGGTGTAAATGCATATTATTTAAGTCTAGCCATTTACTTATTGAATCAAAATCATCTTGCAAATACTTTTGTACCTCCTTAATTGATTCACCGTGATTAAAAATGGCGGTATCATCAGCATAAAGAGACATTTTAGAATGTACATGCAATTTCAAATTACACATGTCATTAATAAAAATACAAAATATCAATGGACCCAGTATAGATCCTTGTGGGACACCTGATTTTATCTTCAAAAATTCACTGCGACAATTGTTAATCATTACAAATTGCCTTCTGTCTGTTAAATACGATTCCATCCAGTTGTATTCATTGCCAGTAATACCATAGTACTTAAGTTTTGCAAGTATAAAATTGTGAGGAATAACATCAAAAGCTTTGCGTAAGTCCAAGAAAATACCACCAGTAACATGTTTTCGGTCCATTTTATCATACAAAAAGTCTGTAATCTCAGTTAGATTTGTTATACTTTAATGAATTAATAATTTCTATAACAACGTTACTATCCGCCAATCAAATCAAAATTAATGATTTAAGTAGTTAAACTGCTTGTGCAAATATGTTACTATAACACGTTTTGTGAAACGGGCCCCTGGAGTCTGATTCGATGTAACTTTTACATTTTTTTTTTGGGGGGGGGGGGGTGTGAATCTTGTCTTGTGAAAAGAGGAGGTAGATTTTGCTTAATATATTTATGACAACCTCGCAAAAACAACAAAATTCATTAGGTTTTAAATATTCAGCGACCCTGTCCCGCATCCAGGTGGGGGCGAAAAATCAGTGATAAACGGAATGAGCTTTAAAATATAGAAAAAGAAAGAAGGGATGGAAAGAAAAAAAAAGACATAAATAAAAGGGCAAATTCTCTTTTAAACAATCCAGATTGCCAGCTAAGCCAAAATTATGCAGATCAGATTCGAATCATATTAGATCGTGGAGATTATAACATGAAATATATATATTTATCCCATAATTCTATTTTCTTTGTATTTAACGTAATTGTCAACAAAATATTCATTTTTTTTTCAGCACAAGGCTGGATGGCAGACTGGACGGTGATGGCGCCCTGGCCAAATGCCTATGGAAAGAGGACTCGCTGTGAAGAACTGAATTTATCGAAAACAAGTAGGATCACTATTACTTTTTATGTTTGATTGCCTGAAAATATCAAATGACAACAACAACAACAACAGCAACCGCCATCACAACCACCAACTACAACTAAAATAGCAGCATCGCTAAACCCCAGCAACATTATTGTCAAAAGACCATGCTCCGGGAATCCATTATTTTTTTCTTTGTTTTTCATTTTTTTTATTTGAAAAAAAATCTTGTTGTAAGCCACATCATGGGGATAGGCCTAAAAATCATTGTGTATGCTCACAGGCATTAAAGTAAGCAACGTTAGGGATAAAAATTTTTATTGAAAAGAAATGAAAGTAGGAAAGTGAAAACAAAACTGAAAGTCGATTACTTGAGTGAAATGGACTACCAAAAAGTAACGTTTGTGTTACGTAGTTTTTATTTTTTTATTATTGATAGCAATTCAAATTTCCCGATTTACTCTCATTTTCAAAGTTGAGTATTCGCAAAACTTTTACTGGCCTACTCTCTCAATATCTGTTTCTATGTACGTTATGTTTACCCACGCATTTCTATTGCGAACTTTCCCTTTGATTTCTCTATAATTACAGGATTTCTCGACGACGAATGGACTACACACGATTACATAGACTTCACCGCCATCGTCCTCGCCATCACCCTCCTAACCGCCTCAATCATCGTCTTGATATGTCACTGCTTGCCCTGGATTCTCGCATGGACGTCGAGATGGTCGGCGACCACGCTCGACTCAACGCGTCCAATGAGACTTAGATATAAGACGCCCTCTTACGACCAAATATGGAAACAATGCGACAGCTGCCACCGCTTGGTGCGAATTCAGAGAAAAAAAGTGGACAAAACTAGAACAATGTAGCTGATTCTAGTCAAATGTCAAGGGCGGCTTGTAACTCTTTGTTATTTTTATTAACTTCTAAGAATATCCATGAACACTCTTCATCCTATAACTGCGAAATATCTCAAATATAACTGATTATAAAATTCAAGGTATCAATTTGTCAAATACAGATGTGTCATGTAAAGAGATTTTACCCTTAAAACATCGCGTTTTCTCAAATTTAACCAATACACACGGATGACAAAGGAAAGCACCGAAAAAGTTTGTAAAAAAATAAAAAAATAAATCATGAATAAACATGGTTTTATTTTTTAGGGGGGGGGGCGATATGTACGTCCTCAGTATGAAGGTATGCAGTGGGTGGGAGTGTATTGAGTTTGTTGGCTTTTATTGAACTGCAAAGAAATATATTAATTGATTCCATATTCTCATTTCATGCACAAATAGGCATAATCAATAATAGCAAACAATTTACTTTAAAGAAAGATAGTTATGCAATTCTTATATTATGCCATAGGCAACATACGTGTCAATTTTATTTTTGTCATTTCATTTCATTTCTCATAAACATTTATTTTCATATAAACATTTACATAAAAAAAAAAAAAACATCACGCATTTATCATGGCACGATCGTGCAGTCAACGGCCGAGATCTAGAAGGAGGGGTGGGGTGGGGTGGGGGGTCTTATATAAGCCCTGGCAAGTTATGATTTACTAGAGTCCAATACCCAGTATAGGCCTACACCGTGTAAACACCTGGACATTAAAAGGGGAATCCAGCCTTGGCCATAAAATGTTGTGTTGGGAAGGAGAGAATGGTGAAAGTTTGAAAGAAATTGGACAAGCAATACGAAAGTTATAGCTGCTTTAAAATTGAGATCACTAATAGTATGTAGATTTCAAATTGGCAACTAGGTAAGTAAATTATGACAAGGGGCAAGGACAACTTTCCCATAGGCCATGTACTTTATTATCAGGGATTTGTGGTTTTCTCCTAAGTACCCATTCCCCTGGGGCAGTAATCTAAATATAACCTAGGTAGTATATAGTGTCCTCATGAAAGAAAAATATAATTTGAAATAAAACTTTTGGGAAAAATGACATTTTAGCCATAATGTGTATTGGAGTACATGGAAGAGTAGTCCTTGCCTTACATCACTATGACATCTCATATGCGGCCAATTTGAAGTCTCCATAAATATAGAGATTACCAATATTTACAACTTTTAAAAATTCATAACTTTCTTGTTGTTTGTCCAATATTGTTCAAACTTTCACCTATCAACTTGTCTGATTTTTCTTTTTCATATAAAAACAAGTTTTTATTTGGGTTGGATTCCCCTTTAAGAATGGCACCGATCGTTGTTTTTTTCTCCACTACACCCTATTGAACACAACAATAAAACAGTGTTAAAGTAACAACCAAAGTGTTACACCCATGGGTCTTGAAGTAACACCGGTTAACACTACCGCTTTTGCTGCACTGCAAAACACCGGTGTTGATTTAACAACAACAACCTGGTACCCATATAAGCGTTGAAACAACACCAGTTAAGAATCAAACCGATATTGGTTAAACAGTAATCGGTGTTGCTAAAATGCCAAATTGGTGTTAGCTTTACGCCAAACCAGTGTTTTTTCAACACCACTCTGGTGAGGATCGATATAGATACATGTATACGAGGCTAGTTTTAAATTAACACCGGCGTTTTCGCAGTGTGCGTAACTGTATCACCTTGAAGGCCTTTTCTATTAGAGCATTATCTATATCAATTATTTCTTGCATAATTGAATTTTTGGGTACTTTGCTAATGCGAACCTTGATAAAGGCCTATTTGCAAATCAATTTTTTATGTAATTTTTTTTTCTTGCTCCACTGTAAATCATGCATGCAAGTCCAACAAAACAAAACAATACTAAAGCCAGACAAAGGCTCTGTACCACTTATCTATAGGCCTATTGAAATGTTAGTAGTGTAACCTTCATAACTTTATTTTTTATTCACTCTGGTATATTTCCACTCCCTCGTAAATCAGACAAAGCGGTATTATTCTGCAGGCACAGACCCTTTGTTTTCGCAATTTGCATAGTGCATAATGCATTCTGGAGTTATGTAGTGAGACTAGATTCAATATTAAAGGGAGGATCCAGGCTAGTAGTAGTAGTAGTATTTATTTCCGTATTAAAAGCACAATTATATACAATAAAATACGGTGGATAGCCCACATTCAGCGTGACTGGCAGTCACGCTGGTCTTCCGTGGGGTCCATAACATTTAACATTAACGTATAATTTAGACACAATATAACCACATTAAAATAACAGATGTACAGAAGATAAATGAAAATACAAATATCAACAGTAAACATATTTAGATAAAACACCGCCAAAAAAAAAAAAAAAAAAAAAAAAAGGAAGGGGTGCAAACCTAACAGGGAATGGGGGAGGGGGTACCGGAGTCCATGTGGCTACAGATCAACAATCTTAGATTTGAAAATATTAATACTAGGGGATGATTTAATGTGAAGAGGAAGGGAATTATAAGCCATGGCGCTTTTATACTTGAAGGATCTTTTGAGGTAATTTGTTCTTGGTTTGGGTAATTTAAATTTGGTTCCGAAACGGGAGGGATACGTATGTGATACTAACTCAAATTCATTTCTTAAATATTTCGGAGATAGATTATTCATGATCTTATACATGATAATAAGGGAATGATCGCTTCTTCTTTTGTCCAACAATTGCCAATTAAGTATATCATGCATTTCCAAAATAGATATATGAGATTCGGGTTTAATTTGGAGTATAATACGACCTGCTCTGTTTTGCAGTTTTTGAAGGCGGTCTGTGTATTTCCTAAAGGATGCATCGTAAACAACATCACCATAATCAAAGTAGGGGAGGATCAGTGAACTATATATTAATTTCAGAATCGATTCACTTAGGGATCGCCGCAATCTTCCCAGAAAGCCGACTAATTGACCTATTTTTTGCAACATGTTTTCTATATGCAAATTGAAATTCAAATAATCATCAACTATGATGCCTAGGTATTTGACATGATGAACTTGTTCTAATGGGGTATTATTTAAGGAAACATGAAGGACATTTTGTTTAGAAATCATATTCTTGTAAATGAATGGATACATTTATATCTCAATAAAGAGAGTAAAATTCACAAAGCAAAGTGCTGAAAATTTGATCAACATCGGATAACAAATAACGAAGTTATTGAATTTTAAAATTTGCATTATTCCGGTGAAACAGTTCCGGGCATGTCTTTTATATGAATATTCATTAGGTGGGCTGATGCTGCAATATCCCCACTTTTACTTTTTCATTTTATTACATGAAATTAAGTCTATTCAAAAATTTTCTACCAAGAACTAAAACAATTGGATTGACAACTGATAAAGTGCATTAGTTACTTATTATCTATCTCACCATAATGGAGACACATCCACATCATTTACAAATGTATGAAAAAATGAAACATTTATTATTTCATGTAATAACATAAGAAAAAGGAAAGTGGGGATGTGACATCATCATTCCATCTGATGAATATTCATGACAATGTGTATATAACTGCTTTCTCAAAATATTGATAAACTTTAAAATTCAATAACTTCGTTAGTTGTTATCCGATTTTGATGAAACTTTCAGCATTTTGCTTTTGTGAATTTTACTCTATTTATTTAGATATAAATATTTTCAGCCCGGGTCATCCCTTTAACTTTGGCTGACACATACAGAGAGTTTGGCGTCTAGTCTTCATTCAAATTTCAATTTCAATTTTATTGATTTTCAAAATTTTGCACTTAGTCCAATTAGACCAAATGGTATATGGACTAAATGGCTATTGGACCAACTGGTTATTAGACGAAATGGCATTAGACTAAATGAAAGTAGACCATGTGGTGAGTGGACGAACTGATGGTAGACTTAATGATAGTAGAAGAGTTGGCAATTGGACGAATTGGCATTAGACGAATTGGAAATAAACCAATATAATTATGTGTGCTGCCGATAAAACTGGCCAATCCGGACCTTTCGCATTTCCTAGCAGGAAACTGTCTACAACGCACCAATTCCTTTGAAAATGAAAGTAAAATCACAATGGAGAGCTGAGAGGTTTTTGTCGAAAGTTGGTGGACCGGGACAGCATCGGAATCTCTTGACCTAGACAACTATTATTTATTTGCAATTGTTCGTCCGCGGCAAATCTTCGATGATCTGCTGTCCCAGTCCAGCACTAACTCTCGACAAAAGCCTCATTGTGATTTTAATTGCATTTTCAAAGGAATCGATGCGTTGTAGAGAATTCCCGCGTTGAAAGAGCGAAAACACCCTTTATCAACTACATTCTGCATGTTCTGGGAGACATACAAATATTGCTTGAGTTTGACCATGCATTTATGCTCCTTAGAGTTCACCCAAAATTGGTATTTTGACCAACTCTTTTAAAAAAGTATATAATATTACTTTGGGGAACACAATTGGCTACTTATTTCAAATTTTCAACATAAACAGTATCATTATAAAATCGATACTACTTCTTTTATACTTAAACTTCCTCGAATGTAAGGCATCTTGAGCACTGAAGCAATGCATTAGTGTTGCAAGCATATAAGTTGATCCATTTTCTATGCTTGCAAGTTACATGCCAACCGCATAATCAGTTAAAGTATACGTTAAAGAATCGCCTTTGGTGAGCTCGTCGGTCATTAATTAGTACTCCATAGGCAACAAGTCCGGGGACGTTACCCCCCCCCCCCAATAAGACTTTGGATTTGTGTACAGCATTTAATATTATGAGGGAACCCCCCCCCCCCCCGGGCTATGAAGGAAATCTTGAGAGTTTGCCCTCGCATGCATTTATCGATCTGAAGTCTTCTTCACTCGAAGATAATTAGCACAGAAACAGTCATTCATTAAATTTTAAGAGGCTAGCTACCTAATCAACGTGTATGCCATCGTATTCCTCAAAACTATACCCACTGTAATTACCAACTTGAAATAATCAAACAACGTAATTGAACCTTACAAGTCCATAAGATCACATGCCGTTATATCACGAGTGTTTACATCGTCCAAATAATGATATAGAGCAGGCCTAATATAGAGGTACTCCTGGGAAACCATAGGGAAAATGATTTTCTGTTTGCAAAAAATCAGGGTAGTAGCCGGGGGGAGGGGGGGGGGGGGGTCCTGGGTTCTGCTGAACCCTGCCGCCGCTCTCCAACAGCAAAAAAGTATATGTATATTTATAGAGAGAGATAGTGAGAGGGAGGGAAGGGGGGGGGGGGAGAAAAGAAAAAAAAGAAGGAGGAAAAGTCGTTTATTTTGGCTTCATTGGTGGATATAAATTTTCAGGGTTTCCAATGCCCCCCCCCCCTCGTCCACAATGAGTCGAGTCTAATTAAAGTGATGATGTCTCTTTGTAAAAGGTGAATGTGACAGTACTTGAACCTTTGTTTGTTATTGTATTGTCAGACATAGTAAATTGAGATCTCCTGGTATTTGGTCAGAATGTGCATCGGAAAAAAGGTTCACTTTTTTTTTCTAATTCAGAACCCCTCCCCCACAAGAATACCTGGCTACGGCCCTAAAAAATAAAATGAAAAATTTCTGTTTCTGAATACCTGCAATTCCGCTTCAAATTTTGATCTAATGTGTCGCAGAAAATGCAGAAATGTATTTTTTTTTCACGAAAGTATAAAGAAACAAAAAACTAATTTCAGATTAGATTTACCGGTAAACCGTGTAACGAAATATTTACCTCCTTACAAGCTTGTGTTCGTATCCGTTTCTTATCTGTGAAATCGTGGGGAATAAAGGATTTTTTTTTTAAAACCATATTAGCATGCTAATGGTATTATGCACATGTCTTAAATTGAAAAAAAAAATGGAAATAGCTTGTTTTTCGGGGTTGGGGTAGTAGGGATTTTCAATTGAAAATGCCTAGGCATATACACCTGCCATCTCTCTATCTGCGAATAGGCTCATATGCAGAATCAAACGACGATTCAAAGTCTATCTAAAGATTCCTCATTTTTAGATCGTGGTCACGTAATGTAAGGAACGCCATTAAGTGTCACTTTGCACAGGTAAGTCTGTTACCACAGCGTTCATCTTATCCCCTTTGTATAGGAAAGAACGCGAGTAGACAGGAAGTCTTCCACCTGTTCTCCTCAGAAAGTGCGTTCACACCCGTTGATAATTATGTTTGTAATATCTGCTTATTCATTATTTAAGTTCAAAAGTTTTTTTTCGTTTTCAGCAAGTTCTCACGACGCGTAATTCTGGAATGTTTCCTAAATTATATGGAATTATGTACGAATAAAAAAAAAACTATGAAAACACAGATCTCTTAAATTTAATTGACATTCGTTAAATTGGAATGAACTGAATTGTATTAAATTGAATTGAATTAAAATTAATCAAAATTATATGAATTAATATGAAATGAAATGATTTGAATTGAAATGAATTGAAATTACTTTTTTTTTCATCTAAGGACTTGTCAGACGTTTAATCCGACAATTCCTGTTTTATCCGACAGTTATCATAGTAACAGTGCTTCTCAGCCAATCAAAATCACGAAGAATCATTTTTATCACTGCAGTCATCCTGCTGTTGTTTTAGTGATAACCTTGTCAACGGTTTTTTTTATATGCTGTTTGAGCATGGATAGATTTTTCTATTCTCTTTTGGAAAGACAGAAAGTAATCATCGCTGTCATACAAATACTAAATTATTTTCTGCTTAAGGGATAAGAAAGCTTATTCAGTGCATGATTCCAATTTCGATAATACATGTATGTATTTGCGGAAGGGTTAAATTTTCTCCTGCAATAGATCCATTAATAAAACCATATTGTGATCGGCGATGTTGCGTGTTGGCATGTTTGAGATTTTCTTTTTCGAAAAAAAAAAAAAAAACATATAAGAATGAGTTCAATTCACTGTCTTCGAATATTAAAAAAAAAATGTATCTCGAAAATAAAATGACCAAACATGCAAACACTACACTCTTTATATTTTGATTACACAAAAAAAGTTTGAATTTCTAAATCTAGGCATTATTTTGCCTGTGGTTATTGTCAACGTATACCATGTGAACATGTTTGGATATCTTATATCTTATTTTCTTGAATAAAGAAATTGAGCAAATTTTATTGTCACTTGACACATCCAGTTTTTTATATTCTGCGAAAAAGTAACTTCTCGCATATACATACATACACTGCGTGATTTTCTTTATTTTTCCAAAAAATAATGCTGAGTTTACGTAAGTCTTGCATTAATTTTCTCATATGCAAATGAAGTAATTCATTAAAATGAAGCTCAACGTGATAATATTGCATATGACCTGATCTTGTACACGATGCCTTTATAATTCCGTTGTCTGTTTGTTTGTTATTAACCGAAATCTTTTCCATACTCTCCTCCGAAGTTTTATGAAGTTAAAACTGTATTTTCTACGATTTTTTTTTTCTTTTTTCTAGAACAGGTTGCCTTACAAACACATTCCTATAAAAATATCGCTATAAATATTATGGTCAATGCAAATGAGTTTATAAATACGATTGTATTTTTAACTTCACCTTGCCATTTTCAGAGCTAATGTTGGATCTCATTTGGTAAATAGAAAACCCAGTGTAATAGGGATCTCATTATTGTATCTTCGATACAAAACACGTCTATGCATTTTGCTTTTTATCTCCTTATATTCCAAATCAAACCATTTGTAATGTTTTGGTTGTTCAAGTGCACTGCAAAATTCTTAATACCTTTTTTTTTTCGACCTCATTATAATACATATTCAGTTTTTGATGAATAGGCTACAATTACAGCACGTGAATGTGTCGGATTCCTATGCAAATGTGATCCATCTTACATGTCTCATGAATTCCAACACGAAGGAGACCTTGTTATATACGTTGTTCCCCTGCTGTTATTATGTAAAAGGAAAACATTTCTATCATCATTGGTTTACATGCGCATTTCTACATTATACCAATGCGAATGAGATTATTCAGCTGTTACATTTCAAAAGCGACTTGCCCTTTTCAGAGTCAAAATTCCTCATTTGGTACAGGGTCCATTTCTATTTGCCCTATTTTAACATAAATTCCTGCATGACAGGGATCTCATATAATTGCGTCTCCGATACGTTTCCTCACCTCTGCTTGCTATGCATTTTTCTCTTTATTTCTTCCCATTTGAAATCAAACCATTTTGGCATTGTTTATTGTCAGATGTATTGCAAAAAAATCTTAATTGCACTCAGATGACATTATCATAGGTTCTGTTTTTTATGAATAGGTTACAATTTACAGCACGTGAATATGTCGAATTCCTATGCAAATGAGGATCTTTAATGCTCGTACCTATACACTACTATGCTTAATAGAAACCTTGTTTTACCGTTCATTCGCCCCTACTTTTTGTACATCAATGTTAACTTATATTGCTCTTGACATTCTCTATCATCTATTGCTTTACATTCCAACCACATTCATTTGTCAATGACATCTTTTTTCTTCTTTTTTTTCTAAGAGGGCAGGATTTTTTTTTCCATTCCAAAATGCTGTTTGACGCCAGTTTACGAATGCACAGGATTATTATATTCCCTTATTCGTCAGCATGAATCTGATTACATCATGTGCATCTATTGTATGGGTTTGTTTATGTACTAGTATTAGTTCCATCGGCGTCTATAAATTTCTTCCACATAATTCCTTATATATCTATTTTGCCTCCCAAAATGTTCTTCCGAGGCTCCAGTAAGCTGTAATATGCATATAAATATATGTGTGTATATTTTGCTTAAACACTACCTTTTCTCCATGATATATCTTCTGTTATTCAAGGTATAATGATGTCATGAAACGATAGAAAAGTATATTTCTAATCTAATTACTGTTTTCTATCAATTCAAAGATATTTTTAGTTATCATTTCAACCTCATAGTTTTACACGAAAATTAGGAAATTAAAACTATATCAATAGATTCATAGACTTTTAAAACCTTTTTTTATGACAATGATTAATTTATGCACCGGCCCCGAGTCTGTCAGATCGTCACGCAAAGGTGAACATGTATACGGACTCTTTATTCACTGCTTTTAGCCTACACCTCTTGCACTTGCACACACCGAGCACTATTTCGCTTACTTCTTTAACTCGCCATATGCCATACATTGTTCTTTCATGTTTGACTCAACAGATTTACTGAATGCTGAAATCTTTTCACCCCAAAATAAATATTATACAGCTAACGAATTCAATAATGCTTTCAACAAAACAGTTCCAAATTCTATTCCAGATTACTTTAGTTTAATGCACGTAAATATAAGAAGCTTACAGAAAAAATTTGATACGCTTTGCGAACTTTTATCCATTCTTGATACATTTCCATTTTCTATCATTGGTCTCACAGAGACTTGGTTGCATTCAACGTCACCTCCCATTCTCAATATCGATAACTACAAATTTCTCCACATTGATCGTAAAATTGGTAAGGGGGGCGGTGTCGCTTTCTATATTCATAATGATTTGAATTTCAAATTAAGACATGATATTGAGCTGAAAAATATAGAATCCTTATTCATAGAAATTACTAATGCTAAAAATAAAAATAAAATAATTGGTGTTATTTATAGACCCCCAATCAGTTTAGCTGAAACATTTTTAAATGAATTGGAAGCCAGTCTTGATTCAATTTCGCGTGAAAACAAAGATATTTATATCATGGGTGACTTTAACATTGATCTATCATTTCCATACAATGCAATCGCTCAACATTTTACAAATCTATTATCATCTTTTGGACTTCAACATCTTATAAATAAACCTACTAGAATTACAAACGTATCCAATACAATACTTGATAATATTTTTTCTAACGCACTTGATAATAACAATAATGGAATAATTTACTATGACATTTCAGACCATCTGCCTATTTTTGCAATGTATCCAAACGATAAACGCCAACTCAAGGCTACTGACAAATCATACACTATAATGCGAAGGAAAGAAACCCATCGTAATATTGAGTCATTGAAGGCAGATTTGGCTGAAGAATCTTGGCAAGATATTTATCTTGAACATAATGTTAATGACTCTTATGAAAGATTTTTGGACAAACTTCTTTATTATTACGAAAAAAATATGCCATTAATAAAAATTAAATCGAATAAAAAGAAGAGCAAACAACCTTGGATTACCCAAACTATAATCAAATCCATATTTACTAGAAATAGATTATATAAAATATCAATTAAATCGCCTACAACTGAAAATATAAATGAATACAAAAAATACCGCAATAAATTAACATCAGTTATACGCCAAGCTCGAAAATCCTACTTTTCTGATAAAATTGAAAATAATAAAGATAATAATTATACATTATGGAAATCTATAAAAGAAATTTTAGGTAAGAAAAAGGAAACATGTGATAACGTTAATTTCGTAGACAATGGTCAACAAATGCAAGACTCCTTTGATGTTGCTAATGCATTTAATAATTTCTTCAATAATATTGGCCCAAAACTAGCTTCAAAAATAACATCTAATGATGATGACTTTTCTGTATATTTAAACGATGTCCCAGAACATTCTTTATTTTTCAATCCAACAAATACTAACGAGATTTTAGAAATTGTTAGGTCCATGAAACCGACTAAATCCTGTGGGCATGATGGTATAAGTGTCTATCTTTTGAAAAAAATAATTTATTTTATAGCCTCCCCGCTTTCGCATATTTTCAATCGTTCTCTTTCTTGTGGTATTTTCCCCGATCTACTGAAAATTGCAAAAATAATTCCAATATACAAAAAAGATGATCCATGTCTTATCTCAAACTATCGTCCAATTTCTTTATTACCGGGTATCTCTAAAATACTTGAGAGAATAGTTTACAAGCGTTTATATTCTTTTTTGAACAGCAATAATTTACTGATTCCTAATCAATATGGTTTCAGAGATAATCATTCAACGGACCTTGCACTTTTGCAATTATGTGACAAAATTTCTGATTCTTTATCTAAAAAGGAACACACTGTTTGTGTTTTTATGGATTTGTCGAAAGCATTCGATATCATGGATCATCGCATTTTACTTTGTAAATTAATGAAATATGGAGTTAGGGGGTGGTTCTCGCTTGGTTTAAAGATTACTTAAGCAATCGACGCCATTATGTTTGTTTTTAATCTAAATCATCTAATATTTGTACTTTAAAATGTGGAGTACCACAAGGATCTATTTTGGGTCCCTTGTTATTTTTGATTTATATGAATGACATTGTGAATGCATCTAGAATATTGACGTTTGTTTTATTTGCAGATGATACAAATGTATTCTATTCACACAAAGACTTAAATATACTTGTTCCAACACTTAATTTAGAATTGAAGAAATTATCAATGTGGTTTAGAGCTAATAAGCTCTCTTTAAATATAAACAAAACAAATTTTATGTATTTTCAACACATTCAAAGTAAACACAAGTTTCTCAACAACATTTTTATAGATGATATTCCCATCACGGAAAAACAAGAAACCACATTTTTAGGTGTTTTGATTGATTCAAATTTGACTTGGAACAGTCACATTCGCAATATTTGTATGTTGACATCCAGAGGGATAGGAATCTTATATAGATTGAAATATTATATCTCAAAAAAGTCATTATTTATGCTTTACAATTCATTCATCTTATCCCACTTATCTTACTGCAACATTGTTTGGGGGTATAGTAGTAAGTCAAGAATAGAAACTATATTCCGTCTTCAAAAAAAGGCACTTCGCATCTGTACACTTTCACATTACATTGCACACACTAATCCAATATTTCACAACTTAAAGACATTGAAAATTGAGGATATTAACACATACCAAATAGCCATATTTATGTTTAAATTTTCCACAAATACCATTCCAATTCCATTTCGCAATTTTGTTATCTATAACAAAGACATACATACTTATCCAACGCGTCATTCAACAGATATCCACTTAACCAACCCCAGAATCTTACTCACTTATAAAACAATTCGCCATCATGGTCCAGATATTTGGAATGCCTTGCCACATAACATCAAACAGTCCGCGTCTCTTTTTTCTTTTAAAGCTTCATTGAAAAAGTTTCTTATTTCTAAGTATTCATAAATGTATCACCTGCACCCACCCACTAGCACTCACTCGCACTTTAAAAAAAAACTTTATCTTGTTTCTCCCCATTAAAAATCTAAACTTTTATACTTTCTCTTTTGTGACATCATTTTATCGAATTCTATTCATAACCTATTATTACGGTTCCCATGTAGCCCTCCCTCATGGCTGCTATTGTTTCAAGCAGTTACCTGCTTATTATAGCTGGCCCCTGCATTTTTACCCACTTTACTATTTTACGTGCTTCATTTATGTATTTTTCAGCCTTATTCATTATTTATATTTTCGATTGTCACACAAAAATGTACTCATTTATGTCATTGTTATTGTATCATTCTATTTTCATTTGTTGATTTATGAATAAAATGCAGAAATTCCTGCAAAAAAATCAAGAAAAGTTGTCAGATGCAACAACTTGTCAGACAAAAATGCTGACGAAACGCTCCCCAGTTTACTCACAATCAGTGGCGTACCGTGGGTCACGGCATTGGGGGGGGGGCACCAGCAAAATTTTTAAGTCACTTATATAGTGATCGCGCGAAGCGCGCTAAGTTGTCAGGTATACTGACCTAATAGAGACATTTTAAGGAAGCACTTGTAGTCATTGCAATCATGAATAACATACACAACTCAGCAATCAAATAATGCGAGCGCGAAGCACGAGCTGAAAATTTTTGATATTCAGACCTAAAAAAGGACTTTATAATCGAATTTTTGTAATCATGATACGTACCTGTCTTGCTAAACAATGCGAGCGGGAAGCGCGAGCCGAAATTTTTGTATATATTGATCCCAAACAGGGAGATCTTAAGGACTTTATTTTAGGAATCTCTTAATAGTATACATATCTCACCATAGTCATGTAATGCGAGTGCCAAGCGCTTACTAATTTTGTTAGAATTACATCTGAACACATGAAGCACTTTTTGTAGTCAATGTTATCATGATTATCATACGCATCTCACTAATCAAATATTGCGAGCGCGAAGCGCGAGCTGAAAATTTAGATAATTCAGACCTGAAGCGGGGCAGTCTAAGGCTTGTTTGTAGGAATTCACTAAGACCATACGTATTTCACTAACCAAATGATGCGAGCGCGAAGCGCGAGCTGAAAATTTTGGATATTCAGATCAGAAAAGGGGACATTTCAAGGACTGATTTTAGGAATTCATGGAGAGCAGACATATCTCACCAATCCACTGAAGCGATGGTAATCACGGACAGGAAATGTTTTATATTAAGACCTTAACATGGGGCAATCACTTTAAGTAGTCATGAAAAAGAAGCATATGTCACTACATAAAACAATAATATATTTGGTGTATATATATTGACTTGAAAACGGGAGGTTTTCGAACAACAGGTTTATATCTCTTTAAACAGACAATGCGAGCACCAGGAACAATGAAGACATGGACCCTGAGCAAATTATGTTTCATAAAGTTATGATAAAAATGTTTCCTATGTAATATAACATAACCTGATTATAATACAATATACAATTATAATGAATAATAATTTCTTCTTTGCCACTACGTTCCTCTTCCTTTCTCCCTCTTTTTCTCCTTTTCCCCGTTTTTTTTTTTTTGGTCAGCCGATTGGGGGGGCACGTGCCCCCCATGTCCCCCCCCCCCGTAGTTACGACACTGCTCACAATCTAAGGGACGAAAGGAGTAGGAAGACAATTGATAAAAAAAATAAATAGATGTACGACGTCTTGGCAACTTTCGGAAGCGAAGGATAGCATCCCAGTGTAAACACGCCCTAGCTTCTATTGCACACGGTGGAAGTGTTTGGTGTTACATTTTTTTTATTAAATCGTGTTAACATGCTCAATGAAATTGCCAGTCGACGTTTCATTACAGAAAATGTCAGCACTGTCGACACAATCAATGAAAGCTTATGCGCAGATTGGGAAAAAAAATCATTACTTTGAAATGATGACCGTTAAATGGGATGGTACGGGGAATATTGTGACCACTGGGCTGCCACCGGTAGCCGTTGAAACTCGTTGACCAAGCCAGGATCCATTTTGTAATTACGTAAGGTAAGTCGTCTTACTTTATCTCGCAAATTAACAGCATCGAAATCTTATTTCAAGATAATTTCTCTTGAAATAAGAAGAAGATCATAATAATTATCAGAAATTAACTTTGGTCATTTTATGATGACTCTAATTAAGGGGAATCTAAAATGGATCAAGATCGATGTGATTAGCCACCGGGTGAGCTCTGAATTAAGGTTGAATCGAATAGAATTTGAATTTCAGAAAGTTTGTAAGCTTTAAAATCAAATATTCGATGTTCGAATCTAAATCGAGTGTTCAGCTAGTGGCTTTTCAAAGTCGACCCGGATCCATTTTAAATCCATGCAATTTATTTGATTCAGATATTATCATAGTTTTGCTTTACAAATTAAACTCGCGGCGTATGCAACAACTTTATGTTCGATTTTATGAATTATCTTGAATCACATAGACATACACGCACACACCCTTACACACACACACACACCCTCTCTCTCTCTCTCACACACACACACATATATGTATAAAACCCCTCTTATGGCCTTTTCACACGTGAATCTTGAAATCATCATCATAATGATGATTGCAAGTCATCTTTAGAAAATCATCGGACCTGTCAAACGCTCTATAGAAAACTGTGATGTGAGTGAAACTTAAGTGGAATTCACCTCCGGAGTAGAATTTGAATTCATGATTGTGACAAGCGTTCGTGATCTAATCGTGTTCTGGTTTGGTTTCACATGCTATATATTTCCTACATTTTCGGACAGAATGATAATAACAACAACAATAGTAGTAGTAGTAGTAGTAGTAGTAGTAGTAGTAGTAGTAGTAGTAGATGTAGTAGCAGTAATGATAATAATAATGAAAATAATAATGATGATAATAATAATAATAATGATAATAATAAATATAATAATAATTGTAATAATGATAATAATGATAAACAATAATAATGATAATAATTATAATAATGGTAATAATAATAATACAAAATAATATTTGTAGAACAATTTTGAAGAAACGTATGTTTTAATGACATGGAGCATTTTGTTCACATTTGAAATTGGAAAAAAACCCTGTGTATATGTATCCACTTAATGTGCTCGCCCGCGCAGTATAATTTGTGTACTATTGAACATGCAGGAGCATACCAATATGTCCTTGATACCGCAATATTGTATTTTGTCTGATTTGAGCAGCTTTCCCAACAATGTATTCATTCATTGTGCACACATTTTCAATCCTATAGCAAATGCGTTCAGTCTGGATTGGATCGAGTACAAATGAATAGCAAGGTTTTTCAACGCGCATTTCTCTAAATCCCTGTCATAAGTGGCCTCTTTGTAAATCAGTTCTATAACTGAAAGGGCTACCCTGCGTAAATAAAACTGAAATAAATATATAAATAAATAAGTGCATGCACTCGCGTTGAAGGCTGTTTTGGTTATTACAAACAGATCCAAATGCGATGCTGATGAAAAATTGCTATATTCCTTTGTTACGGGCAGTAATAAAAGTATAATTTGTAAAGAGGGGCGGTGTTAATTTCCTCGTTGTAATCGCAGAATAATAGAGAAATAAATGTAGGCTTATTATTGAGCAATGATATATTTTTTATTATTGCAAACAGGAAATGCGTTGGTATCAGAGATGGAATTGCTCTCTCTTTACCAGCAGGGTGTTCCCGGGTATTTATTATATTATTATGTTATTATTATATCTCATAAAGCAGATAAGCGATGAAATGAGAATAAATCTAAAATAATGTAAAATTCAAATGCACCATAAAGAATTGGACAAACTGGGTGGATTGATTCTAGTCCCCCGCCACGAATTTTAACTGATACTTTTTCATTGTAACTCTTACAGATATACTATGCAGTATACACGAAGTCTTTTCTTTTCAGTCTCAAAACCCTTTGAGAAAAGCTCGGTCGATTCGCTTCCCCGCTAACATTTTTTCTAACATCTTACATATTGATGTGGAAGAGGTTCAGCGTGGTGAAGGCTTGAGTAGAAGAAATAACCAGTTGTCTCACGATGTATCAAACGTAGTAGGAAAGCTGGTTATTTCTTCTACTCAATCTTTCATATTGATGCCCCCTCGCATGGAAAACCATTATACGCAAGGCATTGATAATGGTATAGGCCTATTATTCATAAATAATTACCCGAGAGAATCAAAGGCCATGCTATACATTGTTTTCAACTGTACTATTTCTCGCCCCATTATCGACAAGATAGTGCCAATGAAATATTCAAAATGGTAAAAACCACTGGTGATATTAGTTCAGCAAACAGATCTTGTTTTCTGATTTTTGTATTCTGTGGAGTTTTATACATATCATATTTTCCATCATGCTTTGTTGAATTAATTTGTTTTGATTTTGTGACCGATTCAGCTAAAATGTAATTTGGACTTTTTCCCCCGTTTTGACAAATGACGGTGACAAATAATTTATCAAGCACTCAAGGCATCATCCCCAAATTGATAATTGTTGCCCGAAGTTCACAAAATATTCTATGAAACCAAAACTAGCCGGTCCGTATAATAACTCTACAGTACATAGTTTCTCTTATTTAGCATTCATCAACCTATATTTTAAAATAATCTACTATTATTTTTAATGCATTTTTGTTTAACCTTTCAGGAACTCTCCTCAGTGGTAGTATGAACAAAGTTAATCTTCGTGGCGTGGGCCGTATCGAGAACTAGATGATCACTATAATTTCCATCCGGACGCAGGTCACTAAACGTACTTCTCCAAATATTTTCAGAGGACTCAAACTTATGGCGGGAAAATGACCACAACGTATAGATCACCTTGAAGGGAGGGGTTATCGTTCGACCTCTTGTTCTTCTTGAGAGATTTCTTCTTCTCCTTCAGTTCAGGCCACCGTCTGGTGTATTTTTGTATCCCTATACACTGTTTGTGCAGTGTCTCGATCTAAAATACTACAACTGTATGTGCACCTAAGACATCCGTGAAGATTTAAAGGAGTTGGAGATTGAGTACCTCACTTGTGAAGCTCGGTAGAGGGGTATACAGAACATAGCGACATGTGGTAAAGCATTCTTGGACGAATCAAATGTTATCATGATTTTGGAACAATTAAACCATCATAAGAATCAGGAAATGATACAGTCAACAATAAAGTGTCCAAATGAAGTGTCTTTATCATGATCCCGTCATTATTTCTTACCAAGTAACCAACGCTAACTGACTAAAGCGGTTAAAACGATTTTTAAATGGTTAATGTCGGTACTCAAAAGGGGCCAAAAGTGAAATTATTCGTTTGCTGAAAACTTGTACTCTAACCTCAACCATGATCAAGACATTACTTGAGAAAAACGGGTTCGTAAATTCTTTTTTATATTTCAGTATAAACCATCAATGGGGGATGTTACAGTTACTAGTAGGACTATAGCGATCTTTTTAAACTATCTTCCAAGTTCGATGTCTTTGCTACCAGCACGATCATAAATATGCCATCATTTAGTGACAACACAACGATCACATTCGAGATCAATGTTCAGGGTATCATTGCTGCTGCCATATTCGCAACGACGGCTTTGGTCGGAATCCCTGGCAACATTCTAGTCATAATGGCCGTTTCCCTGTCTCAACAACTCCAGACATCGACCAACATATTCGTCGTCGGCCTCGCCATCATTGATCTCCTCAACTGCCTCCTCTTGCCTGTTCAAGTGATGTCCCTCCTAGGGATCGGAAGATCCGTTGCTTTCGACTGGGTTTGTACCATCGCCGCCGTGTGTCTTTGCGTCTTCTTGGGGATAAGTGTTTCCACATTGACCTTGATTGCTTACAATCGATTTTACATGATCACGAAAGTAGGAGGAGAGTACACCCGACTCTTTACCAAGAAAAAGATGGTAGCCATGCTTTTAGTAATAAGTGGCGCAGTATCCCTTGTCACAGTTGCCCTTGCAGCAACGGGAACTGCAACATTCGGACACTACGAAGGCATATGCGCTCATGTGGAAGGTAATTCATATACGTACATGTCTGGTGTATGGTTAATAACCTCTCTTGTCGTTATTTTGGTATGCTACGTCAAAATCTATCGACACATCAAGCGCCATTTGCGCCATGTTGCGTCAGTCAAGCAGAATTCCGATTCTTCGGCCACCAGTCAGACTGTTGAACCCAAGATGGCTAACGGAGGGTTTGCGCAGCGCCAGAAGGAACTGGAATCAAAGATCACCGTCAATATGCTCATCGTCATCGTGTTCTTCTTTCTGTGTGTGTTCCCGTCCATTCTGACGTTGGTACTGCCCGGTGATCAGGACGCGAGCGCCCTCATCGTCGCCATCCTTTCCCTCAACAGCTGCATCAACCCTCTAGTCTACGCCTGGAAGCATCCTGTGTTCCGACACGTCTTTAGATGTATCCTTGGTGGAAAGATCAACCTTATCAAAGAACCAACACAATGGGCTCGATCGCTCCGAAGGACTGCACACGTAACCGAGCAATGATAATTGATTTGATTTGATTTTATTTCAGCATTTTTCCAACAGAAATAATTAACAAACATAATGTACAACATAAAGAAAAAAATAGTGATACATTTCTTTTTACAAAAATATATACAAATAATCATTCATTTGCAAAAATGTATATAGATAGTATTAGTTTGCAATATTATAAGTTGTACTTTGTTGAGTAGACAAAAAAAAATGCTGGAGACCGCTACCATAAGCAGTGCTTGACTAGGGAAGCGGCCTCAAAACGTATTAGCGAAATAATGAAATCATATGCGTCGCCTAGCTTTGATCTTATGAAACACAACTCTGTGATGGGACTGGTGACATTTAGTCACTTTCTATTAGACCGTACAACTGATCCCAGTTGCCATGATTGTATTTCTACTTGCCCATGCTAGCAGAAGACCTGCACGGAAACGTTCGTAACCTCATAAACGTCATTGATAATTATGTCAAATGTTTTCTTTGTTTTATGTCGAACAATGAGTCATTTGTATACTTATATTCATTCATTTTATTCTATTTATTTATTTATTCGTTTCTGCATGTCATGACAATGTACATAGTGTGACCATCACAACATTAAATACATTAAATTTTACATAGTAATAATGTATAATTATGATCATATAGTTGAATTATGAGTCATTTGTATATTCATATAAAGAATAACAAACTATAGTTGGGGCCACACTGTTGCCCAAACATTACCAATTATTAAAAATATTCAGAAATATTTACATTTTCTTTGTCTGGCCTTTAGGGTTTGGGGATTATTACTGCTGTAGAAGTATTAGATGGCAAATAAAGGGGTACATTTTATTACATGAATACAACGTACATAATAACAAATATGAGAAGTGAAGTTGTTCCCTTTTAAAATGAGGAGGTATTGTATGCTTCATTGATCGAAATCAGAGGAGGAGGGAGCCCTTCAGAACCCTTAATTAACGAGAGACCTATTTTTGAAATAA
Organism: Lytechinus pictus; assembly: GCF_037042905.1. Lineage (NCBI taxonomy): Eukaryota > Metazoa > Echinodermata > Echinoidea > Temnopleuroida > Toxopneustidae > Lytechinus > Lytechinus pictus. The sequence goes on along the minus strand of NC_087258.1, from coordinate 23,106,639 downwards.
ACTATATAATGCCGAAATGTGTAAAACACAAGAATAATTGTTCGAAATGCTTATTCGAGTTTCATTGCTATATTGTCTAAAATCATGGACACGTCATGATGGCAGTGAAAATGTACAGTACTTTTTAAACCTGTGCTTTATAAAACCTTTTAGTACTTTATAAAACTGTGGAGTAACCATGGTAACGTTTTCACCTTTGTGAAATGTTATGCTTGTGACAAATTGAATATGAGGCAATCTTTATATATATTTTAATGATATGGCAACCATAACCATGATTACTGCACATTTTATTTGCCTGATATTTTCTCTCAAACCTATAAAAATAAAAAGAGAGTAACTCGCGTAAAAGTGAGTTAATTTGTCCGGATAGTTAAATACCCATTTCCAGACCAAGTTTCTTTGTGGAAGGACGTGTGATTCACTTCTGTTTCTACAAGAGCCCCACAAAAAATATATGAATTTTGAATTACCGCCGCTGTGCCACAAAGTAATTAAAACCTGGTTGTGTTATTTTCGCTACCATTGAACATGTTAAAGGAGTTTAATTTGACAACGGAATACAGTTTCTTGTTTTGACGCCACTTCATTTACCATATTTCATTTCCTTTATAGATTTTACTTGATTGATATACACATCTCTTCTCTGCACCACATCCTCTCCCCCTCTCTCTCTCTCTGTATCCCTCTCATCCTTTTCGATCTCACTCTAAAAGTTTGCGTTTCTAGATATGAATTACACAATTCTTCATCATCACGTTCGTGCTACTCAAGATTTTGGTTGGCGTCTATCTGGTGTTAAATAAGGAAGTTGCTCACACAGCATTCAAACACTTAAGATTTTCAAATTTACCTATTTGTGTTTGATAACCTAATGATGCCTTTTGCGATATCATTGTATCAACTTCAAAAATCAATAGAGCTAAATTACTAATTGAGTTTTGTTTAACATCAAACATTGTTTCATCATGATATATACATCCATTCCTTGTCGCAAACACGCACATGCATGATTCTTTTCCCTCTGCACTCGAGATGGAAAGGGGTTCGTTGAACAAAAAAAGTCTTTTCAAAGCAAGAGGTGCATCTTGCATGTAGAGTTTGACTGATGCTATATATTTTTCAACGTGCTCCCGCTAGTTAAAGACTGGTGCTATTCAGTGGGAGATTTCCGAGGTGAAAACTGCTAAATGATTAAAAAGTGAAGTCTTGGTACTGAAGTTCGGGATTGTACATTCGTAACCATAATAGGTTGAGATATATACACCGTTAAAGGCCACAAACTAACTGGAGGTTCGCATCTAAAGTAGATCATGTCTTCGTCTACGAGTAACTTCACCATCGACCCATCTGATATGAGTGTTCAAAGGATAATAGCAGCATGGATCTTTGCCACGACATCCCTCCTAGGGGTTATAGGGAACACCATGGTCATCGCCGCTGTCGTGCTATCGCGCCAACTGCAGACGACCACGAATATCTTCGTGGTCGTTCTCGCGGTGATCGACCTTCTCAATTGCCTTCTCCTACCAGTGCAGGTTGTGTCACTTATCGGGTTGAGTAGATCGGTGTCCTTTGACAGGGTGTGTGTCTTTGCGGCTGTAGCAATGTGTCTCTTCATGGGGGTGAGCGTGACTATCCTAGCTCTCATAGCCTACAACAGATTCTACATGATAACCAAGGCTAGAACGGATTACAATCGATTGTACACGCGCAGGAAAACGGCGATTATGATTGCCGTCAGTTCCTTTTCGGTCACCTGCTTCAACGTCGTATTGGCGGCTTCGGGACTTGCCAAGTTTGGACTGGACGAAGGTATATGCTCCCATGTCGAAGGCAACTCGTACTCGTACACAGCAGGGGCATGGCTTGTGATGTGCCTAGTCCTGATCGTCATCTGCTACGTCAAAATCTACCAACATGTCAAGCGCCATCTGCGTCGCATAGGATCTGAGGAGCATGCTGAGAGCCGCGGTGCGACAAACAGTCCGATGGAAGATACATCGAAGGCCCCTGGTGTCCGCGACGAGCCAAAACCGGTCAAAGGAGAATTCGCACAACGCCAGCGGGAGCTCGAATCGAAGATCACCACGAATATGCTGATCATCATCGTCCTCTTCTTCCTCTGTGTGACACCGTCCATCGTCATCCTCTTCGTACCCGACGATCACGAAGTAAGTCCCATGACCGTCGCCATCATCGCATTCAACAGTTGCGTCAACCCGATCGTGTATGCCTGGAAACATCCGGTGTTCAGACACGTGTTCAAATGTATCGTGACTCGAAATATCTCTGAAATTAAAGAGCCGACCAAGTGGGCCCGTTCACTCGTGCTAACAAAATCATAAACATATAATAATTATAATTATCATGATGGTTAATAAGGGTTTTACTCAAAACACGTCAACTGTTCACCACTTTAAGGTAATAGAGGCATGCAAGTCAATAAATAACATGAAATTTACTATCCCTACATATTACTGTACTTAAAAACAGCACACATTAATATACAAATATTACAAATCATGATCCTCAGTGGCATTAGTAAAACTCACATACACGAGGAAGCTTTGTTACATTTTTAATACGCCCGAGTCGAAGCCGAAGGCGTTTAACGACATCTAAGTGTGAGTAATTATTCTAATACCAGGGCAAAATGATGTATATTAAAAGTTTTATATAGTAATACAATATAAATCATTGTTATTTTGTTTAATCATCTTCATCCCGAAACAATGACCGGTCATTATACTTTACTAATGACCAATCATCATCGGTCAATAGTAATCTACGCGTTATGTCAAATAAATGACAGGTCACGTGGTTACACCCAACCAATCATATAATTAGGATAAAAATAATTCACCTCAAACAAATCTGGACCATACCTTTCAAACTTGATCATCTATGCATATTAGAGTGAAAGAACAACCTTGATGTCAGAAAGTCAGAAGAGAAAGATTATGTCCTTTAGAATTTATATCGTGTGTTTGTGATATCGAGATAATTCTAATACACATTTTGACGACAGCTGCAAAATGCAATACTCACTTTTGGAAAGTGCATACCCTTACTTTGGTTGTGCAGTTATTGATGAAAAAATATATATATTTTAATCTTGTGCGGTCTTCTTCACGTCGAATACTCAAAAATAGACTAAAGATTTGCTCTGGAAGTGCAAGCATATACCAGTAGAAAGAATGATTAATGATTATTACGCGGTCAGTGTCTTTGCAGAAATACGTATCATTTATTCTTGCATCAAATTAAACTCCAGGATAATTCTTATCTTCTCTTAAATATTTTAAAATTGTATTAAGCAGAACACGTAATTTCGGAGAAAGTGTGTTTTAATGTTTACGTGAATACTTTTGAATGATAACTCATTGCCGTCCACTTTGTGTAATGCTTATGAAATAAAATCAACTCTGAAAATGAATTATATTATGATTGCTGCATGTTTTTAATGTATCTGTTTTGTTACGGATTGAACTGACCATATTGGTAAAAAAAAACATGTGTTATACGTTTGATTGAATTGTTAGAATTTTCTTATTGACTTTTTGTTGGGTTATAGTATAATAATTTGTACGTTTTATTTGCGATATTACATTTCCTTTATAGATTTCACTTGATTGATATATATACATCTCTTCTCTGCTCCTCTCCCCTCTCTCTCCCTTCCCCTCACTCTCTATCTCTCTCATCCCCCTTCTCTATCTCAAAGAGTCCGTTTCCAGATATGAAGTACTCAATTCTTCACCATCACGTTCGTGCTACTCAAGCTTTTTGGTAGGTATCTATCTGGTGTTAAATAAGGAAGTTGCTCACACAGCATTCAAACACTTAAGGTTTTCAAATTTACTTTTTTGTGTGTTTGATAACCTAACGATGCTATTTGCAATACCCTTGTATCAATTCCATCAATCAATAAACATGATAAAGCAAAATTGTTAATTGTGTCTTTGTTAAACATCAAACATCGTTTCATCATGATACATCCATACATTGATATCCACACGCACGGCTCTTTCCCCTCTGCACTTGAGATAGATAGAGGTTTGTCGAACAAAAAAATCTCATAGAGCAAGAGGTCCATTTTGCATTTAGAGTTTGGCTGATGGTATATAATTTTCAACGTGCTCCCGCTAGTTCAAGACTGCTGCTAATCAGTGGAAGATTTCTCAGGCGAAAACTGCTAAATGATTAAAATTGAAGTCTTGGTACTGACGCTAGGGATTGTACATTCACAACCATAGTTGGTTGAGATATAGGCACACTTAAAGGCCACAAGCAAACTAGAGTTTCACAACTAAAGTAGATCATATCTTCGTCTACGAGTAACTTCACCATCGACCCATCAGATATGAGTGTTCAAAGGATAATAGCAGCATGGATCTTTGCTACGATATCCCTCCTAGGGGTTCTAGGAAACATCATGGTCATCGCCGCTGTCGTACTATCCCGCCAACTGCAGACGACCACGAATATCTTCGTGGTCGCTCTCGCGGTCACCGACCTCCTTACCTGCCTTCTTTTACCTGTGCAAGTGGTGTCACTTATCGGATTGACGAGATCGGTGTCCTTTGACAGGGTATGTGTCTTTGCGGCGGTAGCAATGTTTATCTTCATGGGGGTGAGTGTGACTATTCTAGCTCTTATTGCTTACAACAGATTCTACATGATAACCAAGGCTAGAACGGATTACAATCGATTGTACACGCACAGGAAAACGGCGATCATGATTGCCGTCACTTCATTTTCGATCGCCGGCATCAACGTCGTATTGGCGGCTTCGGGACTTGCCAAATTTGGACTGGACGAAGGTATATGCTCCCTTGTTGAAGGCAACTCGTACTCATATACAGCAGGGGCATGGCTTGTTATGTGCCTAGTCCTGATCGTCACCTGCTACGTCAAAATCTACCAACATGTCCAGCGCCATCTGCGTCGCATAGGATCTGAGGATCATGCTGAGAGCCGCGGTGCGACGAACAGTCCGATGGACGATACATCGAAGGCCCCTGGTGTCTGCGACGAGCCAAAATCGGTCAAAGGAAAATTCGCACAACGCCAGCAGGAGCTAGAATCGAAGATCACCACGAATATGCTGATCATCATCGTCCTCTTCTTCCTCTGTGTGACACCGTCCATCGTCATCCTCTTCGTACCAGACGATCACGAAGTAAGTCCCATGACCGTCGCCATCATCGCATTCAACAGCTGCGTCAACCCGATCGTGTATGCCTGGAAACATCCGGTGTTCAGACACGTGTTCAAATGTATCGTGACTCGCAATATCTCTAAAATTAAAGAGCCGACCAGGTGGGCCCGTTCACTCGTGCTAACGAATTCATGAACATAATAATAAATGGAAATATTCTGATTATTAGAGTTTCACGTAAAACATGTCAACTGTTTACCTTTTTAAGATAATAGAAGCATGCAAGTTAATTAAACAAAAATAACATGAAATTCACGGTTACACTTCGTACTTCCGAAGGTTCGTTATTCCAAAGGTTCGATAATCCGAAAACGAAATAAGGTTCGTTGTTCCGAAGGTTCGTTAATCCGAAAACAAAATAAGGTTCGTTGTTCCGAATCTTCGTTAATCCGAAAACAAAATAAGGTTCGTTGTTCCGAAGGTTTGTTAATCCGAAAACGAAATAAGGTTCGTTGTTCTGAAGGTTCGTTAATCCGAAAACGGAATAAGGTTCGTTGTTCCGAAGGTTCGTTAATCCGACAGCGAAATAAGATTCGTTATTCCGAAGGTTCGTTAATCCGAAAACGAAATAAGATTCGTTATTCCGAAGGTTCGTTTATCCGAAAACGAAATAAGGTTCTTTATTCCGAAGGTTCGTTAATCCGAAAAATGAAAACCGGGAAAGCAGAGGAAGGGCAAGTGTGGTGGTGGGGGGGGGGAGCAATTGTTATGAGGATGGGAAGGCAAGGGCGGCCGAACGAATTTTCGTTTGGGGGGGGCAAGCCAAAAATGACATTCGTAAGTCAAAATGGGCACTTTGGTGATATTTTCACCATGAGATTATCATCTGCGTGAAGTCATTGTGTAGATAAAAGCCTTTTTGAAGTGACTTCTGATTATGGAAAGACGTATATTTAGGCTTTATTTTTCGCGAGACAGTATAATGAGCGAATGGTTTGGAAGAATTTCAAAGCTGAAGTTGTAAAACTCGTTTTGGGGGTCAATTACTGTTAAAATGGCATTATTGCGAGGTGTTGTGAGCGTGAAACACAAGCTCAAACTTTAGGGCATTTCAATAACAAATGAAAATAAAAAATTCCGAGCAGGTTTCTGCTATCATTAAAAAGATGTGCATCTAACCATGGACCATATAGGGTCCATGATCTAACTAAAGAATTAACACGAGCGCAAAGCGCGAGCTAAAATATACTGACCAGAAAAAGAACTTGTTAAGGACTGCATTTAGTGACCTCTTTATGATACATATTTCACCAATCGAATAATGCGAGTGCGAAGCGCGAGCTGACAAATTGTAATATTCCAGCCTGAAAATTAATCTAAAATGTGTACTTTAAAAAGAGTATTTATTTTGAAAAAAGAGAATTTCCCATTTTGGAAAAATAACATTTCCCTGTTTGTTCACCCATAATTTCCCCGATCGGCAGCTCAAAGTTGATATTTGTTTGTTTGTTTCTTTGAAAGGGTAGTCCTAACGACCAATAATTAGCTTTATTCTTATAAAATAAACTAAATATGTAATAATATCATAAGCCATTTTTAAATAATGCGAGCGCGAAGCGCGAGCTATAATGTTTTTTATGAATATGATGGGCAATATGTTTGTGATCTTCAAAACAAGATGCCTATGTAACTAGATGACAACTGCGAGCAAGAAGCGCGAGCAGAAATTTTAAATATAAGCTCTGACCTGAACTAAAAGGGACATGTTAAATAATTTTTGCAGTTAGCCATGAAGACGATGCATGTTTCAACCAGGGGCGGCGGAACGTATTTTCCTTTGGGGGGCAAAAACAAAAAAGTTGCACTTTATATGCCAAAACGGCCATTTTGGTGCAAACGGATATTTTCACCATCAGATTATCATCTGTGTAAAGAATTTGTGTGGTTTGTAGTAATTAAGTTGAGCAAAGGTTTTTTTACTTGATTTCTGATTGATAAGATATATATTTAGGTTTTATTTTTCGCGAGCAAGCGTAGCGAGCAAGCGGTTTCGAAAAATTATTTCAAATCTGAAGTTGTAAAACTCGCTTTTTGGTCAATTATGGACCTAATTACTGTTAAAAGGACATCCTTGTGGGATGTTGCGAGCGAATCACGAGCTCAAACTTTTGGAAATTTCATGTAGGCCTAATAATAATTATAATAATAATGATAATGATAATAATAATATTGGTATTATTTACCAAGGGAAGCCACTTCAGTTCCGAAAACTGTTCTCCCAGCGGGCCCTGCTATTATCATTACCCCGGCTTTAGCTGGGCTGCCTAGGCGCCCAAATGAAGGCATTTAATAAATTTCTTCCTACCGGGTACCCATTCACCTCACCTGGGTTGAGTGCAGCACAGTGTGGATACATTTCTTGCTGAAGGAAATTACGCCATGGCTGGGATTCGAACCTACGACCCTCTGTTTCATAGTCAGAAGACTAATCCACTGGGCAACAACGCCCCACATAAAAAGTAAACATTACGAGCATTTTTTGAATCATTTAAAAAGGAAATTAGAAAGTCAAAAAGGGGCCTAAGCTTTCGATCCTAGCAGAATCTTCGTCGGAGGCAAAATGACAAACATATAAAGTGGAACAACCATAATATAGACCACAAACAAGCTACATCAACACTAGAAACAAGGAGACAAAAGGGGTATTAGTGAGTAGAGAAGACCAATCAGGTTTAATAGTGAAGGGGATGAAAGAAAAGGAGTAGGCAGACACAAAGGGAAGTTAGTGTAAGTAAGGCCAAGAGGGATTAAGATAATGAGGCAGGCAACATCAAACAGGATCTGGAACAAAACAGTGATAGAGGGATGAATAACTAGAGAATTAGTGAGAGGTGGGTCAAACAGGTTACAAAGAAAGGCATAATAAACTGGTGCATAAGAGTGGGGGAAAAAGGAAAAGAATGGGGAACAACTGATAATGTGCAAAAGACATATAAGTATATATGATAAAGCATTAAACAAACTAAGAGAAGAAGGTAAGTGTAAATATGTATCTATAAGTGATTTGTATATAAATATATCCAAAAAAGAAATGTATATGAAAAAATATAAATACACATATGGTGTAACTGATATTGTAATCCGCTAGGTGTGACGGGAAAAAAACATAGGACTATACAGTAGGAAAAAAAAAAAAAAAAAAAAAAAACTGTATATGTGAAAAAGAGGAAGCAAATTGCCTAAAAAGGTAAAAGCAAATATAGAAGAGAGGGGGTGTATTATGAAGAAACCATAGTATACATGTAAATAAGCAAATGTGGTAAATCTAAAAGAGGTGAGTGGAGAAAGAAAGAAAATATATATATATATAATAATTATTATATCGCCTGAATAAGGAAGGAAAAATTGGAGCTGAGCTTGTATGAGATATGGGAGGAAAGTAGAGGAAGAAACTATAATTCAAAAGAGCTGAGGGGAAAAATGATATGTATATATAAATTGAAAGTGGATAGGAAAGAATAATCAGTCGTTCCCCTCTTGGATGTTCAGGCCATGAGGTTGGGTGGTGCGAAGTCGTCTCATCCAGAGCTTCTCTCTGCTCGTACGGACTGAGTCAGGACGGGTACCTAAAGATTCGATGCCCTGTAGCATCATGTCAGTGATGGAGTGGTTGGGGAGGTTAAAATGGCGGCCAACTGGAGTGTCCAGCTTTGCTGTGTTGACGGTGGATCTGTGCCCGTAGAATCGTCTCTTGAGTGTGGTCTTGGTTTCCCCTATGTATTGTACCCTACAAACTCTGCAAGTGATGAGATATACAACATTAGTGGTAGTTATGTTGCCCTTGATTTGGTGAGACAGGCTGGTAGAGTTGCTGGTGAGAGTGTCGCCCTCGTGAAAGTGTATTTCACGTATGATGCACATGTTGCTGGTGCATTTGAAGGTGCCATGCTGTATGGGAGAAGAATTGTTAGTGAGGGAGGGCACTTCAGCACGAACAATGAGGTCCCTGAGATTCGGTGGGCGTCGGTATGCTAGAAGGGGAGTATCGGGAACGGCCTGTTGGAGACGATCAGAAGTGTGTAAAATGTGGTGGTTATCACACAGGAATTTTGCGGAGAGGGGGTAGATTGGGATGGAAGGTGGTCACAAGCGGTATTCTGCCGGTAGTCTCCTTGTCACTTTTTGGTTTGAGAACTTCAGATCTGGGGAGAGAACGAACTTTGTTAATTGCCAGTTGGACTGCCCTAGCCCCGTGGCCCCTGGCACAGAGATGTTTCTGCAAATTCCTGGCATGGAAGGAAAAATCAGGGTCCTCGGAGCAGATACGGCGAAGTCTGAGGTCTTGACTGTAAGCGATGCCGGTTTTGCAGTGACGGGGGTGGCAGCTGGATGAGTGGAGGTACTGGTGGGTATCTGTGGGTTTAGAGTATAGGGTAGTGGTGATACCGTTATACTTTTTCTGGACTGTGACATCAAGGAAGTGGGTTTCCTGTTGGGAGAAATCAGAAGTGAATTTGATGGTCCTGTGGAAGGAATTGATGTGGTCAATGAATGTATCTTCATCTCTGGTCCAGATGAAGAAAATGTCATCTATGTAACGCCACCAAATCCATGGGCGACAGGGGGCTGAATCTAACATCTTCTGTTCCAGCTTGGTCATGAAGAGACAGGCGAATGAAGGAGCCATCCGGGCGCCCATTGCTGTACCAAATATCTGTAGGTAGTGCTTGCCCATGAATGTGAAGTTGTTTTTTGTTAGTACATGAGACATCAGAGATTTGATATCGGATATGGGGGGACTGGAATGGCCACTGGCGGCTAAGGCTTCACATGATGATTGGATACCTTCGTCGTGGGGAATGCTGGTGTACAGTGAAGAAACATCGAAAGTGCCGATGATCGCAGTCTCGGGTATCTGGTCCTTGATGTCATTTAGTTTCCTGAGAAAGTCTGGAGTGTCGTGGATGTAAGAGGGTGCACGTGAGACAAGGGGCTTAATGTGGTAATCAACAAAAAGGGAGATGTTCTCTGTTGAGGAACCATTTCCTGAGAGGATGGGTCGACCGGGGTTGCCAGGTTTGTGGATCTTCGGGAGGAGATAGAAGCGGGCAGGTTTAGCATTAGTAGGGGAGATAAATTTGTGGGCCTTCCCGGAGAGATGCTGGTGTTCTTTCATGTCATTCAGTGTTAATTGGATCTGTAGGGAGAAATTACAAGTAGGGTCAGAATCGAGGAGTGCATAGTGAGATCGATTATTGAGATGTTTCATGGCTTCATCGATGTACTGCTGGCGGTCCATAACAACGACGGCTGATCCTTTGTCTGCAGGCTTGATGATGATGTCGGACCTGTTTTTGAGTGATGAGAGAGCCTGGCGTTCTTCTCGAGGAAGGTTGTCATGTGCTCTGGTGTCGAGGGTATCTGTGGAGCGAACTTGGGATGAGACAGCTTGGATGTAAGTTTCAAGGGAAGGAACTCTATTCTTGGGTGAAATCCATGTGCTTTTCTTGTAGAAGGGCTCGGGATCAGAAGGGGGTGCATCTAAAAAGAACTCTTTGAGACGTATCCTGCGATAGAATGTAGAGAGGTCTTGGCTGAGAGCTATCTGTTCAACTTCTGGTGGCGTGGGGCAAAACTTGAGACCTTTAGAGAGAAGAGAGGTTTCTGCTTGGGAGAGAGGGGAGGATGAGAGATTAACAACCAAATGGGGGGATGCATCATTGTTGTTGGTATGTCGTCTAAATCTGTTTGACCGTTGTCGCTTCTTTGTGAGGTTGCCTATGTTCCTGCGTTCAGTGAGGAGAGACCTGTGTTTAGAGAGATCAGATTCAATTTCATCATTATACTGAAGCCATTGGGTTTGGGTACAGCAAGAACGTAGTTCGTCTTCCAGGCTACTGATGTCAGCTGAAAAAGAATCAAGAGAAGCAATACACTGTTCAGAGAGGATGTTAATTAGTCGAACTGAAGCTCCATGTAAGGTCTGGTTCCATCGTTTGCGAAGTTCAGGTGTGAGCGTACCGAGACCAGGAGTGCAATGAAGTTGGAGGCCCCGTGGGTATAATGCGATTGAGGGAATAAAATCTGTAATTGTCCTGGTGAAAAGAGGTATTGAGGGCCTTCAGCTTGATCTTCCTGAGCTGGTGAAATAAAGATAGATGGTAAGTCATGGTAGAAAAGAGACCTAGAATAAAAAAAGTGTAAAACAAAGAAAATTGATATTCATAACAAATCAAAATATAAAGAAGGAGAAAAGTCGAGTAGATTTGAACTGGACCTAAAAGAGAATGATAATAAGAATACACAAAGTTAATTAAATCAAGCTGAAAGAGACCTAGAATAAAAAAAAGTGTAAAACAAAGAAAAAAAAGGATTAACATTGTTAACACTAGGCGTTACGATCAATAAAATTTTATTAACATTTATATTCTTTATTACCATTTTTATTATGATCATCATTAGTATTATTTTTATTTTTATTACCAGCAAAGCTCATTAAAATGACACCCCCTCCAATACAAAACCTATTATCTGTAGGTTACTCGCACGCGACCAACACTCTTAATCCCCTGCATCCTTAAACCATTTGCTTATGCAGCAATTGCTCAGATAAAATCGAAATTAAGCCTATGCTTGATCCGGGCGCCTATTCTTAATGAAATACATGCTTTGGCCACAACACACATGTATCATCGTTCGTTATCACTATTATTGCATAATATTCTGTTATCTTGTAAGGAAAACACCGTTCTCGTTGCCAAAATGAATTAATTTCATTTTCGGAAATACGAACCTTATTTAATTTTCGGATTAACGAACCTTATTTCGTTTTCGGACTAACGAAGCTTCGGAATTACGAACCTTATTTCGTTTTCGGACTAACGAAGCTTCGAAATTACGAACCTCATTTTGTTTTCGGACTAACGAACCTTCGGAATTACGAACCTCATTTCGTTTACGGACTAACGAACCTTCGGAATTACGAACCTCATTTCGTTTTCGGACTAACGAACCTTCGGAATTACGAACCTTTGGAAATACGAACCTTCGGAATAACGAAGCTTCGGAATTACGGATGTATGCGACATTGTGCAGCCGTCGTCAAAATGTGTATTAGAATTATCATGATATCACAAACGCACGATATAAAATCTAAAGGACATGATTTCTCTCTTCTGACTCTCTGACATCAAGGTTGCACTTTCACTCCGTTTTAATCTCCATATGATGTTCGATAAATCTTTGTGGCAAACTAGCCAATATGTTAAGAGAACAAAAGCACAATTGAATGCTACAATGATCATGTTTGAAAGGTATTGGCCAGATTTGTTTGAGATGAATTATTTTGATCCTAATAATTATGATTGGTTGTGTGCAAGCACGTGACCTGTCATTTATTTGGCATAACGCGTAGATTACTATTGACCGATGATGAATGGTCATTAGTAAAGTATAATGAACAGTCACTGTTCTGGGATGAAGATGATTAAACAAAATAACAAGGATCTATATTGCATTACTATATAACACTTTTAATACGCATCATTTTGCTCTGGCATTAGAATAATTACCCACATTTTGATTTCTTCAAAACGCCTTCGGCTTCGACTCGGGTGTGTAACGTTACAAAGCTCCTGTGTGTATGTGAGTTTTACTAATGCCACCGATAATCACGATTTTTAATATTATTTTGTAGACTAATGCGTGGTGGGTTTTTTTGTACGGTAATATATAAGGGGTAGTGAATTTCGCATACATTCGTAATTCCCAAGCTTCGTTATTCCATAACAGGTTCCTTTTCTGGTCAGTATATTTAAGCTCGCGCTTTGCGCTCGTGTTAATTTATTTAGATCATGGACTCTATTGGGTCCATGGTTAGATGCACATCTTTTTAATGATAGCAGAAACCTGCTCGGAATTTTTTTTTTTTTTCTTATTGAAATGCCCTAAAGTTTGAGATTGTGATTCACGCTCGCAACACCTCGCAATAATGCCATTTTAACAGTAATTGACCCCCAAAACGAGTTTTACAACTTCAGCTTTGATTTTTTTTCCAAACCGCTTGCTCATTATACACTCTCGCGAAAAATAAAGCCTAAATTTACATCTTTCCATATTCAGAAGTCACTTCAAAAAGGCTTTTCTCTACTTAATTACTATAAAATACACAATGACTTCACGCAGATGATAATTTCATGGCCCGGGTCTCATGGTGAAAATATCACCAAAGTGCCCATTTTGACGTATGAGTGTCATTTTTGGCTTTGCCCCCCCCCCCAAACGAAAATTCGTTTGTCCGCCCTTGCCTTCCCATCCTCATACCAATTGTACAGCAACGGTGTTCCCCCCACCACCTTCCTCTGCTTTCCCGGTTTTCATTTTTCGGATTAACGAACCTTCGGAATAACGAATCTTATTTCGTTTTCGGATTAGCGAACCTTTGGAACAACGAACCTTATTTCGTTTTCGGATTAACGAACCTTAGGAACAACGAACCTTATTTCGTTTTCGGATTAACGAACCTTCGGAACAACGAACCTTATTTCGTTTTCAGATTATCGAACCTTCGGAACAACGAACCTTCGGAATAACACCACAAATGTTCGGATTTACGAACCCTTTTTCGTTTTTGGATTAACGAACATCGAGGTATAGGCAATTTACGTGTTTCGGAATTACGAACCTTCGGAATTACGAAGTGTAACCGCACAATTTAATACTCATTTTCGCAAAGTGCATACCCTTACTTTCGTTGTGTAGTTATTTTTGTAAATATATTTTTTTAAATCTTGTGCGGTCTTATTAACGTCTGGTACTCTCAAATAGACTAGAGATCTCCTATAGAAGTGCAAGGATGTACCAGTAGAAAGATTAATTGATGATTATTTCGCAGTCAGTGTCTTTGCAGAAATACGTTTCATTTAATCTTGCATGAAACTCCAGGATAATTCTTATCTTCGCTTAAACATTCTAAAATTGTAGTAAGCAGAACACGTAATTGCGGGGAAGGTGTGTTTTTATGTTTACGTGAATACTTTTGCATGATAACTCATTGCCGTCAACTTTGTGTAATGCTTATGAAATAAAATCAACTCTGAAAATGAATTATATTATGATTGCTGCATGTTTTTAATGTATCTGTTTTGTTACGGATTGAACTGACCATATTGGTAAAAAAAAGCCCATGTGTTATACGTTTGATTGAATTGTTAGAATTGTCTTATTGACTTTTTGTTGGGTTATAGTATAATAATTTCTCCTATTAAACTGTCTTCCGTCTCTCCTTTATACTATAGTCTTGTAATGTTGTCTCTAAGTTAGGTATTGAAACTAAGTTACAGGGGCTTGCATCCCATACAAGCTTTGCTTCTCTTGGCAAGCCACTCCGTTCTGTTTTATGTAATTATTAGTCAAAGTTACTTTAGTTTTCATTAGTTCTCATCGTTTATACCTTCTAATTCTTATGCATATTCCGATTGAAATTGTACTTTAAATTTGACTATGTATTGTTACTTTGATTTTGTTGTGCTTTGTGAACGGAAAATTAATAAAATCTTAATCTAAATCTAATTTGTACGTTTCATTTACGATATTACATTTCCTTTATAGATTTCACTTGATTGATATACTGTATATACATCTCTTCTCTGCTCCTCTCCTCTCCCCTTTCTCTCTCCCTTTCCCTCTCTCTCTCTATCTCTCTCATCACCCTCTCTATCTCAAAGTTTGCGTTTTTAGATATAACTTACTCAATTCTTCACCATCACGTTCGTGCTACTCAAGCTCTTTGGTATATAGGTGTCTATCTGGTGTTGAATAAGGAAGTTGCTCACACAGCATTCAAACACTTAAGGTTTTGAAATTTACTTTTTTGTGTTTGATAACCTAACGATGCTATTTGCAACCCCATTGTATCAATTCCATCAATCAATAAACATGATAAAGCAAAATTACTATCAATAATTGTGTCTTTGTTTAACATCAAACATCGTTTCATCATGATATATCCATACATTGTTATCAACACGCACGGCTCTTTCCCCTCTGCACTTGAGATAGACAGAGGATCGTCGAATAAAAATATATCTTTTTGAGCAAAAGGTCCATTTTGCATGTAGAGTTTGGCTGATGATATATAATTTTCAACGTGCTCCCGCTAGTTCAAGACTGCTGCTAATCAGTTGATTTACGAGATCGGTGTCCTTTGACAGGGTATGTGTCTTTGCGGCGGTAGCAATGTTTATCTTCATGGGGGTGAGCGTGACTATCCTAGCCTACAACAGATTCTACATGATAACCAAGGCTAGAACGGATTACAATCGATTGTACACGCACAGGAAAATGGCGATCATGATTGACATCACTTCATTTTCGATCGCCGGCTTCAACGTCGTATTAGCGGTTTCGGGACTTGCCAAGTTTGGACTGGACGAAGGTATATGCTCCCTTGTCAAAGGCAACCCGCATTCGTACACAGCAGGGGCATGGCTTGTGATGTGCCTAGTCCTGATCGTCATCTGCTACGTCAAAATCTACCAACATGTCAAGCGCCATCTGCGTCGCATAGGATCTGAGGAGCATGCTGAAAACGGTGCGACGAACAGTCCGATGGACGATACATCGAAGGCCCCTGGTGTCCACGACGATCCAAAATCGGTCAGAGGAGAATTCGCACAACGCCAGCGGGAGCTCGAATCGAAGATCACCACGAATATGCTGATCATCATCGTCCTCTTCTTCCTCTGTGGGACACCGTCCATCGTCATCCTCTTCGTATCCGAGGATTACGAAGTAAGTCCCATGACCCTCGCCATCATTGCATTCAACAGTTGCGTCAACCCGATCGTGTATGCTTGGAAACATTCGGTGTTCAGACACGTGTTCAAATGTATCGTGACTCGAAATATCTCTGGAATTAAAGAGCCGACCAGGTGGGCCCGTTCGCTCTTTCTAACGAATTCATAAACATACATATTATAAATGGAATTATTATGGCTAATAATAGTTTCACGTAAAACATATAAACTGTTCACCACTTTAAGGTAATAGAGGAATGCATGTTAATTAACAAAAATAACGTAAAATTCGCTACCCCTTATATATTACTGTACATAAAAACAGCACGCATTAGTATACAAATATTACAAATCATGATCATCAGTGGCATTAGTAAAACTCACATACACGAATGACCGTTGTTACATTTTTAATACGCCCGAGTCGAAGCCGAAGGCGTTTAACGAAATCAAAGTGTAAGTAATTATTTTAATGCCAGAGCAAAATGATGTGTATTAAAAGTTTTATATAGTAATACAATATAGATCATTGTTATTTTGTTTAATCATCTTCATCCCGAAACAATGACCGGTCATTATACTTTACTAATGACCAATCATCATCGGTCAATAGTAATCTACGCGTTATGTCAAATAAATGACAGGTCACGTGCTTGCACACAACCAAATGTACCAATCATATTATTAGGATAAAAATAATTCACCTCAAACACATCTGGACCATACCTCTCAAACACTGTACCTGTCCTTAAATTTGATCATCGGTGCATTAAAATGAGCTTTTGTTTTCTCACGATACTGGCTAGTCTGCCACAAAAATTTATCTAATATCATATGGAGATTAAAACGGAGTGAAAGAGCAACCTTGATGCCAGAGAGTGAGAAGAGAGAGAGAGACACACAACATGTTCTATGAGAAATTGTGTCCTTCAGATTTTATATCGTGCGTTTGTGATATCATGATAATTGTAATACACATTTGACGACGGCTACACAATGTAATACTCATTTTTGCCAGGTGCATACCTTTACTTTTGTTGTGTAGTTATGTCTTTAAATATAAATTTACAATTTTGTGCGGTCTTCTTAACGTTGAGTACTCTAAAATAGACTGGAGATTTGCTCTGGAAGTGCAATCATGTACCAGTAGAAAGAATGATTGATAATTATTATGCGATCAGTATCTTTGCAGAAATACATATTATATTTCATTCTATTTGTGGTGCGTCGTGGTCTAGTGGTTCTGACTCTCGCCTTTCAAACAGAGGGTCGTGGGTTCGAATCCTAGCCATGGCGTGTTTTCCTTCAGCAAAAAATGTATCCACACTGTGCTGCACTCGACCCATGTGAGGTGAATGGGTACCCAGCAGGATTAATTCCTTGCATGCACTGAGCGTCGGTGATGGTAGCTCGAGCTAAACCCGGGGTAATGATAGCAAGCGCTTTGTATCCTCAGGCAAAAAGCGCTATATAAATCCAGCTATTATTATTATTTTGAACATTCTAAAATTATATCAAGCAAGCAGAACACGTAATTAATTATGGAGAAAGTGTATTTTTAAATGTTTACGTGAATTGCATACTTTTGCATAATAACACATTGCCGTCCACTTTGTGTAATGCTTATGAAATAAAATCAATTAATTATATTATAATTACTGCATATTTTTTATGTATCCTTTTTTTACGGATTAAAGTGACCATACTGGTAAAAGTGCCCATGTGTTGTTCGTGTTATTGAATTGTTAGTTTAAAAAAACTTTTTTTTTCGGTTATTGTTTTGGCTATATAATAAATTGTATGATTTGATGTGTACCATTTTCATTGCAAGGAGCATTTGTTTATTTTCTTACTTCATGAGTCTCTCTTTACAAGCAGTTTAGCTTCTAGTAACTCCCCCACATCGTGCGATATTATTGATTGTTATAACATGTATTATAATTTATTAATGTGGAAATGAATAAAAAAATAAATTGTAAATTGTTGATTTATCCTCTATCCATTTTCCTTAAATTTTCGGTAGTCTTAAGTTGATATTAGATTTTATTTTCTATTTCGCTGACATGTACTTGTATTTATTGTTGTCTATGTATCCAGTGCTTAGAAATAATGCGTATTAAGCGCTTTATAAGTGTTGTTTATAATTTATTTATTTATTTATGAAATAAATAAATGACGGTATCTTGTTAGAAATCAATGTTTTTGTCCTTCCAATAAAACTAAGGAATAAATGGTAGTCACATATATCCATTAACATTGACCAGAACAAGCTGAAATGAAAATTCATCCAAAGTTGGATTTTAAAGGGAAAGTTCACACCGAAGAAAAGATTGTTGTAAAAATAGCAGAAAATAATAAAAATATTGGTGAAGGTTTGAGGAAAATCCATTAAAGGTTAAGAAAGTTATTGGAATTTTTAAAAGTTTTGGATTTGTGACGTCATATACGAGCAGCTGCCCCATATGTTATGTAATATAAAATGCATAAATTTCATTTTTTTAAACGATTCGTGATTTTTTTTTAGGAACGGGTGTGAAATGATTTGTCGATTGATTAAATTTTAAATTTTCTGCTACTTTTACAATATACTATTTGTCAGGGTGAAAATTAAGATATATCTTTTTGATACATTTTGATATTGTTAATGGAAATGGGGTACAGAAATTGTAATTATGTAATAATACCCTTGCCCCAATCCGGTAACTGTTATAAAAATCGTGTCACATAATATTTTGCGTCAACACACAAGAGAAAAAGAGGAGTACAGACTGGATACTTCTTTATATATATTTTAAAAAAATTATTCATGTTTGGTAGTACAGCGTGTCCCACAAAAAAATGTTAATGACACTTTAGATGGGTATAACATTAAAATCACAACATTATATCATTTATATCGTTAAACCTGTAAACAACAATTCATTTTCTAAAACTGGAGGACAATTTATGTAATATGGTCCAATAAACATAAAGATATGAGCATTTTTTCATTACACACTTACCACGAAACCTCAGACTGCAGACATGCCTCCGCCTTGACGGGCAGATCAGATAGGCCATAATTTAGCACAGAAAAAAGAATCAGTTAACATGTAATTGCTTATGACACGAATACATGTAATAAAATTTAATACATGTACAAACTAGAAGAAAAAAATTATGCAACTTTTCAAGATGAGATTATATATTAAAAATATGTTTTAATTCACTTCCTTGTAGTTATTAAAAAAGTATAAATTTCATGTTTGATTAAAGATATGCCAACACTCTTGAACCTTCATTTGTTTATAAACTTAAGCATGGACCCGCGAGTTGTGGGCAGAAACTTTCAAAAAGGAAATACAATAAGAGTGAATGAAAAAATGATTCGACTACGCACTTTATTCAACATAATACCGAAACTCGGACTGAGAGGTTTTCTGACGAGTGCTGAAAGGAGGCTGATATCTCTGTGTTCAATGGACCATATTGCATGGAATTTATACCAGTTGTATAAAACAAATGCTAGTTTGTAATTCTGAAATTATTTACAATATGATTTGGCAATTATTACATTATACTCATTTAAATTGCCATTAACATTTTTTGTGGGACACGCCGTATGCAATTGTATTACCAGATGCGTCGATTGGGGGGTGGGGGAGGGGGCGATTGCCCCACTAATGAAAATATTGGGGTGGCAAGCATATCGTTTTGCCCCCCTCCAATAATTCCGTAAGCGCAAAAATAAAATAAACTTGTAATGTTACACAGAAATCAGCAAATTAACCAAACACAATATAAAATTTAGTTTTTACATTTATAGTACTAACAGTACAAAATCATGATTTCTCCGCGCGGGAAATGATATTCCATCTATCATTGCAACTTTTGTTACAGTAGGCCCTTTATTTGCGCAGGTATGTCATCATATAGGCATAGAATTCTTTTCTGCCAATGTATAAACAAGAAAATGGCAAACCCCCTTTTCCATAGGTGGATCCAGGTGAGTTATGTATAAATTATATCTAAATTAATTCTAATAATTAAAAAAAAAACCTTTCCATGACAGTTGATCAAAAGTTTCGATTCGAGATTTGCGCTCGCATCGTTTGTTAAAAATATATTAACCCATGCATCCTATTCATAGTTATGCAAGTGCTTGACTCTTGGGCCGCCAGCGAAATTATTTTTCCCACCGCAGTTCCAGACGCAAATGTGAATATTCACGACTTGTGTCTTCGGAATAAGCGTACGCATGCGCGTGGACTAAATTGTGGCCGCCGTTCACATCAACGTTGCCACGGATGATATGAATCGATCAGCACCCTCAAATAATCGGTACCCTTACATCATGTACATAAGCCTCAGGCTTAGATCTATATCTAGATCCAATTCGTAAACACTTATCAAATTGCCATTAATGAGAAGACAAAATGCTAGGCTAGACTAGGGATAGCCTAGGCTAGAGCTTTAACATTATCTCAAATATTGACCTGTCTAATGCCTATTAATGCCGACTAATGCCATGGTTATTGGAACTGGTTAATTCCGAACTTACGTTTACTTATACGTTAGACCAACGAGTTTAGTATCATTGGTTTAATACCCGGGGTTAAATAGGTCTAGTCCGTATATAGAACTAGTCGAAGATCTAAATAGTTTAGTTTAGATCTAGTCTCTAGTCTCTAGTATAGACTAGACTCTGATCTACACTGTATCAGAATCGTTGCGTCAGTGCACAGAACATGCACCTAAAGTTCGTAAACTGCTTATAAACTGCGGTGGGAAAAATAATTTCGCGGCCCGCCACTGACGGAATCACTCCTGCGCCACATTCATTTTAAGGTGCAATCTTATAAGTTGATTTGCATGGGCTATTCAGCTCACAGTAGCCTTTGATTGGTTTATTGTAAAGAAAAGCATTGAAGGTACACAATACAATGCCAAGCACACATCACTATTGTGTGTGTGTGCATGAACAATAGACTTTACACTCTGTGTGTATTGTGAATGATTTTTGACTCGAGTCGAAGTTGACAGCCCCCTGTATGTGACTCTAGTCAAGCAAGCAGGCAAGTTAAAATGTCCAGTTTTCAGGCCTTAATATCAACAAATTTCGCGCTCTCATTAGGCTTATAATTAATAAGATAATAATAATATATCCAAGAATTTCTAATAATCAAATTGTCCTTTTTTTTCAGATTGGAGTCGACAAGTTTCATCTCGAGCTTCGGAATAGGAATAGGAAGATAGTCATCATGTCCATATATGATGACATTATATCTTTAAAATATCCCGGTCCTAAATCAAAATATCACTAATAATATATCATCTAGCGCCTCGCGCACTCACGATTTACTCATTGCGGTCCATATCCACTTCAAAATTTCCCTAAACAGTGCTTGAAAAAAGTGCATAAATTGACCCTTCTTCATATCGAAATACAATTTTTTCAGCTCGCGAATCGCGTTCGCATTATTGACTTTTATATTAATAGAAATGTATTTAGAAATGCCCAGAATCCAAGTCGCATTATTAATGTAGGAAGATACCCAATTATCCATCATTTTAGGTCGGAATGACACAAATTTTCTGCTTGCGTTTCACGCTCGCATCTTTTGATTGTTGAATAAAAATTATGTTTTCTCTTCATGTTTGTTTTGTGCGATCGAGCGCCTTTGTAATGTTTTTATGACTCATGATTTTGCGCCCCCCCCCCCCCCCATCTGAAAAATGCATCGACGCCCCTGTGTATTACTACGGCGGAAATCAACGCTTGCGGTATCTTCATAACTATCTCTTGTTCATTCACCCAATTATCCCAATAAGATTTGGTATCGAACACTTTTTTGTATGATGCATGATGATTAACTATTCAGAAAAGAGCAAAACAAAGTTAAATCATGATTTTTTTTGGGGGGTGAAAACTGTTTTTGGGTTACACTTCGTAATTCCGAAGGTTCGTTATTCCGAAGGTTCTTTATTCCGAAGGTTCGTAATTCCGAAACACGTAAATTGCCTATACCTCGATGTTCGTTAATCCGAAAACGTAAAAGGGTTCGTTAATCCGAACATTTGTGGCGTTATTCCGAAGGTTCGTTATTCCGAAGGTTCGATAACCCGAAAACGAAATAAGGTTCGATGTTCCGAAGGTTCGTTAATCCGAAAACGAAATAAGGTTCGTTGTTCCGAAGGTTCGTTAATCGAAAAACGAAATAAGGTTCGTTGTTCCGAAGGTTCGATAGTCCGAAAACGAAATAAGGTTCGTTAATTATTTCGTTTTCGGACTAACGAACCTTCGGAATTACGAACCTCATTTCGTTTTCGGATTAACGAACCTTCGGAGTTACGAACCTCACTTCGCTTTCGGACAACCGAACCTTCGGAATTACGAACCTCATTTCGTTTTCGGACTAACGAACCGTCGGAATTACGAACCTTCGGAAATACGAACGTTCGGAATAACGAACCTTCGGAATTACGAATGTAAGCGAGTTTTTTCATCCCTTAATACCCTGATAAATGTCTCTGTTTTGTGCTAGAAGTGGAACGATTGTAGAGTCAAACGATTGAAATCATAGAACAAAATCGCCCCATATGACTTGTCAAGTAATGACAAAAATGGGGGGGGGGGGGGGGCGGATAAGAGAGGGAATAGAAGGTGAAAAAAAAACATTTAAAAGGTAACTCTAGTAAATAATAGCCATATATATCCAATGGGATAACAAAATAATTATGTTTGATTAAAACGAACTCGTAACACAATATAAGTTTTCCCTTAACCATAATATGTTGCCTTATGAGCCTTGCAAGCACTGCGTCGTTAAATAAGAATAAAATATGTTGGCCTTCTTTAATGCCGCCAATTTATGGTTAGCGATATAAGGATTCAAATATAGTATTACCTGTCAATTTTCAGTTAAATGTCTAATGAAAACGCTTTCAAGATTTTTTTTCTGTGCAGGAAAGAATAAAATTATATGCATTTCATCTTTGTGTAATGAAAGGAAATTAAGAGATGGGCGGAATTTTAGCTTCTGATTGTATTTGACTAGATTTGCCAGATCTTCTGATGTGAGAGAGAGAGAGAGAGAGAGAGAGGGGGGATGGGGGCCCTTCGAATTAACGTGTTGCCTTTTCGATGAACTCGATCCAAGTTTGACCTTTGAATCGGCTTTTTCACGTCTCGACGGAGAACCTGTCTATTCTTATTGAAGCTGCACCCGTCAGTCAATCCATACGGTAAGTTGTTTAACCGTGTCTGATAGCATAAAACGCGTAAAATACCATCAATGGTATTTCATATTTAGCAATATATACCCGTAATTAAGTGTCAATAATACTGCTATTTTAGCGTGATGATAAACGCCGCTTATGCGCAACAGATATCCTTTGAAACCAGAGATTCGTGTGCGCGCAGCTCACACAGGTGGAATCGAACGCTCTATCGAATGAAATCGCTATCATTGAAAATCCAGAATCGGACAACAACAAGCGGGAAAGTATACTATATCGTCTGCTAGCGAATGCCATGTAGGCTGTCACTGACAGAGTGAACTCACTTTTTCCTCCAACGCCGCCGCGCCTCGAATGTGTGTGTGTGTGTACCCTAATGCACTGTATCCAATCCAAGCGCACGCGTATTACGGTGGGGTGATTATACCATATTGTGCAGTCATTTGTCTATTTTTCGGACCGCTTTTGTTGTTATTTTGCGGGGAAAACATCCTCCTGTTGTCTCGCAGCCTATTTCTGTAAAATCCTTGATCTACTTTTGAGTGTTTTCAAGCGTAAATGCTAGTCATATGTTGTATCCCAATGTGCATTTAGCGCGGCATTGATGACATTTCACTGGAGCCAACAGCTGTTACACAGGAAGGAGGGTGATTGGGCAAATAAATGATGACTTCTGAGTAAATGGAGTGAATGCATACGATCATTGATCTGCTTTTGACCATGTGGGACCGTGATTTGAACATGAACTCGAAGGCTCTTTATTTTCTTTTGCTAAATGCGAAGTATTTAGAAGGATATAGATACTGAATCCTCGATAATCGCTGATGACTCCCTTTAAGTGCGGAAGCGTATGTGTCTATTTTTGCTCATCTTTGGTTGACTTCAAACGAATCGTCTGCTAATAAAACAATAAGTACTTTCTGCTACTGCATTACATATTCGGTGAGTAAACTACGACTGTAATACTATAGTCAGTGATATTAATGTGCTTTTTTGTATATTCATTTAAACTTTTCATATTAGCACATCTGTCATGGCTGTACATCAAAAGAGCCTTTAGACGTTGTCAACGGTGGGATGAAAAGGTACAGCGGAGGGAACCCACGCATTTTATTTGTATTGTTTTATTTAAAAAAATATATTTTGCTAAACATGTTTTAATTTGAAAGACACCCTTGTTCCTTCTGTTTCTGTCACTCATAAAGTTTAGGGGCCTCTGATAATACTATTTTAACAGATTAAATCACAGGTCTATCATTACCCAACACCATCAACTTCATCACTATTATCATCATCACCAAGCATCATCATTTTTCATAAATGTCGTTGCCGTCATCATCTTCATGATCACCACAAACGTAATCATCATCATTGTCAACACCACCATCACCACACCACTATCATCACGATCATCATTTTGATCATTACCATTATCATCATCGTCGTCGTCATCATCATCATTTGTATTGATATCATCCTCATCACCACATCATTGTCATCATCATCATCATCACCACCACCACCACCATCATCATTTGTATTGATATCATCGTCATCACCACATCATTATTGTCATCATCATCATCCTCATCATCATTATCATCCCCACTATAATCACCGATACCACCACCATCACCACCACCATCACCGCCATCATCGCCATCCTCATCATCATCATCATCACCATCAACACCTTCACCACCACCATCATCATCATTATGCAAATTAAAGAGTTCATGAATCGAGGATTCGAAGACGGTGAAAACGGGTTGTCCCTGCGGTCGACCAGCGGCTTTTCCGCGTATCATGATATAGATACATAATGTATGAGCTTTGCGGCGCCATTTGGGTCATTTAGAACGGTGATTCTGCTATACCTGACATACCTATACAGGTATAATGATGCTCTCTAGTACCCCCCCCCTAGATCGACCATCCTCTTCTTCACCTTCAAAGAAGTGGGGTCAACATCTGAAAATTTCCAGATATTTCGAAAGTACTGTCCATATTTTGTACGATACTGCAATCTTTTTACTTCTCTCCTCAATGGTTGATTTACAAAAAACAAAACAAAGAAAGACGTCCCGTGTCAATGGAAGATTAGAACATAAAATCAAATGTCAAAATTGCATTTTATCATATAGTTTTCATTTTCATTGCAATATAGGCCCACTTCATCCAATCTACAAAATTGGCAAAATAAATTGCAATAAAGTCACATGATGGTTTGTCTAACTCTTTTTTTTTCTCTTTTTTTTCCAGGAAAGTCAGTACTATTAGCCTATCCAGATCTCGTACAGTATCCCTGAAACACAGTAAAAACACACGTCAAACGTCACCGGATCTCAGGTTGAGAGGTCTTCTGCGACGTCATCCAGAGGCACTTCTGGATCCCACCCGAGAGGATGGACATGGACGCCGCCAGGGTGAAGGAGTTCTTCCTCGGTGGCTTCCAGCGTCTCAGCCGGACCAAGAAGCTGGATACTGAAGACATCGGTCAGAGCGAACTGAAGAGATGTCTGAGTATGTGGGATCTGACAGCCATCGGGGTCGGAAGCACCCTTGGAGCTGGTATCTACGTTTTGGCTGGACAGATCGCTCGTGAGGTAGCCGGGCCAGCCATCGTCCTCTCCTTCGTCATTGCCGCTGTAGTGTCTTTGCTATCAGGTTAGTTTCTACTTTTACAGAACACATCCGTAATCCTCCCAACACTCCTAGACAAAATTGAAACCCTCGAGAAAAAAGGAAGGTTCCCAAAATGATTCTTTACGTGCTCAAGAACCTTAAGTGAATTTATCAAGGATCTAAAAGGATTTCTAAGTGGCTGCTTAAGGTAATTTAGAACCCTTTAGAGAACCTTTATTAAAGGTTCAAAATACGGAACAATCATAGAACCTTTAAAGAACCTTTTTTCTGAGAGCGAACTATTGTCAATACAAGCACCTCCATGCGTAAAGTCAAACTTAAATCTTTGCGAAACACCTACGGGTATTAAATCACTTTGTTTCCCATCAGCTGCAATTGTGAACAATCATCATGCGAAAGCATAATCAATTATTTGTTATGATTTGATATGGGTAATATGAAATGCACTCCCATAGTGCTAATAGATTCGGTGTATTCCATTGGGCACAAGAAGGGCTCACGAGCCGTATACGTGAAGTGATTTGTAACTTACGAACAGGTTTATGACAGAACCCTGTATTCTTCTTCTCCTTTCCCCCTTCTTCTCCTCCTCCTCCCCCCTCCTCCTTCTTCTTCTTGTTCTTGTTGTTGTCGTTCTTCTTCTTCTTCTTTTATTCTTCTTCTTTTATTATTATTCTTCTTCCTTTCATTTTTTCTTTATAGTAGATGTTTATTTGTTCTATGTAAAATAAAATTTCTATCTGTTAAAATAATATAATAACTCATTTTACTGCCTGTACCCCTCTCCCATTAAGGGACAACGACCTCGGGCAAAACGATCATAAGATAGCAATTTAATATTGGATATGCAAAGCAATTAGATGATTATCGAAATCAATGCATTATTAATGCGTTTGATGATCTGATTGTTTAACAAGTAAAACCAGAATTCATCTACCTGCGTGCCAGAAGCAAGTTTAGCTCTCGGGCATTTTCCCCTGCACTAAATCTTTAACGAAGACCCTGTATGATAATACTGATATCTATGTACTGCTGTCGATCGTGTAGGAGTCTTGGAAACGAAGTATGAATTTAATCAAAATGCATATCGCCTGCGGTTTTGCATCTCCATGGTAATACAAAAACTCGCCTCTAAATATGATCTTTCTCTCGTTCAGCACGGTTGCGCGCGGGAACTATAAATTATGCATCATGATATTTACTTTTAACCGCCAACCCCTTTAAAGACCATGTTTATTCATAATGAAAAAAATGTTCTCAGAGAGCTTTTAAAGAAGGGCTGTTCGTTAACGCTGAGTGTTTACGTTCACAATGCTTGAAGGAGATTGGGAGGTGGATGAGAGGTTCCCATGGGAACACGAGCCGCGCCTCTTCATCTTCATCCTCATCAATAGATGACCCATGAGATGGTCGCTCTGGAATGAGAGAGAGAGAGAGAAGGGGAAAGAAAGAAAAAAAGAATAAGGGAGGGAGGAGGGAAAGAAGAGAGAAAGAAGGAAGCAAGCTAGGAAATATGGGTGGGAGGAAGGAAGGAAGAGGAATGAAGGAAGAAAGAAAGAACTACAGAAAAATTATAAAAAAAGAAAGCAATAAAGAAAGAAAGAAAGAAGGCTAACAGAAAGAAGGCAAACAGAAATAAAGAATGAAAGAAAGAAAGAAAGAAGGAAAGAAAGAAAGAAAGAAGGCAAACAGAAAGAAGGCAAACAGAAAGAAGGCAAACAGAAAAAATGAAAGAAAGAAAGAAAGAAAGAAAGAAGGAAGGAAAGAATCAAAGAAAGAAAGAAAGAAAGAAAGAAAGAAGGCAAACAGAAAGAATGAAAGAAAGAAATGAAGAAATGAAGGTAAAAAGATAGAAATATATAAATGAAAAAAAGAGAGAGAATGAAAAAAAGACGGAACAAGAAATAAAGAAGGAAAGAAATGAAAGAAAGAATGTATCAATAAAAAACAATTTAAAAAGAGATCGTTAAAGAATAAGAGAGGTGAAAGGAAGTAGGAAAATGCGAGATATGAAATAAGGCGATAGAGATGAAGAGCAGGCTATCTCGGTAAAGATGAGAGAGGTGATGTCAGATCATCAATAATTACAAATCTTCTCAGCATTTAGGCATCTCATTTCCAAGTCATATTTGCACGTAATCAGTTCTCACGTTTTGGGCCCCTGTTAACGCCAAGTATCAGCTGACCAGGGCATATCTATGACGGAGGACATTTTTTTAACATTTCATTTAATTGGTAGTAGTGGCGTAATAAGCATAAAACAAATAAAGGGGCTAGAGTTTTGTGATAGATTTTAACATATTAAAAAAATAATGTCACATTTCACCCTTCTCTTTTTCCTTTTCCTTCCCTTTTTTCTTGGTCGTGATTTTTTTTTTTTTTTTGGGGGGGGGGGGGGGCAAGCGCCCCAAGCCCCCCATCTCTACGCCACTGATTGCTAGACAAATTTTTACGACAACTTAAAACAAGTCATTGCTATATGATTTGATATCACCCATTCCCTTTATAAGACTGAATGTTTTTATAGAATGTGATGTTGCCGTAATTTTACGCTTAAGCGTAAATGTCAAAAGAAAATGGAAAATCTCTCTACAATGCACGAACGTAACTCGCCCAATTCATCTCTGTCATGAAATTGAAAAGAATGAGGAAGGCGTCGACAAATTGAAAAGAATATGTGTAAATCTCGCCGTATAGGACCACTCTCACGTGGATCATATCGGTGGGAAAACCACCTGCTCTTCTGGCAAGCGAATCGAAGAGTGCTTGAGGTTGGTTTGCCCTTTAAAAGATACATGATAGCCTCCAGCTCGTTTAAGAGCTTCATGCTTTTACACGCCATCAGGGTATATGCTAATGGTAATGTGTAATATGAGACCTTGAAAACTTACCTGAATGGAATTATTATAAAGTAATACATAGGTGTTTTATCATTATGGATGTAGACTATTATTCTATTTCATACAGTTAGATTGAAAATGATATGACGAGAATCTCAGTGATTTCAGACTACACACTAAGGTTCAATTCTGCACCCTTAAATGTCACATTGGAAGCTCTTTTGGGAGCACATTTTTTTTTCTTATGCGCTTTTTGCACCTTCCTTTGTGCAGGTAGGTACATTTTGCACCCTACAAGGTGTAGAGTTGCACCTTTTAAAAAGGGTCAAAATTTTCACCCCTGGGAATGCGAACAGATCTTAAGAGTGTAAGAAAATTTCAGTCAGTACATGGTGCAATAGGGTGCATACATTTACTTTTTTCATGTGTGGTGCAAATAAGCTCCCAAAAAGGAGCTGCTACACTGCAAAAACTCCGGTGTTGATTTAACACCAGCCCGGAATCTATATATGTCCACACCAGAGAAGTATTGAAACAACACCATTTTGGAATCAAACCGATGCTGTTTTAAAACTAATTGGTGTTGTATAAACACCTATCTGGTGTTAGACTAATACCAAAACCGGTGTTGTTTAACACTTCTCTGGTGTGGACATATATATATTCCGGGCTGGTGTTAAATCAACACCGGAATTTTTGCAGTGTTTTGTGATATTTGTGGTCCAGAGTACATCTACACTCTTGTTAACTTGTTAACAAATTTTTTTCGGCACCACTCCTATTTGTTTAAGATCAGTATGCTCGATCCGTAATGAAAATCATAAGATCAGTATGCTCGATCTGTAATGGAAATCATAAGATCATAAGTCAGAAAAAATTGGAACCAGTGGGATTCGAACCTGCCATCTACTGCTTTTCGGGCAGGGACTCAACCACCAGGCTATTCTGGTTCACGGCTAAGCCACGATGAACTGGAATTCAAATACCCTCGATCCTCTTCTTTCTGACGCATTAATATTCAAATGCCGTCCGCCGTGGACAATAGATAGTAAATTAAGAGGCTTTTATAGGAGGAAATCATAACTTGTTAACAAATTTTTCGGCACCACTCCTATTTGTTTAAGATCAGTGTGCTCGATCCGTAATGAAAATCATAAGATCAGTATGCTCGATCTGTAATGAAAATCATAAGATCATAAGTCAGAAAAAATTGGAACCAGTGGGATTCGAACCTGCCATCTACTGCTTTCCGGGCAGCGACTCAACCACCAGGCTATTCTGGTTCACGGCTAAGCCACGATGAACTGGAATTCAAATACCCTCGATCCTCTTCTTTCTGACGCATTAATATTCAAATGCCGTCCGCCGTGGACAATAGATAGTAAATTAAGAGGCTTTTATAGGAGGAAATCATAACTTGTTAAAAAAAATTTCGGCACCACTCCTATTTGTTTAAGATCAGTATGCTCGATCCGTAATGAAAATCATAAGATCAGTATGCTCGATCTGTAATGAAAATCATAAGATCATAAGTCAGAAAAAATTGGAACCAGTGGGATTCGAACCTGCCATCTACTGCTTTCCGGGCAGCGACTCAACCACCAGGCTATTCTGGTTCACGGCTAAGCTACGATGAACTGGAATTCAAATACCCTCGATCCTCTTCTTTCTGACTCATTGATATTCAAATGCCGTCCGCCGTGGACAATAGATAGTAAATTAAGAGGCTTTTTATAGGAGGAAATCATAACTTGTTAACAAATTTTTCGGCACCACTCCTATTTGTTTAAGATCAGTATGCTCGATCCGTAATGAAAATCATAAGATCAGTATGCTCGATCTGTAATGAAAATCATAAGATCATAAGTCAGAAAAAATTGGAACCAGTGGGATTCGAACCTGCCATCTACTGCTTTCCGGGCAGCGACTCAACCACCAGGCTATTCTGGTTCACAGCTAAGCCACGATGAACTGGAATTCAAATACCCTCGATCCTCTTCTTTCTGACTCATTAATATTCAAATGCCGTCCGCCGTGGACAATAGATAGTAAATTAAGAGGCTTTTATAGGAGGAAATCATAACTTGTTAACAAATCTACACTCTGTTATTGTTGTTTTTGCCATGTAAGCTTTGTTAAATAATTTACGAAGAATAACAACTCCACCAAATTGACGGTGTAAAGAGTCAATCCTTTAATTTCACTTTAGTAAGAATAGGCAAAAGTGCCACCATGACAGGCTCGACCGCTTCGCTCCTTCACTTTCGAGCTTCTTAAATTTTTGGCGTCTCCCTGGGGAAAAAATCTGCGTACGGCCGAGGGTTTGCATTGTATAACACTCTGTTAAATGCATAATATTCTCTAAAAAGGGTACATTCTTATATAGCGAAAATACCTGTAAACGCCATTGTCTTAGACAACTCAATTTATACACATTAAAAAAAATAGCACGTTGTTTAAGCCTGTCACTCTAACAACAAGTTGTTTAAACTTGTTTGTAATTGTTTAAAACTGTTAAACAACTTGTTTAAAAGGTTTGAACAGTTTAAATAGTTTAAACAGTTGCTGTTAGAGTGGCGGGCTTAAATAACGTGCTTAAACAGTGTTTTACAGCGTAGAATTGCTACACATGTATTAAAATTCCATCTTTCGCACATGAATTGTTATATTGACTTGTAATATACGTTTTGCACATAGAATCCGTTCCAGTAGGAATGAATGGCATGAATTCAAATCGACCACCATTATTTTTGTATTAATTATTGAAATCAGTGCCCCGAAATATCACAGTATGCCAAATGTCACACTCTCTGCTAGATTCGAGCATCTTTTTCACATATCAACGGACTGCATTGCATTTTAAAGGAAATACAGCAAAAGGACGATGGAAATTTATACAATAAACATGTATGCATTCGATTTGGTTGAACTCCTCCATATAATACGTTCCATTCTGTTTACTGAGAGCCTTTTTGAGTAGAATCTGGCCTTCATTTTAGAAAAGTACTTATGAAAAGAAAAATATTGACGGTTTTTGTGGTGTGTGGGATGTGATGGCCTGACATAATACTTAGAACTGCTTGCCGGAATTCCTTCACAGCAAAAACTGCGGTGTTAACCGGTGTACATAGAGGACCACACCAGTTATTTTACACCGGTGTTGAATTGGTGGTGTTAGTTTTACACCTATAGGTGTCATTACAACACCTTTGGTTGTTACATTTACACGCTTTGGTGTTATTTTTAATCTCTAGGGTGTAATTTTAACACCTCGGGGTGTGGTCCTCTATTAACACCAACTGGTGTCAGTTTTAACACCACAGTTTTTACAGTGTTGCATATCTACCGTGTGTGGAATGACTATTTTTGGTTTATTTTCATTTGGTCTAATGCCAATCCGTCCAATTTCCATCTCGTCTACTATCATTTGGTCTACCATCAGTTCGTCCACTATCCACCTTGTCTAATTGCCAATTCTTCCACTCACCATTTCGTCTAATAACCAGTTGGTCCAATAGCCATTTAGTCCATATACCGTTCGGTCTAATTGGACTAAGTGTTAATTGTGCGAAATGGATGAAAATGAAATGGATATTAGATCAACTGGTTATGAGACGAAATGGTGATTAGACGAAGTGATGATTAGGCAAGGTAATTATTGGACCAAATGGTTGTTAGATAGAATGAAGTTGGACGTAATGGCATTAGACTAAATAGAAGTAGACCATGTGGTGAGTGGACGAGTTGGTCGTAGACGGATTGGCAATATACCTTGTGACGGGTATGTAGTACATGTAAAGTCTGGAGTTACAACCTATGGAATGACTATTTGGGGGGGGCAGGGACGGGGGGGGGGGGTAAAAGACATGTGGTGATGAGAGTAAGAACTCTGTATACCTTCGTGGACGAACGTTATTTACACGTTTGTTTTGAAGTACACTGAAAAAACTGCGCTGTTAATTTAACACCAGTCCGGAATCTATATGACCACACCAGAGAAGTATTAAAACAACACCGGTTTGGTTTTGGACTAATTCCAGATAGGCGTTTATACAACACCAATTAATGTTAAAACATCATCGATTTGATATCAGACCGATGTTGTTTTAACACCTCTCTGGTGTGGTCATATATAGATTCCGGACTGGTGTTATATGAACACCGCAGTTTTTGCAGTATAATGTTTTATCGATTCTTCCAGTGATAACACTTGCAAACAGCCGTGAAATACAAACATAAACTGACAAATAACTTCATAGATAATACAGCAATGTACCGGTAAAATAAGTAATTCGTAAAAATATGCATACATTTATAGATCAATTGAACTGGTCTTTTCATTTATCAATTTCACTGAAAGGAATTTAAGAAATATATTACAGAAAAAGAGATTCCACGTTCTCGTACATTGTCAACATTATGTTCTCTATTTCGTGTCGCCTCTAACAATTAACAAGGTTCAACAGAATAATGAAAAACAATTACTAATATGTTCAAACTCTTTATGCCTTATACACTAGATGGTATTGATATGAAAATTCATTAGGCAATGTTTTAAATAACGAATTCCCATAAAATAAGCCTCATTTTAAAAATGGTCGTCGCATGCAGTAAACTACTAGGATGCAGTTCGTGTCGCTAATACGCTAATACTGTATGTGGAATTTCGGGATCATATTTAATGAAACTGCACTTTTTTATATTAGTTTCAATTGGTAAAATTTGTCTTAAGAAATCGCTTACAAAACGTCAATACTACCTAGTAATGAAATGGATTTATTGGCTTCAAAAGCATGTAATTTGTCATGTCATGGTCATAATCTGTTTAGTTGGGAAAAAAATAAGGATCTCTCCTACTTAGACAAATATTAAACACAAATTTATTATTTAAAAAAATGAAACCATCATCTTCACTTTGAGTATGGGCATCGTCAATTTTTGAGAAAACAAGTTACCTCTGTCTACACGCATGTCTGTCTGTCTTTATCCCACTCTGTCTGTCTACATTACTCTGTCTGTCTCTCCCCCTTTCTCTCTCTCTCTCTCACACACAAACACACTTTCTCTCCCACCTGAATATCCCAGCCCTCTCTATTTCATTTTCGTTCTCTCTCGCACACCATTATACACACATCCTCAATCAAGCATTTCTTTCAGTGTTTCTATCCCGATTTCATAAAAAGCAAAGTAAAAAAGCCGCCTCTTGACGGAAATATGAAATCCTAGTTTTAAAAACAATATTCAAACATAATCAGGTCACGAATATTGAAGTGAATTTATTATATAAGACACACACACAAACGAAATATAATTTATTGTGTACATGATATTTCTTCTGTTCAATACTATTGGATATGGAGTTTTGCTTTTAAATGACCCCCATTGCCGGGAAAATCGATTTGCTGTGGAATCGGCAATACATATTATTTGTTCAATCGTGCGTTTTCTTGGTTTTCATGATTACAAAAAAAGCAGATCAAAAAATCATGCTTTTGACAAAAAAAGAAATGTCTTACCTCTCCTCGGTAATACACACTATGATATTTCTATCATGATCTGTGATTTTTCATACTTTTTACCTGTCATCGTCATCATGCTGTCAAATTCATCCTTTAACCCTAAAAGGACTGGGGGCCATGATGCCCCCCCCCCCTCAACGCTTCGCGCGATATTTTCAAAACGCAAAAACATAGCGCCGCGAAATTGTATGACTTTTTTTTTAAGTCTCGCGCAGCTTTTGAGACCAAATTTGCGACATACAGGTATGGCATCGCGACGTCACGTGCCTTTTTACGAGACAACGTCATGCCGAAAATGGCTAATTTTTATACTTTGTGTACAAAGTCTATGGGAGATGAAATTCATAAAAGGGTGATTATTTTTCATTCTAATTGGTCTGCTTAATTAATTTAGGGGTTAATTTAGTTGTTGAATAGTCTGTAATAATTTTCATTAAAAAAAAAGATGTAAAAAAAAAATACATAAAAAATTCTAAAAACAAAGAAATACATAACGAACAAAATTGGCTTTCGTAATTTTTCTTTGTGGAAACCTTAAAATTAGATTACAAAGATGACTGGCAAAAAAGGGAGAAAATTTGACTTGAAATTGGGTGTTAAATATGCAAATATTGTTTTTCATGAATAAATTTGCATATTTTGTACAATAGAAATAAAAAAATCATTTTAAGTTTTTTAAATACTGGCTTGTAGTTTATAAGGGTAAAGAATGTGCGTGCCAAATTTCGGCGCGATCGCGCGAACGGCAGCCGAGATCAGACGGGGGGAATCATGCCCCCCCCCCGTCCTCAATACATCTCAAATAGCTCAGTCCTTTAGGGTTAAATCCGGGTCCAAAACGCGTATCAGGTTCTGAGTGCCGTTGCAAAAACAGACTTGCGATTGAATGGGATTCACAAAATCAAGCATGCACGAATCCAAAATAGTCAATTCTGATTGGTTGAAAATCGAAGTTTCGATCGATTTCTGGAGTTACGTCCGATTGCACCGCTTTGTACAACGTACCCCTGGGCTGAATATAATTGCATCGGCTGAAATAGAGACAAAATGATTCTAATTCGTCCTTAACACTTAATATGGAAATTTTTAATCTTTGCAAGAGGGGATTTCCCTTCAAAACAAACAGTATTCTAATTACATTATGAAACTTTGCTAGAAAATCCGTGTCACAGTAATATCTCCTAATCGGAATATGAGAGTAGGCCTATAGGGTAATTTGTAAACCTGACGACGGTTGTAGTCTTGTTCGTGTTTGATTTATGATGGAAAAGGTATAATGTAGTTTTACCTCGGTCACATTTGCTCTACTGCAGCCGTACGACGAGTCGAAAACAGCCGTTTTATTCATTTTCATTCAAACCACCTATATGTAGCTGGTACCAAAAAAAGTTAAAGCGGCTGTTTTTGACTCGCCGTAGAGCAAATGTGACCGAGGTATTATACTCTTTTCGCCCGATTTGATTCCAGCATATTTAAAGCACTTGCTTTCACTGAAAACGTACTATTCGCCATTATATGCAGGAAAGATATGAAGCAAGCGACAATTATTGTCGAGGATCGGGAAGAATGAGGGGGAAGGGAGTTGGGGAAGAAGAAGGCAAGAAAAGGCCGAGAGGAGAGGAGAAATAGAAAGAAGAAATGGGAGAGTTATAGAGAGACAGGAGAGAGAGAGAGAGAGGGATAGAAAATGGGATCTGGACTTGGGAATATGTATTGTGAGGTGTGATATAAAGAAAAAGTAAAGTAAAGTTCACTAAATTTTCGGAATTAGAGGGAAAGAAAGAGAGACACAAGCGCACACACATACATAGATAATCAAGAGGATGTAACAAGTATTCTTTTCTTTTTGCATAGAGATAAATAAAGACAGGAAGGGAAATTCGGGACAGATAAAGTAATATAGATGATGAGAAGAAGAAATATTCTTAAGACAGAGAGAGAGAGGGAAGAGATCAAAATAGATGAGGGGAAATACAATAATTTTAATTCAAATACTTTTTTCAACAATTAAAAAGATAAAATTTTCCAAGTATAATTTTTAATCTTGATTTTACTTAGAATGATATTATTTTGTTTTGTAGTATTACTTTGTTTTGTAGTATATTATGTTAATAATTGTGTTAATCATTATGTTGGCGAATGTCTGTTTATTAGGTGGTCTGTCTATGACAGATCACCTCTTAATTTCGTCAGAATTTTCTTTCTTTATTATTTATTTTTAGCACCTATGTTTGTCGCCAACTTTTCTCCGAATTGGCTGAATCATTTTGGCTGATTTTTCTGTCATATATAGAGTCTATCATAGAGACGGCATACTAAGCTTTTCAAGGTCATCTGGTCATGATGACGTCATCTACGCGCCATTTTGTAAAATTCTCAATTTGATCATATCAACATAACGGATCATCAATAATCAACCATATTTACATCACATAAACTTTAAATCAAAGGTCATCTGTCAATGTCATCAAAGGTCATGTAAAGGTCAAGACGCGCGCGTACACGCGCGTCAAAGCCAAAAAAATTCTCCAAATGGCTTATAAATTTTTTTGGGTACGTTTCAAGTCATTTTAAGCATTTCAAAAAAATTGCGCGCGTTTCCGCGCGCAACGCCATAACGCAACGCAGAAACACAGTTTTTTTTACATCATTGCATTGATGATATAATTCTGAGCAATTTGATACCTTGATCAACCTTCTATGACCATTGATAACGAAATTAACACCCGTTAAAGTTTGCAGCACGTGTGCGCGCGAGCTCTCACTACAGGCCATATATGGGCGAAAACATGCCTATTGGAAATTCACTGTAGCTCTTTAAATAGTCCGTTGACCCCCAATTTTTTTTTCAAATGTCGATAGAATATGAGTTGTAGATTTGATTTCATGTCACCATTGTCTCTCAATTTGATCATGACGTCATCAAAACTGCGTTGGAAATCAAAATATCCATTTTGCTTGTTATGACGTCATAACCATTATGCAAATTAGGCTCTAACTCCGTGAATATTAGTCAATTTTCGCCCAATTTTCGATATGTTGTAGCTTAGGTCTTACTCTTTCTGAATTATTGCCTTTATTTTTCATTTTAATGAACGGATCATCTTGAAAAATTGCAAATAATAAAGGCATGTCATTTTTACTCATTTTGCGTGTAATCTCTATGGGACATGACTTTTTCTCAAAACTAGATTCTACATTCCTCTATTTCGTGAGCTATATCTCCATTTTCTTTTGTCAGTTGTCTCTGAGCTTTGAATATGGTGTAGCTAAGATTCTCAGCTTTCGGAAGTGTGCCCTCCATTTTTTGATCAGATACCGGGATCATGCCCGTTTTTCGCTTGCAAAGTTGGATTTGCAATTCTCAAATTTGCTTACGTGTAATCTCTATGGGAACGTGTAATCTCTATGGGGAATATCGTGGCTCAATGGATAACGCACTTGACTTGAGATCTCGGGGGCGCAGGCTCGAGTCCTGGGGGTGAACAAGGTGATTTTTTTTTCATTTTTTTTTTCTTTTTACCACCTCGTACACGATCTTTTATGGTATTCAAAAGGTATGAAAGTTAAAAATTAGCAAGATTAAACAGATTATAATTACTATTTTCATATCACATGTATTTTCATATATCAAAGAGACCCTTTTCACAGTTCTTTATCATCTCCCGACTTTCGCAAGTATTCCATCCATAATGAACATTCCGTTGTCATCATGAAGATCATATTGATCTGCTTGAACATGGAAATAGTGATCATGATGGCGAGAATAAGGACAGACCACCTAATTCGTCCGCATGACGAATTAAAATCTAGTTATTATGTAATGTTGAAAATGATCATACTTATTGATATTGAAGTGTGGAAATAAAATCAAATAAAGAACAAATATTGAAGTAGAGAGGAGATAGCAAGATACAGAATGTGAGAAAGTGACGGAGAGATCGGGAAAGAAAGAGAAAGGAGGAGACAGAGCGGAGAGAGGTAGGGAAAGAAAGAGAGAGAGAGAGAGAGAGAAAGAAAGATAGCTGAAGCGAGATTGAAAGTAGCTGCATGTGTTGCCGACGGCAATATTGCATTTTAGACAATATCTTCCGACCAGATGAGCAAGCTTCGTTAGCTCAAGGAGATGGAAGCTCCTCGGTTAGCTGTAGCACGAGGAAGACGAGTTTTCTCAATTTAAAGCGAAAGCACTCGAAAATCGAATCAATTTGTTGAATTACTCTGCGATTTTGCTTTACTTTTGTGCATTAGACACCTTGCAGTCACAAATTGTCTTTTCTCAGTACGGTATAGATTTGGTTCATGCAAGACGTTGCCAGTTTTCTTGGAAATTATAGAACGTTATTTATTTCAAATTGCCAGATTACATCGAAGAAGAAAAGAAATGATAATGAAAATGAGATCTAAGTACAAAAGCGTTAACAGTATTTGTATGTATATTTTCATATTTTAAAGTGAGTGAATGGTAATAACTTTTTTTTTAATAAGTGTAATGACTTCTCACGAGTAATAAGCCAGTTCGTAGTTCCATTCTGCGCATGATCAGAAGATTCTGCGCATGATCAGAGAAAGGTCATTTGTACTAGAGTGGCATTGGTGGTTTAAAATTTAATGAGATAAGCACAAACTTTGGTGTCTTGGTTATTCATATATTCTTTTCAAATATGTTTTTCATTTGCATCCACAAAGAACAAAAATGCGTCCACGACTGGTATTTCACTGCAGTTTGCCAAGTACATTGTACAACATGCTATAATATGCATTCAAAGTAGAAATGCAACAAATACCTTCATGGAGTCTTCAATGGTGTGCTATTCTAGTCACCTGGTATAATTCAATTTATTCATCCTGCTATGTAAGGCATGCATATGTTATATCCTGCTTTGAAATCTGCCTATCATAATTAAATAAATGAAAGGTCATTTGACCAAAATTGTCCCTGATGTAACTACGAACTGGTCTATTCATTTTTAAGTTAGTAAATCGACATGGAAGATCAATCTCAACTTGACACGGCAGCCAGAGGTCAGAGGTCAATCTATGCCCCTCCTCCATGAAGAAAACAATGAGATTTTTTTGGGGGGAGGGGGGGGGAGTAAAAACACGAGGAAACTACACTCTAAATACTAAAGATCCAATCTGGGCCCCATCTTACAAAGAGTTACGATTGATCCAATCAATCGTAACTCTGAAAATCCATCAGTGTCATATTTTTTTCTACAGGAAATTTTCAAACTGTCCTTTGTAATCAAAGGATAACACACAAAATTGTCAAGAAATCAATGAATTTATGGATATACATTCATATCTAGAAACAGTTTTTGAACAAACATGCATTTTATATGTATACTTTGCTGGCTTTCCATTGATCGGATCAATCGCAACTCTTTGTAAGACGGGCCCCTGGACCCTAATCACTCTACCCTCAGAGTGAGACAAGGGACCAGTCATTTTTGGAGTGGGATTTATTCTTTTGAGAGTGGATAATAGCTCCTTCTGCAGGAGCGAAAATGTGTAAAAAAATATATGCACTTTTCACTCCAGGAGGAGTTATAATGCACTCTCAAAAGATGTAAATACCACTCCAAAATGATTGGTCCCTTGTCTCACTCTGAGAGGAGTGTGTTTGGGAACAGATTAGCTCTTAGGAATTTAGAGAGTATTATGTAATCGATTTTTTTTCCTCCAATATCAATGGGAGGGGCTGTTTGGAGGAGTATATTTTTACTTGTCACAGAGTTTTGGAAGGTAAAGTGCCCCCCCCCCCTTTGTACCCTACCCCATACTTTCGATTCTGGACCCCCGCGCCAATTAGGCCTACAGCTTAATGTAGAAAAATTATAATTCTGAATCATTTGATAGTCACATTTTTACCAATTTCCAATGTAAATATGTTTTTGTCTTACATATTTGCATCAGGAAATGTAATAAGCAAACAATGTACATTCTTGATCAAACAAATATACACTCAAATGGTTTTAAGTCAACGATTTCTTCCAAGAAAGGCCTCCGTAAAAATCAACGCGTTTCTGTACCCCCATGGTAATACTGCTTCGCTTGTCGTCGTAAATTGTGTTTCCAAATTCATGTAATTATGCTTTCTGCGTGTGTGATGATTGAAGCGTGATATATGCATGGACTGGTAATAATACTCGCTTGAGTAGAGATAGGATGAAGTTAGGTCAATTCAGCCTTACTTTATTGTCTGCCAATATCCTCTTCTGCTTGAAGAGATCCTCCATAATGCAATCACTTAAAGGGACGCATCTGTCAGTCAAGGATATAGGATTTCATTCCCCAACGGTATTGTGAAAAGATGGGTTTGTAATCAGTAATTTTGAATCTTAAATCATAAAGCCTAATGTATTTCTTTGTTTTTTCAAGAATCTGTCATGTCTTTCCTTGTTTTTCATCATTTGTTTCAATCTTTTTCAAGATAAATTCTTACTGACCATTTAATAACTACATTCAGCCGTAAATCAGTTAAACAGACCAATTAGAATGAAAATTAATCACCATATCATATCCCATGGACTTTGTACACAATGTATAAAAATTAAAAGTCACGTGGTGTCGCGATGCTATACCGGGATTTCGCGAAAATGATCTCAAAAGTTGTGCGAGATTTCAAAGGAAAATGCCATAAAATTTCGCGGCCGCTGGCTTTGTGCGTTCCGGAATGATCGCGCGATTCGCGGAGGGGGAGGGGTTATCATGCCCCCCAGTCCTATTAGGGTTAACCGTGTATAAAAGAAAATTAAAAATGACCATCTAGTTGTGTTTTTGCATGGTCAGCCCCCCCCCCCCTCCAAAATTATTCCGCGTTCCCTGTTTAGAGTGAAAACTCTCAAAAATATATGATGTGGATAAAATGACATATAAATATGTTTTGCGTGATAGATTGTGCCATTTTAAATGAATTTTATTGACATCGTAAATGGCAAGAGAATAGCCAAATTATCGAGTCCTAAAAAAATTTAAATAGCTTATTCTGCGTTTGAGGACATGTCATTCCTTTTTGTTGTTCGACCCGTTAAGCTTGTGCGCTTTATTGTTAGAGTGTTTGACATGCTCGGCTGACGTATACTCATGGGCGGAAATCCAAGGGGAACGCGTCCCCCTACCTAAATAGGGGGACACAATATGTCCCCTTACTATTTTTTGTTCCTTTATGATGGAAAGAAATATACGTCATTAAAAATCGAAATAAAACATGTATTTTTTGACGAGATGACCTTACCGTTTTGGGTAATCACCTTTTTTTTTGCTTGTTGAATTTATTTTAGTTGAAATGACCTTACCTTACATTTGGGATGATTACCCCCCTTTTTTGCTTGTAAAATTTTCGGGTCTCCCTACCTTTAGGGAGAGATTTCCGCCCTTGCGTAGACGCGAATCATGTAAATTGTAAAATGATAATTATATATGAAAGAACAAAGCTGGGCATTTAGATAGGTATAGAGTCATGGGATTCGGAAAAGTGGGATGGCGCTTTATGAATTATCGATGAAATTCAAGAGACATGATTTGATATGCGCGACATTCGGGAAAGATAATGAAATTAAAATGGCTGCCAGGACAGCTGACAAGGAAAATACGAGTTGAGGAAGAAAGCGATATGAAGAGAAACTTATAGCGGCCAGTATCCCTGATGAAAGTCACGCTTGTCAGGATTGCGATTGTATGCCGGTGGATAACTTGGCATTTTGGTTTTCTGAAGGCGGAAAATGCTGGGTGGAACATAGATCGGGAGTAAAAATGCACATGGAATTAGATTAAAAGGATATGAGACAGGCATGTTAACCTTGGAGTTCTGCTAAATTTAGTCATTTTGTTCCTTGGTTACTCTCCTCTTATGCTTTCTTTCTTCTTCGATTTTCGTTTTCATCCTTGTTTTATCACAATCGTCTTCGCCGTAGTCATCCCGATTTTTTCTCTCTCTTTCTCTCTCTCTCTCCCCTTGTTTTTACCTCTCTTCGCGCCTTTCTTCTTCTTCTTCTTCAGTATGACGTAATCCATCCATCCAGGTCATTGCATTTGAAGGTTAAATTACATAATCAATTCATTGAGGACAGGAAAGAAATACGTTTCATATGAATTCTATATAAAAATAACAGAGTATCTGTTACAAGCTGACAGCAAACGGATGAAGGAAGATTGTATTTGTTCTACCTGTCTCTCTC
Organism: Lytechinus pictus; assembly: GCF_037042905.1. Lineage (NCBI taxonomy): Eukaryota > Metazoa > Echinodermata > Echinoidea > Temnopleuroida > Toxopneustidae > Lytechinus > Lytechinus pictus. Next base: position 23,064,273 of record NC_087258.1, on the reverse strand, counting down.
TCGCTTTGTTCCCTACTCTCTCACATCCTTTTTTTATCCAGTTAGATCGCACAATGATAGCACTTTATCTGTAATATCACGAACTGAAAATTATGATTCGAACATAATTTCAGCTCTGAAAAATGAGAGTACGAGTTCCTTTCAAACTATTCAGATTATCCGAACTATCCCTTCTATGGGTATAAATGAGCTAATTTTTAAAGATATGCTGAGGTTGATAGCGCGTTGCCTATCATGCCTCTTTTACAAAGCATTTTGGAATTAAAATAGTATTAAGCGGTTAATGTGACAAATGAATACAAAAAATAGTAATGAAGTCTTGACTCGTTATTTAAATAGAAATGGTCAAATTTCTGCTACATGCAGGCCATCGGTCCATTTTCTCGATTCATAACTACCAATTTGTCTGTAAAAGTAGACTGGTTTCACCTAGCATGTTCACATCTAATCTAGATTATCAATTTATTGTTCTTCTATTTTTTCCTCCTCTTTCTCCTTCTTTCTTATCTTCTTACTTTCATTTTTCTTCTTCTCCTCTTTCTCCTCCTCCTCCCCTTTCTTCTTCTTCTTATTTTTTTCTTCTTCCTTTTCTTCTTCTTCTCCTCGTTCTTCCTCCTCTTATCCAGCTTTCAGTTTTTGCATAATTTTCCATTCATTTTTTTCTTTTTTTCTGTCATCTTCTTCTCCTTCAATTTCTTTTCACTTCTTCTTTTATTTCTCTCCTCGTTTCTGATCGTCCATTACATTTTACTGTATATTCCTTCTGTCGATATAATCGTAAATGTATTCGAGTGATGAAATGAAAGTAGCACCTTTTATTATTTACATACTGCCTTTTTATTCTTATTATTTTTTTTTACCAATTTTCCCTGTTCAACTTCTAGGGTTGTGCTACGCCGAGTTTGGCGCCCGTGTTCCCAAGACTGGCTCCGCCTACACCTACTCTTACGTCACAATAGGCGAATTTTTCGCCTTCGTGATTGGTTGGAGCATGATCATGGATAACATCATCGCTGGTGCTAGCGTGGGCAAGGCATGGAGTGAATACCTCGATGCCATGTTGAATGCGACCATTAGCACCCATATCAAAACTCACGTTGGTAAGCATTTCCACTTTTATTTGCTGAATTGTAGGCTCATATTCTATGAATAAGCTGACATGAATAAAGCTGATAGATCAATTTTATTTAAAATTTATTTACTACTTTATTTATAAATGAATAAAGAGTAATAAGCTTACACTGTTAGAAAATTTATCCTTAAAATAAAAGAAGTTCCTGCAGCAGAGTCTCGAGAGTACCTGCAATCTTACCAGATTGCGTAATCTTACAGAAAATTGGTATTTGGTGTATATTCTTACAAATTGCCTTAAATAAACACCTTTTTCCCCTTTTTAAACAGACCTGTTCTGTTAACTTGCAGAAAAATTCCTGTTTTATGAATTTTACAGAATGATTCTGTTATTGCTTTCTGCAAAATCTTCTTCTTTCTCTGTAAAATCACGGTTTTTTTTAACAGTGTATCTATTGATTTATTTATTCTTTATTTATTAATCTATTTTGTTTGTTTGTTGTTGTTGTTTGTTTTGGAGGGGGGAATTTTCGCATATACACATCTAAGATTCTGTTGAAAATAGCAATTTATAGGAGGAGGGGTGGTCATGTTAAGATTGGTTGAATTTTTCGTAGTCTGGATCGTAGTTTCTATATTTTCATCGTCATATCAACAGATCGTTTTACTTTGGCAAAGATGAAAATTATTCATTGCTTGCAGGGAATGAGATAGGACACTATGACCATCGCCTTGAAAAAATTGTTCTTTTCTAAAAAAATTGATGGCAGACATGAAATGGCTGACTTAAGAGTGTGATATGCCTATGCACCCCAACTATAATTTTTTTTTGTCGCCATACCTTAATGGTGTATATGATGGATCGAGCTTTTCATCGGCGATGACCTGTAAAATCCTCTAGCAATTTGACCTTTCTCATATCTCATCTCAACCTGCCAGTTTCTCGCGTCAGATTTACATTGTAACAGTTTAGGGTATTATTTATGGCGGTACTGGGAAAGTTTGCACCCTCGAAATTGGTGTGATCGAACTAGGCTTCGGATAAAGCTATGACCTCCTCTACGTCGTCATTGCGTTGCTATATTGAAGTCTTTTTCAAATTCACGCAAGCAGTGTGTCTTTACAAAAAAGGTCATATCTGCCTTACTCATGTTGATCTGTAGCCGTCTCGTCTACCTTCTAGTTACGAGAAGTTATATCTAGGCTGAAGTTACCCTTGATATAATAGGTTTTACAGAGTTACTTTTTTTATTTTAAAATCATCATCCACCCCTGCCACTCATTTGTGAAATGGAAATGCCATGAAAGTAACCGAATCGCTGACTCTATGACATTTAAAACCGGATTCACTTTTATTGATTTTTCTGATCGAGTTGGCCATTTTGCATGCAAGAAGCATGAGAAGTGCGTATTTCTTGCATTATTTCCCCTTCGTCCACACCACTCTATTTCTTTGTCTCTTTCCCTCTCTATCTCCCCCTCTCTCCCCTGCCCTCTCCATCACGTATACTCTCCCCCACTTTCACTTAATCTCTTTCTACCTCCCTCTCTCCCCTACTTTCATTCTTTCTTCTCTCTTTTTATCTCTCTCCGTCTTCCCTTATCTATTTCTCTCTTACTATCTCTGTCCCACTCTCTCTCTCTCTTACAATCTCTCTCTCTCCCCTCTCTCTTTATCTCTCTCCCTCCCCTAGCCCTCTCCCCCTCCACTCTCTTGCTCACTCCATCCCACTCTCATGCTCACTCCATCTCTCTATTTCCGCCTGTTTCTCACTTTTACTTTGTCTATCCCCCTCCTCCCCAACTCTCCTCCCACACAACTCTCACCCTCTCCCCTCTCTCTCTCCCTTTATCCTTGTCTCCCCATTTTTCTGTCCCCTTTCCCTCTCTCCCACTCTCTCTCCCCCCCTCTCTCTCCTTATCTTCCCATCCCCCTTCTCTTCCCTTATCTTACTCCTCTTTTTCTGTCTCCCTCTTTCTTGTTCTAGCCACGTCTTCAATCTAACAATCAACCATCAACTCATCTCAATCTTTCGAATCAGAAGGTTAAAATATGAATCATTAATTATGAATATATCCCCGGGATATATCTCTCTCGTGTCTAACTTGCTTGAAAACACCCGACGATCCATAGCGGACATTCGCTTTGTTGACGACCCTTCAAACAAATGTGTAGGATTGACTACAGCATGTATAATTCGAGCCCTTAGCTTTTGACCGATTTTGGGGACGTCACAGTGTCCGCAATATACACCATACAACAATTCTGTATGTATTGTTCTTAAGCCTCTGATGTAAAGATAAATTGACAATATAAACTTGACAGAAAGACTGACCCCTGTAAAATCGACAGCACTAAGTATTAAATAAGACACGTAAAAGTGTAATGCGACTTACCGTGGAATCGCCCAACTTCTTATAACGGAAACCAAACTCAATTTTTGTTTTGGTCGTTTTTTTCTCTCTACTTTTAATTCTCAATTTTTCTTCACATTTCCATCAAACGTCAAAAGACATTCAAAACGATCTTGTGCAAATATGAATATGCAACATACATGTAAATACATGTGGATTCAGCAAGTAGATAAAAAGCGCAATGAAGTTGTCAACACAAATATATTATAAATGAATATATGTACGCACTAAATGAATGATTCACGGTATTAATCATAGCCTTGTGTTTTATCGTGTGAATTTGTGCATCATTTTAATTAAAACCACACATTAATTAACAATGTTCATCAAAACCATGGAGCTACTAATATAACAGATCCCTAACACTTTTCACGCAACTATACAATTTTACTAAAATTTAGTAATGCCTTCACGTTATTTCATATCTCATAACATTTTGTTAGAGAATAAGGGAATATCAACAACAAATTATTTTTATTTATTTTATTTTTTCAAAATCTTTATATCTCTCTAACAAACCACAGGTACCTTTAATTCATCTTGGTTTGGAGACTACCCTGACTTCTTGGCCTTCTGTCTCCTGATCGCAGTCACCGTCATCATCGCTTTCGGTGCTAAGATGTCCTCATCCGTCATGCTAGGTTTCACCGGCATCAACCTCATCGTCATCGTATTCATTGTCGGCGCCGGAGCGTTCTACGTGGAGGGGGAGAACTGGACTGGGGGAGATGGGTTCTTTCCGTTTGGATTTTCGGGGGTATGTGGTGCTTTAGCATTAAAACATTCAAAGCGGTGAAACCGACTCCAGACCGACAAATTCTATAACTTTTTTGACCAATAGACCTTATGTTTTGACGTCATCGCGCCACCATCTTCTAGGCTGAAGCCATTGCCTTGCATGCGTTTGTGATCTGCAACTGGCACATCTCTGACAACTCTGTTTAGGTGTATTCCTATATCTTCTGAGGGAGGGCGCTCTGAGATTATGGCGTCATATGCATTAGGTCTAGACTGTCAGTCGGTTTGCAGGCGGTTTTATCTTAAAGAATGGTAATTGTTGATATTTTTACCTGATTGCTAAGAAAGCATGAATGCTTGTAAGCAAGCAACCAGAGGTCCGACGGCTCAAGGTCCTCTCCGAGGGACCTTGTAATGAGGATTAATGCCTTACCAAAGGGCACTAGCGCACCAAGTGGGAATCGAAACCCGGGTCACCAGAATCCGAAGCCCCCACTCTACCGACTGAGCTATCGCACCTCCTTGCTTGTCTTTCCGATAATACCCACGATCAAAGTGTTGATTATTATTGTGGCAATCGCTCGTCTGAATGAATTCTTTCTTGAACTGCTAAGAAATTCACTGAATGGTAGACGTAAACTACAAATGGACATAACTAAGATTGCATCAGCCAGTATGTCAAATGTGTTGCTAACACTTCTAGATTTTTCTAAGATTGTAGGGTCGTATTAAGCGAGAAGTTTCTCACCAAAGCGTCATTACTTTATGAAATTTTCGTAAAAAAGCAAATTATGTGGTAACAAACACATGCTTATTATAGCATTTGATCTTTGCCAATTTTTACGCTTTTCCAGTTGAATTACATACAAGCATTCATCTCATTTCAAATTGTAAGAATCGTCAAACCATCGGAAGTTATGTTGCATTTATATTTTTTCTTTGTCTTTCTTCCTAGGTATTAGCCGGTTCGGCTACATGTTTCTACGCGTTTGTTGGCTTTGACGTCATAGCCACATCAGGCGAGGAAGCTCGCAACCCCAGCAAGGCTATCCCATTCTCAATCATGCTGACGCTGATCATCTGCCTGATTGCCTACGTCAGTGTGTCCGCAGTCATGACCCTGATGGTCCGTTACGACGACCTTGCCAAATTCGCTCCACTAGCAGTAGTCTTCCAGCAGCGCGGACTCCCTTTTGCCAAGTACGTCGTGTCCGTAGGGTCCCTGGTGTCCCTGTCAACATCCATGATGGGTTCCATCTTCCCGCTACCTCGGATCATCTTCGCAATGGCCAGAGACGGTGTCATCTTCAAGTTCCTGGCGAAAGTCAATCCCCATTCCAATGTCCCAATCTATGCTGCTATATCGGCTGGTTTGTTGACTGCCCTCATGGCCTTGATCTTTAATCTTGAGCAGCTGGTGGAGATGATGTCGATTGGCACGCTGATGTCCTACACCTTGGTGGGTATTTGCGTTCTTCTCTTGCGATACAAACCTGGTGTCATCGGTCTTGATAAGGAAGAAGCCAAACGACTCGGAGAAAAGCATAAGAAGAAGAAACCGGCTGAGGAGACCGCTCTTGTTGGCCTCGGCGGAGAAGGGAAGCACAAGACATACACAAACCTATCCCCCAATAGCGAGGAATTTGACATAATTCACGACGCAGAGGGCGCCACGGGGCCTGACCCAAAAGCAGCAGCCACGTCCGCAGAACCTTCCGGTAAAATTGACCAGAGCATGACGAAGCAATTGATAGATGATCAATCAAAAGAAGGTGGTTCTGCAACCAGTAGCCAGAACAAACTTCCAAAAGAGCCGACAAGAGCGACCTACAGAAGCGTTATAATTTGTGTCTCCATAATATGCGTCGACTTTTTCTTCCTCAGTGGTGTTTTAGTTATAGGTGAAACGGGTGTCCTAGAAGGTGCCTGGTGGGCAATCACACTATTAGTCCTACTCATCGGTATCGTCATGGTGCTACTGGTGGTTATAGAGAAGCAGCCTCAGAATAAAATGGAGCTCTATTTTCGTACACCCTTTGTTCCTTATCTACCAATTCTTTCGGCTTTCTTCAATATATTCTTGATGTTCAAGCTCTCTAAAGCAACATGGATACGATTCGTAGTCTGGCTTGCTATAGGTGAGAATGATTTGCTTTCAGCTTGTACCATTTGCACAAAATCGATTTCAATAACAGGGAACTACGGGATACAAAACTTCCTGTTCCTGAATATAGACAAAAATTTCAGAGCAAAATCATAGTCCTTTTCTCTTCTTGCAGTTCATAAATCTCACTGGATATTCACCCAATTAGCAAATTTAGGGTCCGGCATACTGATTTTTGAATCCTGCAATATAATCTTCATTGTCACAATTGCAATCGTCCTGAGAATTATGCCGAATCTATGGAATCATTTTCTCCTTGAATATCCAACCAATAAAAAAAAAAAAAAAAAAACAGTCCATCATAGCCATGTTTCTGATATTGCGATGTCATCTTTGTCGTCTCCCCTTTTTGCAAAACCCCATTATCCAGGCTTCATCATCTACTTCGGTTACGGTGTGCGCCATAGTGTTGAAGAGACCGGTCGGGAGAGGCCTCATCAAGGTTTAGACGAGTCCGAAGCGGATGAGATCTCACTCTACGATGCCTCGAAGGAACCCAACAGACAGCGAACGGAACAAGAAAGTCAAGAACAGCCTTAGGCTATCCAGATGTGGCTGTTATAGAGGCTGGCCGGTCGAGTAGTGTGTCGCCATCGCCTTATACGTAAAGCTTAAAAGAGAAAGTACTGTCATATTCCTTTGTCACTTTATCGCGCCCCGATACTTTTCACCTTTAAATATCTCTCTCCATCTCTCTCTCTACTCTTTCATTCTTTTCCCCTCTCCCTCTTGCTCTCTCTTTCGCGTTCTCCCACTCTCTGTGTTCCGACTCCATTTACCCTTTCCCTTATTCCAGGGTCCCATCTGACAAAGAGCTGCAATTGATCCGATCAACCTGAACTTTATGGAAGTCCATCATTGCCACAATTTTGTTTCCTTCAGGAAATTCACACAACGTCTTTTGTAAACAAACGTGAGCGCACTGAATTGAAAAGACAACGGCGAATGTATGAGTATCCATCATCATCTAGAAAAAAATGTTTGAAATAAACATGTATTTTATAATTATGTTGGCGTCGCTGGCCTTCCATAGTGTTGTAGTTGATTTTATCAATCATAATTCTTTGTAAAGATGGTGCCCATGTCCTTTCAACCACGACCATTATGCCACCAACCTTGCCATTGATCACTTGACTCCTCCTTTATTAGACTTTCACTAGTTTATTTCCTTCTCCTCTTTCCATTTTCTTCTCTTGGCTCCGGTAACATAAAGCTTCGTGATTGATCGTGGGTCTTATGTCTACGTTTAATTGCTTTGATTATTGTGTATAATCAGTCGTACAATCACAGTCCATGATCAATCCCTAAGGCCAGGGTTACACCAAAATCGAATTCTCCCGAATAAAATCGGACCGATTCTCGCCGAATTCGGCCTAATTAGGATGGTTTCGGTAGATTCGAATGTTCCCGAATCCTTCCTGAATTTTCTCGCTTTCGCGGAGGGAGTACAGATTACTCCCGTGTATTCGGTTGGATTCGCAGCTGATTCGGTTCCGGTGTAACAAGGCCTTAAAGTTATGATTACACCGCAACCGATTCAGCTGCGAATCCTTCCGAATACACGTAATCGGGTGGTTTCGGGAGTATTCTGTTCTCCCTCCTCGAATGCGAGAAAATTCGGGAGGGATTCGGAAACATTCGCGGACGAATGAGGTTCGTTTTGAAATGTTCAAAACCAGCCGAAAACCCCCGAAAACAAAGTACAAAATCCAAATACCCCCGAATGTGACCACAACAAATTTCATTCGGGCCACATTTGGGAAATATTCGGATGACATTCCGTTGGTTTAGGGGAGGCATTCGGAGTTATTTATCGGGATTGCCAAAATTGATTCGGGTCAATTCTTGATGATTCTGTGCTCAATCGAAACATTTTCCGGACCCATTCGTCTTTATTCGGGAGGTTCCCCGAATCAGAGTCGGATAGGCACCGAATCCATCTGAATCAGGTCGTATTCGGGCAGAATCGGTCCGAATATTCGGGAGAGTTCGGTTTTGGTGTAACCCTAGCTTTAGCTTTAAGTAACTGGGACTTCGTCGTGATTTTTTTTATGTACTTAAATCAGAATTCTAGGTTTTGAAATAATTGGGGTATACCTCTGCAAATGCTTACTGAATTTGTAAATACTTAGCCAGATACATATGCCTATCATAATTATAGATAAAAGACACAATTAGCATACGTTCTACTTACGTGTTATACGCGTTACATGGATTACACTTACGTTCTTGTACCGCTCCGATACGAATCGGAAAGCCTTTTTATAATGTGAATGATATGGTTTCATTTTTCATGGTGAATATCCTTCCTTTACACAATTGATAAAGTCGAACCTAGTTTTCAACATTTTGTTCATGCTGTGAGAAACTTGAGCAGACAGTTTATTTGTAATCAATTTTGCTTCCAAAAAATGTTCCACCATGAATTATGTAGGTGCTATAAACCCACCCTTCGTTCAGTCCGTGGCTAACGTATTTTCGCAATGACTACGCAAACTTTTTCTACAACGCACCAATTCCTTTGAAAATGCAACTCAAATCACAATGGATAGCTGAGAGGTCTTTGTCGAAAGTTGATGGACGGGACAGCTGATCGTCCGAAGATTCGGACTGGGCGAAAAATTGCATGCATGTGTTTGTCCAGAGTCCATGACGACACTGCTGTTTTGATTTACCAATTTTCGACAAAGACTCCTTGGTTGCTCTCTGTCATGAAGGGCTTTTGACAATACGTTTTCTGTGTTCTTGAATCATCCGCGGAGTGAGTAATACCTATACTGTCACAGTCACACCAACGAAGCCGACTCCATATCGATCAACTCTATTACTCTCTTTCGAATGGTTTATTTCCAATTGGTCTTATGCCAATTCGTCTAATAACCAACTTGGTAATGTTTCCTAGGTAATTGTTTATAATACACCAGATTGGCGTTTACCAGCAAAACGCTGTCCTGCCAAGTTCCTGTGGGAGTTATCATAAAAAGAAAAAGAAACAGAAACTCGTCTACTATCATTTTGGTCTGTCATCAATTCGTCCACTATCCACATGGCCCAATTGCCATTTCGTCTAATAACCAGTTTGTATAATGGCCATTTAGTCCATAAACCATTTGGTCTAATCAGATAAGTGTTAATTGGGCGAAATGAATAAAAAGAAAATGGGTGTTAGACCAACTGGTTATTAGACGAAATGGTCATAGACGAAATGGTGATTAGGCAAGGTAATTATTGGACCAAAATGGTTAGACGAAATGTTGATGGACGGAATGGCATTAGACTGAATAAAAGTAGACCATGTGGTGAGTGGACGGGTCGGCAAGAGACGAATCCAGAGTTTACCTTTCGAATGTATTATACTGCGGGTCTGTTTGGTGTCGATTTCGTTGATGCGACTTGACTGATGCCTAAGTCGTGGAACGGATGCAGCACCTTCAGGGTGCAATCCTGCACCCTATGTGAATAAAGGGGTGCAAATGTCCTCCTGTTTTAATTGTTTGTACCAAAAGTACCCACTCGTACCTTTTAAATAAGCAATTATACAGGTTAAATTGGTACCCAAAAATGTTTTTGTGGAAAGTGATATGAAGATATAATGACTTTAGTTTTCTGGGTTAAGATATTTAGATTGATTGATTGATTGATTGATAACGAATTTATTTCATTCCAAAATTTCAACAAGGTTACAAAGTAAAGCAAAATATAATATAACATTATGAAATGAAATAGAAACCTTCTGAAAAGCAAAGCTTGTTATTGAAGGTTTCCTAGATGTAATAGGATGTTCTTGAATATTGTGCGTCAAATTTAGTCATGAGTTTCCGTCATACCACGGCCTTTAAAGTCACGTGGACTAGCACCATGCGTAAATAGATATGTTGTATATCAGAATTGCACTTGATATTGTGGTTGTTATTAAAATGTATATAGAAACGAAAGTTCATAGCTGAAATTATGTGTATTGAGGAATGAAAATGTTGACGATTTAGTATTTACTTCAGATGAATATGTGCAATGTATAGTTTTAATTAATGTTATATGTGGAATTATGTGTTTATTAAGAAGTAATTGAAGACAATGGTAGTATTACGATTTAATAAATGTTGAAATTTTAAAGATGAAAAATATGTAAATTTTATGAAACAAAACTTATTTCCAGCAGATAATATGATAAATATAAGTATTATAAAAAAACAAATGTAAAAAGAATAGTTTTACAAAATTATTTTCTAGTAGAGTGGTATTACTAGGTAATATGCATGTAAATGTCTGCTGATGCGTTTGTAGAAAAATAATAATTGTGACTATTTTTCTAAAAGTTTAAAGTAACTAATTGTGATGTATTGCATAGCACTATCAATTAAAAAAAATGAATATGCCTTTCAAGGATCGGTGTATGTCAGTGGATGTGAAAAGATAAAGATACACGTATAGCGATCTTAATGTAGCAAAATAAAAGTAAGACATGATAATATTGTATCACCATCTTACCTCAGGAATTGAGTTGATAAATTATAGGCCTCTTCATCAACAATATTGTTAAACCTGTAATACAGTATGAAATTGAGAAGTGCAAATAAAGGCTTGCAATCATCCCAAGTTAGTATTCTTTAAATTAATTTGAACCTCGAAAAAGTTACTTTTTAATCACATTTTCAGAAAGTGAGCAAAATGCGATTTGTTCCAAAATCGGATCGCGGGCCAGTCGTGAGGTGTTACACTTCGTAATTCCGAAGGATCGTAATTCCGAAGGTTCGTAATTCCGAAACACGCAAATTGCCTATACCTCGATGTTCGTTAATCCGAAAACGTAAAAGGGTTCGTTAATCCGAACATTTGTGGCGTTATTCCGAATGTTCGATAATCCGAACAGGAAATAAGGTTCGATGTTCCGAAGGTTCGTTAATCCGAAAACGAAACAAGGTTCGTTGTTCCGAAGGTTCGTTAGTCCGAAAACGAAATAAGGTTAGTTAATCATTTAGTTTTCGGACTAACGAACCTTCGGAATTACGAACCCCATTTCTTTTTCGGATTAGCGAACCTTCGGAATTACGAACCTCACTTCGTTTTCGGACTAACGAACCTTCGGAATTACGAACCTTCGGAAATTCGAACCTTCGGAATTACGAACCTTCGGAAATTCGAACCTTCGGAATAACGAATGTATGCGGTCGTGAGGTGTGTGGTAGCCTTTATCCACATCACAATTAAACAAATATCCATTTGGAACTGGTTATTTATAAAGTAAGGTACATGTACGCAACTGTCTTAATTTAGTGATGTATTGTTTTTTTCCTTTCAATTTTATCGTACATAGTAGAGATGGTCAATATTCCGATGTTTGTTTTTGTATTATTATTATAAATATAAAATATTGTGTAATGTATTCATTTTCTCCATCTATGTAATTGTATGGTTCTGGTTATTGGGTTCAGCTCGCTATTGGAATAGACCTTTATTTGTAAAAGGACTGCTGCGATCCATCTCACGTGATTACATTAAAAGAAACCGTTTATAACACGTAATAATAACAACAATAATACCAAAAATTATAATCATATTAATCATGATAATAACAGTTGGATTGTATAGCTTTTTTGCCAGAGGACACAAAGCGCAATTATTATTAGCCCGGTCTTAGCTCGAGCTTCTGCTTTTTCGACAGCGCTTAGTGTATTCAGGAATCACTCCTACCTGTTAAACCCCACCTGGTCGATTGCAGCACTATGTGGATAGATTTCTTGCTTGGCATTGGCTGGGTTTCGAACCCACGACCCTCTGTTCGAAAGACGAGAGTCAGAACCACTAGACCACGACGCGCCCACCGTCAAGAGGACACAAATATATACTACTTTTTAGGTGCAGACCACATGGTAAATACGTATTTGAAACGTTATACCAGTTATTTGCAATCTAAACTTTTTGAGATATTATTATGTAAACAAAAACATTCTCTTGTTGTGGTTCCTATGATAATTATGTCTTATGCTTGTATGGTGCCGTCACAATTACGTAATTTATGTCAGAATTAAATCAAAATGAAATAATAAAACCTTGTGTCGATTTATCTTGTTATTGTGTCTATCTCGATGAATTATAAGATTCCATTAATCTATAGTATTAAATCTTTGTACTGCTTTTTTCAAATTTTTAATATTTTCCGGGATATTATCTTCATACGTGCATAATGTATATGATACAATATTGTTATTAACATTGTTAGAAACTGTTCCTAATAAGCACACTAAATCATAATCTGTTCGACTGAGACCACACTTTGAGAATTATAGTGAGACGAGAGAAAGGATTTCGATTTTTTTTTCATTTTTATTGCGACAAATAAATAAACATCTGACATTTATCAACAATAATCAGCTACACATAAAATAATTTGCTAAATAATTATCTATGATATTTCATACTGTTAATTCACGGTACACTATTAATTGTACGATAAACTCTATGCTCAGTCTTATAATCGTTCTCTATCTCAACAACTGAAACAAGATCAGTATATTCCAACAGGATGAATTAGAATGGCGAAAATCAAAATGGCAGGAGAAAACGTTATTTCAAACTCGACGTAGAGGACACAATAATGAGAATTTACCGATATTTAATTAACCAATGGCTTGTCTAAGAAGTTTCGGGAATAATGTTCAATTCAAATTATACTGTATATACTTATCATAATATAGAAGGGTAAAGAGGGAATATCTGTGGCATATTGAATATTATTTTCTTTATCCTTAGTAACGATTTCATTATGACTTACGAAATAGAATAATCGCCAAGATCCATGTATACATGTATCACACTCCCAAAACGCCGGTGTTAATTTAACACCAACCTGGTATTTTACTCGGAAAACACCAGAGAGGTGTTTAAATAACAACGGATTTGCGTTAGGCTTATACCAATTTGGCATTTAAGCAACACCAATTAGTTTTAAACCAATTTCGGTTTGATTCTTAACTGGTGTTTTTTCAACACTTCCCTGGTGTTTTCCGATACAGATACCAGGCTGGTGTTAAATTAACACCGGCGTTTTTTGCAGTGTACAAATAAAACTTTTGAGTGAACAGGATTATATCGACGGATTGGCATACAAATAATTTTTTTTGGGGGGGGCTCTACCGACAAAACGGTATATTTTGGACTCAACGTGCGCAGCGGAACGAGTGTTGCACATTCAGCCTCCCAATTGCTGAACGAACAATAAGCTTAGAAGTAAGGCATTGTACAATAAACGATGGCAATCACTCCAATCATTGTTGCACTCTAAAAACAGTTTACCCAATATTGGGTAAAATGGGAGCATGTATGCTTGGTGAGTAAAATTACTCCAAATACTTCGTAAATTTTACGCGATGCTGCGTTGAAATTTAACGTTCAAACTTGCATTTTTGCCCAATATGCTTGTTCCCTTTTTTACCCAATATCTGGTAAATTTTTACTCAATCTGGTTTAGAGTGTAAAAGGAAGAGTGTTATAATATAATCTGCTGCCATTTTAAAATTCACACCATTCGATACAGCCTCTTCTCTAAAAGCAAACTTTTCGACAGTATACCATCTCTGTATTTACAAATCACATAAATATATCCATACATTGCACTTGAAAATTATACTTTCACATTATAGGCTGTGCCACTTTTCTTTCTATAGATACTCTTCATTATATACACATAAAAAAGATATAACAAATTAAAAATGTACTACGTCTACCAAAACATAAACTGCTATAACATAACACATTTGAATCATTGATCATATGAAAACGATTTTTGGAGGAATGTCTGGGAGTATAAAGAGCTAGACAGGGTATTTTGAGAATTAGCGATTGGAACAAAGATATGATTAAGCAAATTCAAAATAAATTGAATATCTAAAAGCCATCGCACGACTGGTTCACGATCCGATTTTGGAACAAATCGCATCTTACTCATTTTCTGAAAATGTGAATGGAAAATATCATTTTGTTTGAGGTTCAAATTAACTGAAAGAATATTAATATAACAATTTTGAAAGATTCCAAGCCTTTATTTTGGAGTATAGGACAAGAATTAGTTTCAAAACGGAGCCAATCGTTACTGCTAGGACGTCATTACGACTAGATATTAAATTCAATTTCATTCTAATAAGGATGATAGCATAGTCACATATTTGAACATAGGTATTCGTAGGATGATTTAGAATATTACTTAGTAAGATATTTCTTGTTTCAATGTAAGCATCGAATTCTACTACGTTTTATTCCAAAATCGGATCGCGGTCGCCTTAACGCGCTTGAAGGAAGTACATACGCATCGTCATCAAGTTTATTTCTATATATTTGATAATCGCCTTACCTTTGCCATAATCTCTTCGAATGTCTGATGTCAACAGAATGTATCATTTTTTTGCACAACGTTAACTTTTATTTTCAAAGTCTATATAAAGTCAGGCTATACACACCGCCCAGATAAAACTAGCTCCAAGGTTATCATCATAAAATAATTTCTACATTATACAAATAAGTAAATCCATGAACTCAATAACGATTTTCTATTCCGTATCATTTATCGGCTTTTCTACAATAATTCCACATCGTTTATTTTGTTGGATGCAAATTTGCTATATTTCATAAGTTAGATAATGTTATTTTTAAATCAAAATATGGACGGCAATCAGGAAATAATGTTTATTCGAACAACAATATAAAATATGACAAATTAAAAAAAAAACACCTCCCCTTTTTCAGCCCTCTCATCGCTTAATCATTTTATGATCAGAGTTTATCAAGTAAAAAGGGATCTGCGTTATCTACAGAAAATAAAAGCAGATTTTCATAGGGATATTCAGGTACTAAAAACACATATCAAACTACAACACCACATTAGATAATCATATTCTTAAATAAAACAACATTTTGGTCAAGATATAATTCGCACAATTCATTTAGGCGAAGATTACCGTTAATTTGGTACTTTCACTAATAAATGTATATCAATGTTTTTGATCTCTGATGGAACACCCATCACTAAAGTAATATGCCTCTTTTAAAGAAAGATGTCTTCCTTTAAACACGCTAACATAATATGACTTCGCAGCAAGGTTTAATTTGGCCGCAAAACCGTTTACACTCGAAAGAGTAGTCTTAGATACACAGAGACATAAATACACGAATGATGTTCGAATACATGTAGAAACTCGATAAAGTGGTCGTTCAGACTAGATACCGTAAACATCCTACACATAGCTGATGCGCCGCAACATACCTGATAATAATCCTTAATGTGCAGTGATGCTGTATTTCAGGGGGGAAATTGTACCGTTTTTCTTAAGAGAAACACAATTTGAAACAAAAACCAGCTCAAATGTATGTACTTCTTATTTTATCATTGTTGATGTGAATAATATATATACATCTGACATGACCGATCTATATGTTATAAAAGAATCACGACTATGGTTGTCTTAAACACGGTTTATCAACTCTAGTCTGAACACCGCTTCGGGAATGCATCGATATTATCATATTAGTAAATGATAGTCATTCAGACATGGTTTTTAAGGCGTCTCGAATTCATCGGAAGAAGAAGCTGGGGCTGGTATACTATCCTCTGGCTTGGAGGGCTCTGAGGTCGAGTGGGCTGGGATAAGTACGGGTGCCGTTGGCATCTGAATAAACAAAATGGAAGACAGAAATTAAGAATAAACCACACAAGCCCGTTATTACAAGCCGGTGGTTTGGAAAATGGTTAACGCTCCAATCCCCCCCCCCCCAACAGGAATAGAAAATGTAGAGACACACCCCTCCCATACACAAACCATTCTCTATGCATTACAGTATGTATTTAATTAATCCAAAGATTCTAGAGCTGCCTCCTACTTTCTCCCACATAATGAAATCAGCGCCACCTATCGGCTTGAGATCCTTCCTACAAAACAGTCTATAGGTTCCATGAGCCTAATTTCAACAGGAAGGCTAAAGATTTTCGTTCGACCTAACCCATTCGAATTTTTTTCGATTTGATATTGCTGATTGACGAAAGTGTATGAATATAATTGAAAATCTAACACTGAGTCTAGAAATGGTAACTACTGAACTTCCTTTGCCTAAATTGGGAAGATATATCAACGACTTTGGAACTATTTTTTGACTGGCGGAAGAATCAGGGCTATTTTTACTGTTTTAGTTGATAAACATGATCCCATCATAGTTATCTTCATAAATGGCGATTTCTTTTTAAAATGAGCTGGCTACGATACCCTTTTCTGGTCAGAAAAAGAATGTCAGATATATATCCTATCCAATGGTAGTAAACATTCGACCCTCTAATTTCACGTTTATTTTTTATGAATTTTTCAAAAGTGCCAGTTTAACACACAAGTCTATGGGGAATGTTTTATGCGCGTGACACCGTAAGACTTTGTAACCGGTTGTAAAACGATGTCGCTGAAGTTTGCCTCGATTCGCAAAAGGCTAGCGACAACGTGCTAACATGGCCTCACTGAGATAAAAACTCGTTGAACGTTTGAGAACATTCTAATTGTCCTTTGATAACAAAAAAAAAGGTTCGCAAGCGTCTAATACCCTCCAGAAGTTGACGAATCCAAGCATCGCAAGAGTCGTAAGCATTCGTTCCTCATTGAGAAACACCCTTAAGAGAAAAGCTGGTAGTAGATACTTACGTTTACTTCATTTGTATCCATTAGAATCGCCTCTTTACCATCTTTGCCTTTTCTCGTTGTATCGTGAAACCTTGCCTCTATATTACTATTCCAAATACCGTATCCAAAATAAATTAAAAGACCTGCAAATAAAATTTCAAAAATGGAAAGAAAGATCAAATAATGCTGAACAAATGGATCGTCTTAAAATTTGGGGAAAATTTAAGAAAAATACATTGAGGCAGCTGGTCAATTTAGGACTGGTAATTAATTATGGATTCAGTTTTCTTCAAAGAAACTATTCCATCTAATGATTACTGAGATTACATTTTCTGTTATGCATTTGCACGGTTAAAATAGTTTGCATGTTTACAAGAAATCTATCAGGATTGCAGAATTCGTGATTTAATATCTTGCATGTGAAGTTTCTGAGCTGAATATAAAACTGAGGGTTTTTTCGCGCGCACAGTTCTGGGATGTGACATTCAATAATCATGTCGTTTCAAGGAAATTATTTCGGCTAACTAAAGTCTTCCAAATCCTCACAAACGATTAATTTTTCATCACTCCGGCCTTGTTTTATTTCTTACCACCATTTTCCAATACAGGCCTAAATCTAGTTTGCGAGTGTTAACACTTTTTCTCTTTGAACAATCATTTTGTGGGCGTTGTTTTGAGGTGGGGGGAGAAGAATTTTAGCCTCACCTGCAATAAGCCAGATTGCAAACCGGATCCAGGTTAGATATGAGAGTTTTAGCATGAGATAGACATTAACAAACATGGCGCAGATAGGCAAGAAGGGCACTCCGGGTGCCATGAACTTCAGACGTTCCGGATTCTGCGGTAATCGGATGATGTTGATGATGGTTCCGAGGAGAAGGATGCAAAAGATGATCATGAAGATGACGGCCCACCAGTCCGAGAGAAACCTATGAGCGTGGATAATGAGGGTGCACATTAAGAACAACACAATGAACAGGAACAGCGTCGACATCGTCACGCTACGACCCGTATTCGATGTCGGCATGGACGTCGTCTCCGGAAGCCCTAGCTTGACGCGGACGATGTCGGCGTAGCAGTTCGTCACCTGCTTTGCTCGCGAGAGGTAGAAATTCCATCGGTTGTACGTCCGGAACTCGTCGTCCGTTTCCTCCCCGACTGCTCCGTACTTTGGCACCGAGCTATGTATTGGCGTCCCCTGCGAATCAAGCTTTGGCAGCAACTGCTCGGGGCCTGCCTCTTGCAGCGTCGATCCCTGCATCGTTGGGTCCGCTGCGGACATCGTGGATTCTTTAGCGGGTGGTGCGCTGATTTCGTCGTCGTCTTCGTTGTCGAGAGTGTCGTAGGCCAGCCCGGTGTTGATGGAGACCTGGAGTTCGACGTGGGGTTGGTAGCGGAGGATCAGGACGCACATGGACACCAAGGTGTAAGCCAATAATGTCCCGATGGACATCATCTCGATCAGGTCTCCTAAGCTTACTAGGAGAGCCATGATGGCGGCCAGGAAACCCGCGATGATTGTGGCTATCGCTGGTGTGTTGGTCACCACATTGATGTTTCCTAGAAACCTGATTGAAATGAAAGAAAGTAATCTATTGAATACACACTGTAAAAACAATCAATAAGGATAAAGGAATCATAGGTGGCGAAGTAAAAACCATGATGAAGTTTCCGTTTTTCTGCCAGGTAGATCGGTTCGAAATGATAATAAATTAGACACCCATCTTGAACTCTAAAAATGCTTTTTATTTGTTGGGTGTCTATTTTATCTCTAAATTGCATTGTTATAGAAAATGCTAATTACTGTCGGTTCATTTGACAAAAAATGGGTCATCGAGCATCATTTTAGGAAATGTCATTAAACATGGCGTATGGATGTCAATGTATGACATGAATGCATTTTGATTTATTTAAAGATTGCTCGAACTGCATGATTTAGATAAAACACCAATCCGGCTCGGTCGTTACACCGCTTGATTGCTTGAATATTTGAAAATGAAAAGCCCGTCACTTAGCCTCTGTCACAGTCATATCAGCCCCCGCTCTTAAGTGGGCTTACCCCAATAGCATTCCATACACAATAACGTACTCACCTAAACAGTAGACCGTCAGTAGCCATTGCATATATGACCCTCGGCATTGGGAAGAGTGACCCGAGAAGGCTGACCGTCAGTCCTGCGATGGACCCGATCGCGACCACGTATTTGCCAGGCTCGGCGTTGTTTTGAACGAACATGTCCATGAGAGGTGACTCCGAGCTGATGTCATAGTATGGAACGCCAAGGGTTAGCACGAAACTCACGCTCACGTATCCTGGAGAGTGACGAACGATACATAGACAGGAAGTGAACAGGCAGTATTATACAACTCCCAAGAATGTTCTGTAATCTGATTGGCCCAAATCGGATCACATGATATTCAGCGAATTGCACTATTGCATCCAAAATGCACTATCCTGCACTCTGTGACGTCATACCAAATGCACTATCCTGCACTCTGACGTCAGAGTACAAAATAGTGCGAGTTCTGGGCCCCGTCTTACAAAGAGTTACGATTGATCCAATCAATCGTAACTCTATGGAAATCCATCAGTGTCATAATTTTTTCTACAGGAAATTTGAACAATGTCCTTTGTAAACAAGAAGAAGCACAGTGAATTTTCAAGACAACAATGAATATACATCATAGTTAGAAAATATTTTGAACAAACATGCATAATAGATGTTGACTTTGCTGGCTGTCCATAGTTGTGATTGATCGGATTAATCGCAACTCTTTGTAAGACGGGGTCAAGGAATTATCTAGAATTAAGATAAAATATAGCATTCGAGGCAACTCAGTAGGGTGAGGGGTGTATAAAACAAACAATACACGCATTCTTGTGCATAGACGACCTAAATAATGAACTCTGTGCTCGACTCGCAAAATGGATATACCGCACTCGGTCCTGTGGACCTCGGTGCGGTATATCCATTGGCTCTTCTCGCACATCGTTCATTATTTGACACTGCATGCACGCGCTTACGTGCATTATTTGTATACTTGCACATGACAGAGGCACAGGACCAAACACCAGTGGGTATATCATATTTTATCAAGGAACCCGTCAATAACATGATCTCCCGATAAGTCGTGCTGTCATTCCATTTACAAGACGACGTTAAATATTTGCGTCGTGTTGTATATCGAATTACAACAAGATCTCAAAGAGGACATCCCTTCTAAGCGGAATGAAGGTCGGTTTCATATTTCAATTTTCAAATATCTAGGCTACGTCGTGTTGTAATCTGACTCGCAACAGGATGTAAATAGTATATTGAACGCCTTGTAGAAAATGGAAAAATAACACGACGTTAAATTTAATGTTTACGTTGTGTTGCAAATCGGAAAATACATGGAACACCATGTAATTATCATATCGTGTTGTTATACAATAGTAACACAACCTTAATGGGATTGCGACATGTTTAATGGACAAGACGTGACTAATTACGTCATATGAGCTAATGCGATGTCAAAACTTACCAACAAGACAAATGAGAAGAGACAACATTATAGCAAGGGGAATGGAACGGCTTGGGTTCTTAGACTCTTCACCAGTCGTTGCTATGATATCGAAACCAATGAAAGCGTAGAAGCATGTAGCTGCTCCAGTCATTACCTGTTGGAACAATAATCATTTAAAAAATGGTTAAGGTATTGCCAACAACCCCTATATCTATCAAAGCAAACGTATATTGGCTTGAGTAGTGATTTTCAGCAGCAAATTTCTCATGCAAGGTGATTACTTCGAGATACATTGCCAAAAAAATAATTCAACTAGGCCAAATGACAGCTCTACGGCTCAGCACAACGCTTTGAATCTAAACACAACTGCGACCATATTAATGTGACAGTCATGTTTGACGATTTCAGCTATTTAGTGTAGACAGCAGATGATGATGTAAGATACGCTCTTTCATTTTATCGTTTTCTTAAAAGTTTTTTTCCACTATGATTTCCTTCCTCATTAATTTTTGTCATCGTCACACATTTTATTACCTATTTTGGTATTTCATTTCCTCTAAAACATGCTTGTTAGCCACTAGTAATACTTTGTTACTATGACAGATATAATTGCGTCGTCCTATTTCAAAAAAAATATATACTATGGGCCGTCTAAATTTGAAAAATCGTTAACAATCGAATTGTTAATTTTGACCCTTTAGGCGGTCCATATTTTTTTGTCGGCAATAATGAGTCCCAAAGAACTACTTGATATACAATTTATTTTGGCAACTTTTTTTCATTTCCCAGCTACCTACCCCTGAAAAACCATAGGGCAGAAATCCTTTCTCTGTCCAGTTCTCTCCATTGATAAAGAAGAAGCCAGCTACCAGCATGAACACCCAAACTGCCATGTTCAGGACGTTGAGGACGTTGTTGAAGACAACCGATTTCTTGACACCCGCAGCGACGATGAGGGTCATGATGACGGCGATGACGAGGGCGACGAGGTCAGGGTATGTCTTGGCTGTAGGAAGAAAAAATTCAGAGTTAAAAAGATGAACACTTTGATTAACATTATGCATATAACCTCATAGTCTCATAGCGCCCTCCCTCAGAGGATATAGGAATGCGCGTAAACGGAGTTGTCAGAGATGTGCCAGTTGTAGATTACCAATGCTTGTAAGGCAATGACTTCAGCCTCTAGGATGGCGAGGCGATAGCGTCGATGTATAAGGTCTATGTGTAGGTCAATCATATATTGATCACTTTCAATTATGATGATAATGATATACTTGAATATCAAACTGATTGGATATTACTAGTATTACGGGGGGGGGGTTAAGTAGACACTCTTTGATATTTCATAATCTGAGCTTCAATAGAGATACACCATAATGGTTGTCTCAATACTATGCTTTCGGAGAAACCTAATCAATTACTTCAACACATAGAGATATATATCTATGCTTAAACATGTCAAAATGTCGTCTTTGACGGTCTCATCACAATTCCGTTTCAAGATATTGAGACCCAACCCAAATTTTGACAAAACGAACTTCAACTTATCATATAAATTCCCATTTATATTTATTTGTATAAATTGTTTACATTATTTTAAGTTATTTCTTATATTTTTATAAGAAACACGGGTCGTGTGGTCCAGTGGTTAGAGCATTGGACTCATAATCGCAAGGTTATGAGTTCGAATCCCAACTCTGCCATTGTCTCCACTTTGATAAAAAGGCCCGAGAGTGATATCTGTCGTCTATAACGTCAGCCACTATGACTGATTAACCTACACGTAAAATTTTTCATAGGTAATTGGTTATATACCAACTTGGCGTATACCAGCAAAATGCTGTCCTGCCGAGTTCCTACGGGAGTTACCACAAACAGAAACAGAAGTTATTTTTAAATAATTTTAGTTTTATTTTTATAAGTTTCATATTCTTCAAGTCCCAAGTTTAATAGAACATTTGTATTATCGTGGGTGCGTCGTGGTCTAGTGGTTCTGACTCTCGCCTTTGAAACAGAGGGTCGTGGGTTCGAATCGTAGCTATGGCGTGTTTTCCTTTAGCAAGAAATTTACCCATACTGTGCTGCACTCGATCCAGGTGAGGTGAATGGGTATCCGGCAGGATTAATTCCTTGCATGCACTGAGTGCCGGTGATGGTAGCTCGAGCTAAAGTAAGAATAGCAGCGCTTTGTATCCTCTGGCAAAAAGCGCTTTATAAATCCAGCTATTATTATTATATGATTAAAATACAATGTACACCTACCATGTATACCGAATTCGCCGACATTGTCTCTCATAAAAGTGCTAATTCTGTTCCGGAAGAGGGAGTCGAAACAGCTACTCAGTGCGCTTGCGCCAGCCGCTGTACCAATCAGATACTCCAAAATTAAATTCCACCCAATGATGAATGCTGTGAATTCTCCCACTGTGACGTAACTGTACATGTAGGCGGAGCCTGTTGTCTTAGGAACGCGAACGCCGAATTCTCCGTAACACACACCTAAGAATCGAAACAGAAAGGGAAACATAGTGAAAGATTCTAGTTATCTGTAATTGCTGTTGTTTAATTTTTTTGTTTCATAAAATTAAATGCACCCACAAAAATATTTTGCCAACTTAGATTATTTTTTTCTCTCTCATTTCTGTGATATCACAAAAAATCAACCAAATTATTATATTTAATGAGTACCTTTCATCGTCATTATATTCCACCACCGAGAAATATAAAGAAAATGAAAGGGGAAAATAATGAAATATGATACTATTTTCTAATTCCAAATTTATTGTCGAAATCTATCAAAAAATAGCTTTTTGGATTAGAAATAGTCGAAACTTTGCTTCCAAAGTCTCTTCCCATACACCAGAATTATTCCCCACAAAATTGGGCGCATTTACGCCACTGACCAACTATGCAATAAATGACTCTGTGTATCATTATTGAAGAGCGCCTCCTATCGACGGTATTTGGTGGAATCGGGTGACTTCTCAATCTCGAGAAGGTGACTAGCCGGTGTAAACTTCAAAGATACTCTAGACGATTGCAGAATAACACCTTCATAGCGTGGCCCGATGCCAACGTCGCCATCGAGGAAACAGTGGCATATGGGAGTCAGGGATTCAATAGCAATGACGGTTCAGACGTTGGAAGTTTGTTGTGTGTCCGGACAATCAATTTAAAACACTCAGTTTGGAAAAATTACTGAATTTTCATCGTGTTTTAGTACAAAATGTTAGGCAATATTATAGAGAACAAAATAGAAGATGATTACAACTGTTTTTGTTTTAGTCATCCAAAAACAAAAAAGAAGGCATCAAAATTATATATAAAGTGTCCGGACACCCGACCCCCATCCTACTATTTACGATAGATTTTCAAAACGTAAATTTGCTCAACACATGTGTTACAAAGATGATGTTTTCACGAATGCAATATGAAGTAATTTAATGATCGAGGTCGTGAAAATTTTAATAAAGTCTAGATTAATAATATCTCGATAATTTGACTCGAAAGAATGGTGTTTTGTTTTCTTCATCCAAGAATGAATTGAAGGAATGAAGGAATAAAAATACGAAATTGAACCAAAAATTCAATAATCTTTATTCACAATGAAATGATAATTGTGTGGGACTGCAACCCCGTGGTTCGGAGAGGTTCGAATCGTGTTGCTACTGCTAACAATTACAATTTACTTTGCTTCTGAACTACAATTAGACTTTAGAAAATCAATTCATAATCATGTATCAATATTCAAATTTTGGACAGCGTTCATTGTAAAGTTTAAATGTTCTTATACCAGAAAAAGTCGCGAAGGATCGTAAAGTGTATGACCATCTTTATTACGCATTTCTATTTTGTTTCTACATAAATTACAATGTGGAATACTTGATTGATTGACTGATTGAATTTATTCTTCTTCATTTCAAACAAATTTACAAAGTAAGTAAGAACAAATCAGACTATGAATAACAGAAATGAAAAAAAGGGAACTCACTGGAAAGCATCGCTTGTTTATGTGAGTCCCCTGAAATAAATAACTAATTAAAATTTATCAAATACAAATAGAAATTAACAATATTCAATTGAAAATACTGAACAGGTGGGATGAATGACGTAATCATCATGCCCTAATGGAAATGTCTGTCCAGATTTTTTTTAATCTATGAACTTTTGCTGAATTAAAACTTTAAGTGATTATTTTATAACACCATTGCAAAGTATGCGGCATATCATTCTTAAGTACGTTAGGGAAAACTCGCTGGCGCGATAAAAATGCAAAGCTCCTTGAGTTGTATTATACGTATCCTTGCCCTAAATCGCGGTGACATTTACGGTTTCATGAAATGTGAGGGGATGCCCTAAATTTCTTGCATGCATTCATCACGGCATCTTATCCAAGAATTCTTACGGATTACGTGGATCTATATCCACATTTTATATTGGTCTCACCTCCAGCAGCACACCCCCAAGAAAGCTTTCTTCCAATTCGTCGCAATATATTAATCGAACAGAATGAATTATGGGATATTCGCCCCCGATAATTTTGTTCCACTCAAGCAGATTAAAATGGACGGTGGTTAATCTTTTTAGACAGCGACGCAGTCGGCTCCTCGCGGGAATAAAACGTGCGTGTTCAGTTTGCTTAATGCCAAACCACATAGACAGACATGTACGTGTCTAGCTTACTCAAACTCCTGGTGGTAATCATAAAATTCTAAAACGTAAGCAATGTGCTGTGTGTATCGAAACATTTTCCCTGTACATTTGACAAAATGTTTGAGGCAAAAAATACGAAGCGAGGGATTTTTTGGCTGATGCGACTTTACATCATGTATAGATGCATTTATTGCATTATCACTTATGTGGTAGAACGCCCCCCCCCCCTTCCCCCTCAGACCATATCCCCGCCATATATAATAGCCTCAGTTCAGTCACTCACACCGACGCACGCGCACCCGCAAAAATACGACGCGCAAACACAATTCGACACCCGCATATATCTCGTGTAAATACGCGTACATTTACCCAATATATTCTTCTGCAATTCCAATCTCAGAAGATACAAAGATATGGAGAGAGGAATATGATGATGATAATAATAATAATACTCTTTTTTTATAGCGCAAAATACAATTAAGTCTCTTAGCGCTCTAAAAAAGGTGAAAAAGTATTTAAAAAAAATAATTGTATTGAACCTCCATGTATTATCATGCAATTTCGAGACTGAATTTAGAGAATTTTGAAAAATTCGGAACTACATAATGAATATATAATGCATCAATATTTGGAAAATTGTATTTCATCTTTGGTAAAGGTAACATACTTTAACATATACATAGATATAGATATAGTAGGCCACTTTATATTAGCATTGCTATATCATCTACATAATATGTATGCTTTCCTATCAAACCCCAGACCATAAATAGTTCACTATTATTCCACCGGCAATATGAGCGATTTATTAAAGGTCAATTACTCTAATAAAATTTGACACGCGAACCTATTATTACCGGCTATATCCAGTATCATACTAAGTGTTTGTCGTTCAAAATTAGCAAACCGTTTTATTTCACTAATAGGTTCGCAAGCAGGTATAACTGGTTTGGCCTGGTTTCGTAGGGAAATACAATACCATCTGCATGCCAACATTTATGTTTCAACGCCGAGCCGCGGCCGCTTTCGAATAGTAATAAAGTAGCTTTTTTCCAGACAGTTTACATTGCAAACCTACACTACATCCTTAAGAAAATGGTGACGACGCCAACTTCGTAAAACCATACTACTACAAGACAGACAAAACACAAAAGTAAACCGTAATTTTCCAATATTTTACAAATGAAACCTGACTGGACTATAGTATATCATATGACTCGCACAGAAAGAAAAAAAGAAGTCATGAACACCATTTCATAACATAACGATGACCCCCCCCCCCCCCAGAAAAAACGATTTCATACATGGTGATTTTGTGACGTGATATCCAATGTGATATGTTCATGTTGTGATGAAAAATCTAAATTTGACGTAATGTCCAAAGCTGTTTGATGGACGAACTGTTTAATTATTTTTTGTGGCCCAAACGAATCGATTCCAATCCATGCCTGTGACTTCATTTTGACGGGAAAATAACCTTGTCAATATTAATTTTGCGATATCAAAATGTAAGTTGACAAATCCTGAAATTCGTGTGTAAGAGTATTGGTTTCAGGGCCGAAATAAATAAAAGTAATTAATGATAAAAATGAAATTGAAAGGAATGAATAGATTGAAATCATTTGAATCCAAAAAAATGAATGAAATTGAAAACATCGAATTGAAATGCATGGAATGGACAGAAGTGACCAAAATATTTATAGATTGAAATGGAAATTAAAGATATTGAACCAAAATGAATATAGGGAAATACAATGAAATATGATAAAATAAATGACTGATTTCAAATGGAATGAATTCAGATGGATCGAAATTAAATTCATACGAAATTGAATGAAATCGTGAAATTAAATTTTGGCATTCGATATATTCAGGCATGTGTGTTTGACTTGGACGTGATTACTATGTCCAACAATTAGACGTACGTCCATTCACGGACGAAATTGTCCAAAATAGAAAAGGTAATTGGGTAGAGTGATGACCGTTCAAGCCAGCTGCTTACAAATTTCAAGGTGAGTTGATGAGAAAATCCTTCGCCATTATTTAAGAAAATATTGAAGATGAGTTCATTAGAACACAAGGGATGGAAAATGAGGATAAGCGTAAGAGTGTACATAATACGAAGGAGAAGGGCAACACGGAGAACCAAGATCGTCAGAAGGACATTTTGATTTGGGGTGTAAGACCAATATTTGTCAACAGAATATTCTCCACACGCGCACCCAAGAAATGCAACCGTGGAATCAATATTAGAATCCTGTAGTCACTTGCGATTATGAGCATTTTTTATGTTTGCAATATTGTAAATATATTGCAAAAAATAATCACACTTTATGATATTTTATGATGGTATGAGAATGGACAATTTATCTGGAGGAAATACTATTTTAAACCAAGATCAATTATCATTATTCTTAATTATAGACTCATCGTCACCTAAGATGGCAAAATATTCCATTTTGCCACCTGAATTTTTGACTAAATTTCTTTATCTTTGTTAAGTTCGTTTATTTCCACTCCTCCTCTTCGTCTTATTATTTTTCTTCTTGTTGTTCTTCTATTTTTTTTCTTCATTCTTTGATGTAATATTTTTCTTCATCACCTTCTCCTTCTTCCCCTCTTACTTTCTTCTTCTTCCGCTCTTTCTTATTTGTTTTCTTCTTCTCCTCCTCCATCAAACTCGGGAAATTCCATTTTTCTTCCTCTTTCATGACATTTTCTTTCCATTTTCCAGATGCATAATTATCAATGAGTCTGTGAAAGTAGACTAATTTCACATAACATGTTCACATCTACTGTAGATTCTCACTTTTTTTCTTCTACATTTTTTCTTCCGCTTTCTCCTTCTTTCTTCTGTTCTTCGTATTGTCTTTCTTCTTCTTCTTCTTCTTCTTTTTCTACTACTACTACTACTAATACTACTGCTACTAATACTTCTACTACTCATTCTTCTTCTCCTTCTTTTTCTTCTTCTTCTCATTCAACTGCTTCTTCTTTTTTTCTTCTTCTTCTTCTTCTTCTCCTCCCTTCTCTTTCTTCCTCCTCCTCTTATCCTTGCTTTCAGACTTTTGCATATTTTCCATTCATTTTTTTCTGTCATCTTCGTCTCCTTTTCTCTTCACTTCTTCTTTTGCTTTTTCAATGAGTCTGTTCTTAGTTTTATCTTTCTTCTTCTTATTATTATTATTATTATTCTACTACTACTACTTCTCCTTCTTCTCCTTCTTTATCTTTTTTATTCTTCTTCTCCTTCTACTCCTTCTTCTTCCTCTTCGTCTTCTTCTTTTTTCCCCCTTCTTCTCCTTCTTTTCTTCTTCTTCTTCTGCTTCGTCTTCTTCCTCATCCTCCTCCTCTTCTTCTTCGTTTAACTCTCTTCGAGTGATTGATTTACAATCAAACAAACCAAACAACTCGAGGAAGATCCTCGGGCTTCTTTAAACACAAGGCTAACCATCAACAATACATCCAAACACCTGCTCTATTCATTTTGAAAAATCAAGCTCTTAAACCAAGTCTTGACGAAAAGACAAATCAAAAAGGGAATCGCGTTTTTACCCATTATGATAAAAAGGAACTATCATGATATACAACACCTGTCACAAACGGTGAATTAAAATTATGATGCAGCGGTATGATTTCTAAGATATTTCTTGCCCTCTTTCATCTACATTATCGACATTGACCGTTATTTATATTTATTTCCTTCTCTGCAGTGACCGAATTCGACTTGGTTTAAATTTAAACTGAATATTTGAATTTAAACACCAGTAGTACATGCTTTGATACCGAACGTATACATGTACATGCATCATTCGTATATATTGATCAAATTCACAATAATTTAGCGGGATGAAGTAATCGAATATGCTTATCATACTCGCTTGCTTTTAAAAGTGTTTACCAGAGTCAACAAATATATGATGAAAATTGCTACATAACTACACTATTGCATTAACATTTACCATAGATTTAGCTTTTATGATCATTATTTCAGGCTTATTTTCTTTATTTCTTTCCTTTGTACACCTGCAATATTGCACGTTACAATGATAAGTAATTTCGTCTAAACCTGCATTTTACCTCCTCCAACTCAAACTAAAATAGCTTCAGCTGCTTCTAAATCCAAATGTTGTTTTAAAAAGCCAGGTATTGATGACGCCACTGCCCATTTATTACTGCCATAACGGATTCGAATACAGAAGCATCAATAGGATGACTACTGCAACATGGCTATGACCCGATCATATTGATAATTCATGCGGGGGTCTCTAAAATAAAACGCGGGAAAACAGAGTGATGTATGGCTGGCACGTGATCACCCGAGCTACCCCGAAACGGAGAGCGGTCTACCGCCTGTGTAAATAAATGAGAGCAATTTCTGTTTCCGTGGCAACCGAATCAGTCTCGAGATGAAAATTAGATTCCCAGGAAGGAGATGGCTGAAACAGGTCCCTCATCAACGGTGAGAATAATGAGACATAATATCTCCTCCCACCCCCCCCCCCCCCCTCTAGACTCTTTTTCCTACCTTCTCTCTCCACTTCCATCTCTCTCCCTCTCTCTCTCTCTTTCTCTCTCTCTCCCTTGTGTGGGTGTGTAAATGTATTTAAGGGTGTGTGTGTGTGCGTGCGTGCGTGTGTGTGTGTGGGAGAGACAAAGAATGGATGTGCTCCAGTGTATGGGTGAGTTTTTTTGCGTGCATTTCGTCTTTGTGTGTCTAAAACAGGGTGAGGGTGTGTGTGTGTGTGTTGTGTGGTTGAGTTTGGTGTGTGCGTGTGTTAGGATGAGTGTGATAAATGCAAGACGGCGAGATATACATCTACATGGGGTCTATTCGAAGTCATTATACACAATACACTTCAATATTCGCCACTCTTTTCCTCATTCATCCTACCGCATTCTCTCTCTCTCTCCCTCTCTTCAAAATGTATTTTCGCTACTTTTTTTTCAATTGCTTCTTTTTATTCTTTTTCCCGTAATCTTGTTTTCCTTACTATCTCTCTCTCTCCCCCTCTCTCTCTCTCTCTCTTTCTATCTATCTCTCTCTGCTTTTCTTTTCTTTTCTTTATTTATGTTCCTGTATCCCATGGTTATACACTTACAAACAACTCTAAATAAAAAAAAACTTTTTTATTTTGTAGGCCTTCATTCAAAACAACTTCACATCTAAGAAAGATAAGCTGTTGTCCATCGTAAAAAGAGTTGGGATAGATTTAAAGCCAACTCAAACTTAGATTGATTTCAAATTGTTTGGTCAAATGAAAGGGATTCATATCTATCTCAATTTGAGTTTGATTGTATATAGTCCTACTTTGTAAGACGGGGCCCATGTGGGTGTTTCATAAAGCTGTACGTACAGTAACGCACAACTTTGCGCACAACTGAAACATGTTCTTTGGTATGATATCAGCTACATAAGGATATATCATATAGCACAAGAAATGGTCACCAGTCGTGCTTAAATTCATTCGTAACTTACAAACATATTTATGAAAAATCCACCAGGGCCCTGTCTTACAAAGAGTTACGATTGATCCGATCAATCGTAACTCTATGAAAATCCGTCAGTGTCATATTTCTTTTCTACGAAAAATTTGCACAATGTAATTTGTAAACAAAGAGAAGCACATTGAATTGTCAAGACATCGATGAATTTATGGGTATACATCACATCGAGGAAACATTTCGAACAAACATGAATTTTAGATGTTGACGTTGCTGGCTTTCCATAGTTGTGATTGATTGGATCAATCGTAACGCTTTGTAAGACGGGACCGTGATCACTCTCCTATCAGACTGAGACGAGGGATCGGTCGCTTTGGAGTGGGATTTACATCTTTTGAGAGTCGATTTACCTCTTTTTGGAGTAAAAGAATATGCACTGTTCACTCCAGAAGGATGTATAATGCATTCTCAAAAGATGTAAATCTCACTCCAAAACGACTGGTCCCTCGTCTCCCTCTGAGAAGAATGTGTGATTAGGAACCAGATTAGCTCTCTTGCATTAAGAGTGTATGAGTGAATGAATCATGTTGATAATACCAACTCTAAAATAATCGCCGCATTTACACCAACCAAAATATTAAGTTCTTATAATGATATACGATCGGTTGGTTTTGGGTTCTTTTCTTGGGCGAAAATCCCAGGGGGGGACAGGGGGACGCGTCCTCCCTACTCAAAATAGTAGAGGTGGGGGCACAATATAAAATGTCCCCCTACTATTATTGGTCTTTTATGATGGAAAGAAATACATCATTCGAAATCCAAATAAAAAGGGCGATAACCTTTTAATTTTTTATTTTTTGCTTGTCAAATTGATTTTGGTCAAAATGACCTTACATTTGGGGTGATAACTTTTTTTCTTGTCAAATTTTCCAGCCCCTGGTCCCCCCTACCTTTGGGGAGAAAATGTCCGCCCTTGGTCCTTTTTATCGGTGTCGCTGTCACATTAATGGTGAGAATAATATTAAATGGAAGATACTTTTTTGGAAGGGGTGGGGGTAAATTAAGTATTATCATAATCCTCTAAATTTTTAATTCGCATTGAACTATATCATATAGTTTGTTTAAAATTATATTTTAACATCTACGGTATACATAATCATCGAGCATCATGGGGTTTTGTTCTGGTAAGCACGTTTTAGGAACTAATATCATTCATCAATAAAAATTCACCGTGGAGAGAGATTACCTAGGAAGCATAAACAATAATAATGACCTACATTCATGTCACAGGAACTTTCTATCGAAATAACCAACTGTATTCAAGTCACGTGATCTATCTATTACACTAATTGGAAGCATCAATTATTAATAGACGGAAATTACTTTTCTGAGAGAAGAGCTATACTGATAGCGTGCAATATGGAGAGCTCTTTACGTCGTAAATTCCATAAGCCCCCGAGTTTCATTGACGTGTATACTACAGTCATGTACCTTTGTAAGACTAACACTATTGGTGAATTATTTAATTTCCAACACTTTACACTCTTAAACAAAATCGAGTGAATAATACACCCATCAGAGGGAGTTAATAACATTCACTTGATTAAGAGTGACTATAACTTGTTGTTGAGTGAATTTCACCTACCCCTTAAACAAGTGAAATTTGCGTGAAATGCTTGTTCTGTAATTGTGTTCATTCCATATTCACTCCAAAAACGAGTAATATTTGAAGTCGCTACCCAGACTAACCATGGGAACATGACAAGCGATTGAAAAGTTATTTAATTTACTCAAATTTAATATATGGAGATGTAAATCAGAGAAAATATAAAAAACAATTCATGTATTCATCAAATTCTTCCTTTGTTGGGTGAAGTTTTTACGTGGGATCGCAATAATGTATAAACGGAAGCAAAATTTCTAGAAATCCCATCTGCTATCATCTATGTTGGATCAAGTTTTATTTAATTAAGAGCGATTACCACACAAAATTCAACATCACTTTATCAACCATGATACTTACACAAAATACTCCTCCGATGATTAAGAACTTCCCAAAGTTTGATATTCCATGTCTTAATATTTGCACTTATTAATGTTACGGGTTTTTTTATTCCAAAATCGGGTCGCAGACCAATATTCTAAGGTAGGCGGTGGGCCTTACGCATCGAATCATCGAGCCCATTCCCTATCACCGTGATCCATATCCCCAGTGGTTTAGTAATCGGGTTGACCAAAAATAATCCGATGTCCCTCTAGACCATTTAAAGCGTTTAGGTGATATGCGCTTGATCTACTGTGCTCAGAAACCATGCACAAAATAATGCCTGGGCCACGAATTAGCTGAAAACGCTGTTTAAAACTTTACGCCGGTTATTTAATCCCGTCACTTTAACAACTTTTGTTTGAACTTTTAAACAACTTGTTTAATATATTTTTTAAAACAAATCCGTCTCTTTATCAACTGTTGTTTAAACTTTTAAAGAATTTTTTAACCCTTTCAAACAACTTGATTAAAAATTTAAACAACTTGATTAAAAGTTTAAATAATAGTTGTTGAAGTGACGGGCTTAAACAACTTGCATGAAATTTTAAACAGCGTTTTTACAGTGAGGGGGTGGCACCCCACCTGCACACCACCTGCACCCCTTCATCACCTTTTTGTTTTCATTAATATGTCAACAAGGATCCCCAGGGTTCCTTTGTGATATAGTATGAGTATTTCGTAAGAAATAATCATTACATTTTTATCGTCCCGCGTCACCTTAAATGGGCACTTCTCGGTGCAAACAACAATAAAAGGCGCATTTTTGGCGCCGTTGGTTTAGGTACAAGGTTACAACTAAAAGGTGCGGCAAAATAATGCAACATATAGGATGCAAACTTGAATCTGTTTTCTTATTATGTGTAGCTTTTCGCGGGATAATCATATTTGGTAGCTTTTCATCTGCATAATCTCACTTCTTTTTTGCTCCTTCCAACAAGTATATCCCTGAAATCTTATACATGGATGAGCTTATTGAGACATCGCTTGGATTCCACAAAGGCAAAATTCTAATGAAGGGTTTTGTGCCTCGCCGTCAGTACTTATACTCTTTAAGTGGTTTAAAGATAAATAAACATCGAGAGAGCTCATTCCCCAAGGGTCTGGATTTGCGTTTGCTTGTTGACGTCATCCAAAGACTCCGCAGATTTTATGCTCCATATTTGTCTATTTTTACGAAAAGGTTTTCATTTCACGGAAAGTAATCGGGTTCAGTTCATATAAGAGCGCATCCAGAATTTACCCGGGGTACGATTTTCTTGACAAGGAAGAAAGGGTGAATAAAAATGAGGGGGTCTTAACCCCCCCCCCCCCGAGATCTGAGTTCATATGAAATAGATGCTTTCCTATATTCCATTAGGCATTCGATGCCTTCTTCTTGTTTTCGAAAGCTGTGAATGATTTGCTTTCTACAAACTGTGCATATTATCGGCAAAGATCAAATTCAAATTTTGATTTATACAATTTTAAATAATGAAACTATTTAAATGGCATAAATTAGGTTAAGGTGACTTTACTGTTGTTGTGGGTAGTTTCAGGACCACCTGGGGTGACTTACCGTCAAAAATATGCAGGATTGTATAGCGATCGAGCGAGAAAATCGAATACGTCCATCAGCATGATCAGTAAAAAACGTCGGCATCTTTCAAACTCACCGCGCTGCAACTGAAATACTTTTCGTATGATTATTTCATCAGCATGGCCAGTTAACCCTACATAATGAAAACACACCATGATTTCTCTTTTTTTTGCCTTTTTATAAGATATTTACCCCCTCACCCAGAGGCGTCGATCATGGGGGGGCAGGGGGGGCAACCGCCCCACCAATGAAAATATTGGGGGGCAAACATATCGTTTTGCCCCCCCCAATAATTCCGCATGTGCAAAAAATAAAATAAGATTGTAATGTTACACCGAAATCAGCAAGCGAGATTGAGATACACAACTCGTTCTTCATCTAAAATCGTGCTCAAAATGTCCGGTTTTCAGATTAGAATATAAAAAAATTGCAGCTCGCGTTTCGCGCTCGTATCATTTCTGTAGCAAAAACCCATACTTTTCATGATTGAATAGGTGAATAGAATGTCCCGTTTTCAGTTCTATACCTCAAAAGAACTCCCACTTCGATTTGCAATAATCTTTTGTTGGATATATTTCTTGTTCTTTATCAAAAACGTCAATTAAACTCTTTTTTTTTAAAGATCAAAATATCAAAATTTTCAGCTCGCGTTTCGCGCTCGCATCTATTATTTTTTAATTTTTTTTTATTAAATTTTTTGGTGAGATGTGTGTGTGGGTGTGTGTGTGTGTATATATATAATATATATATATATACATATAGGCATATGTGTGTGTGTGTGTGTGTGTGTTTGAGTCTGTTTGTTTTGTGTGATCGAGCGCCTTTGGAAAGTTGATTCATGATTTTGCCCCCCCAATCTGAAAAATGGATCGACGCCCCTGCCCTCACCCATCAACCTTCGGACATGCCCCTATATGCCAACAGTGTTAATGTTTTTTTATCACAGCTTCATTGATTGTTTCAAGTTCTAATAATCAAGATTATCATGCCTGCCTTGGCAGGGGCGGATCCAGGATTTTTCAAGGAGGCGCCTTTCCCGTTGAAAAATTTGACAAGAAAAAAAGGTTTTCAACAAAAAATAAGGACATTTCGTCCACGAAAAAAATAGACAAGCAAAAAAAGGTCTTCACTTTAAAAAAAGGGGGGCACACTTCTGTACCTGGCAGAATGGACGCAAAAGCGACATTGGTCAAGGATGGAATCACGCTAGGACAGGCCATCCTTTTCTCTGGCCTAGATCTGACTCTCTGATCTGACTTCTCTGGCAAGGTGAAGGCTTGGTTTACAAAGAAGGACTAATATTCCATGACAAGCGGAGAATTTGCTCTCACACACCAATGAACCCGGGAATGACAAATATTTCCCTCTTTGGTCGAGGTTTACTGGGGTAATTTTTAGTACTTGTTTCCATACCTGACAGAATGGATGCTAAGGCGGCTATTGTGAAGGACAGTATCACTCCTGGACCGGCCATCTCTCTGGCGACTAGACCAGACACCACGTACATCCCTGTCCCCATGCAGCTACCGACACCGAGCGAGACCAGGTCTAGCGTCGTGAGGCACTTGGGTAGACGGCCTGGAACGTTCCCGTCCTCCCCATCCGTGGACTTCCCGCTGTAGAGGTCCAAGGACTTGGTCCGGACCAGACGATGCAAGAGGGACGTCATCTTCTCTTTGAAGCCCATGGTGAGTTTTGCTTCCGGTCCTACCCTATAAGTTCAGAAAGAAGGGGGAAAGGAGAAAGAAATTATGCAAATTATGATCACTGGCAGTTCAGATATCATTACAGGTGCGGATCCAGAGTGGGACCTTGACGGAGTGCAAATTTGACCGAACAAAATGACGAGATGACGCAAGATGGACGTCATCTTGTCTTTAAAACCCATTATGAGTTTTGCATCCGGTCCTACCCTATTTAGACAGAAGAGGGAAAGAGAAAGAAAGTGTGATCAATAGTAGTTTTGTTAAGATTTATGTATAAACACTCATGACTTATGACTCACTGAACATGGTGAAGGTTGCAATAAGTTTGATTATTTTTTTATGTTTATCTAGTCTTTTTTTAACTTTCATATTATTGCAATGAATGAAAAAAATATCTTACAGTGAAAATTCAGATGTGCAAAAAAGGTTATTTTTTAACTTTAAGATATCTTTACAAATAGAATCAATCAAACTGTTGTTTTGAGTGTTTCATTCAGCGTCTCGCCGGAAATTCTCCTGACAGGTTTGTCTTCAACTAATCATCTGAGAACATCACTGGGAAATTTTCTCAATCCTGAAAGGCTCCTTGATACACGAGGCGCATCGTGGGAATATCAGTAGGCCTATTTTATTCCTTTCTCTCAGATCTAACAGAAGTTAAATGACTGAAGATACCACAAATTCAGACATGATAAATTGAAGTCAAATCATTGTCGTTCGAATCTTTTGAAGAATTCGAATCACGTAGGCCCACTGGGTTCACTCAACCTCGTTGCCTGGATGTGTGGAATGCCCGAGACTGAATTCCCTTTAACATCTTGTCTGAATCTAGAAATGCCTTAAAACCGTTATATTCGCATTGGCAGCGACACCGGGGGTTGCCCCCCCCCCTTGATTTTCAAATGTTGTACACATCCTCTTGCAGGGAGGCGTAAACCCCCCCCCCCCCCGATGAACCAAAAATCCCACGATCGCCGCCTATAGTTATACGCGGTCCCAGGCGTATTGATGACTTAAATCACTCTTAGAAGACAAGCCTACCATACTTCACTTTTGTCTCAATGCTCGAGAACTAAATTCGGCTTTCGATTTCCGCTCATCAGCCTACTTATCACTCAGAAGACGAAGCACTCGATGTCAGTATCGTCATCGACCTCAAAGTTAAATTTATTATTTCCATTGATCAAGGATGGGGAAATGTTTGTTTTTGTTGTTGAAATATTTAGAAACTGATTCAATGAATTCATTTTTATTTCTGTTCGCTGCGTTGTTACTATTATTTGGTATCCCTATTCATTGATTATCCTGAACAAATTTTTTTAAGAAAAAATATTTTGTTTAATATTCTTTACTCTCCATGTCAGACGAACTATATAATTAAATCATGGATGAGCTGGGAGCAAGTATGTCATTCGTCATAATTACTAACCTAGTCAGAAAAATGGCTAGTTTCTGGTCAAATATTAACAGAAAATTGTAAAAGTGTTTAAACTAATTGCGTCCAGCTCAGACCCTTTCATCTATGCTTATTATGTATTATAGACTTTTTAACTAATATGTTTCTACTGTGTATTATGGTAATGTTTATGCTATATTTTGAATATTAGAAAACACATGAAGTCTCTGAATGACAAAAAAAAACTTTACTTAGATATGAACGGATTATGTTTTTTTTTCAATTTAGCAGCATAACCCTATGTTGTCACGACTCATTCGATAAAATAATAATCATTCCACGTAAATCAGTATAGTTATTTAGCATCTAGTTTTAATTGAATACATTGTTCACGTTAAATTCAAGCAAAACGTTGAAATGCTAAAATTAATACACAAAGAATAATTAAACTATAGATGAATGATGATGGAATACATAATAAAGAAAATGTGAAAGTACAATAATTTGGCTTTCGGCATTGGTGTTGTGTACTGGGATGCATATTCATTTTTCCATAGAGATGTTAAGATTCGTTCGCTATAGATCATGCACTTTGTGGAAGCACCGGCATAGGAAGACGCGTATAGGAAGGATGCCCAATCAAATAAAACGATACATCGAAGCAGACAGGTCCAGCGCTAGCAAGCTATAACACTTAATTTCATTATTTGCTGTTCAATTTTGCAACCGCCAGTCGCCAATCCTTCCGCTTCGCAAACAGGGATCGAAAATACTCACGCCGGGTTTTTCATTCTCTCTCTCTCTCCTTCTCGTTTCCCATTAGCGCAACCAGCTAACGAGAGAGGAAAATCTCAATGTTGACTGTGACGTATGACTGTATTGCCTTAAGCCCAGCGCATACTATGCGATCCGATACGAAGCATTTTTTTTTAAATCACATTTTGTATTAAATATGAAAGTTCCAAGAGTGAAAGTTCGGCATAATGCTAGGAATAATAAAATTATAATTTTGCATTTCGGCAATCCCTACTGTCGAACAAAGTCCAAATCGGCTTCAAGTCGCAGCCGATTATGACGTCATTGCGATTCCGAATTTAATTTACTTGTATTCCTACAGGGAGGCTCGAACTAGACTGAATTATTATTTCAGTGGTACTTCTACTATTCTTATATCTCATCGCTAATATTTTATTGCTTGAAATGTTCATATCATTTTTTTTATGATTCCTTTGAAAATCGGATCGCAACGAATCGCATCGTGTGCGCTATAGGCTTTAGTCACACCGGCAAAATCCGACTCCAGACCGACCAAATCTATTACGTTATATCCAATGACATACCATCGGTCGGTTTGGAGGCGGTTTCGTCGGTGTGACTGCAGCACATGATTTTTTTTTATTATTTCTTTTACACCAGAGTACATGGAGAAGATTGGCTTTCGTTCCGATTAACCCCGCAAGAACGGACAAACGACCTAATGCAAATTTTCTCGGCAACAATAATCTGAATTTTAAGTCGAGATTTTTTTTTTTTCTGATTCATCTTAGACTTGTGGCAAAAAGAAGCTGCTGAAAACTGCTTATCTAATACAAGAGAGCCAATGGAGTAAATTAGAAAGTCAAAAGGTGCCTAAGCTTTCGATCCTAGCAGAATCTTCGTCGGAGGCAAAATGACCTTAGACTTTTAAGCTTATATCTGATGACTAATGGAAAACAAATATTAAGAGGATAATGCACACAAGAGTGATTTTCTAAGTTCATTCGTGTCGTCAGTCTTCAAGACTGTCGCCAACAATATCAATGCATTAGTTATCAACCGAGATCGGGTTGTTGAACTAGGCACTTAAAGGAATTCTTAATCTTAAAATAGACGAAAAAAATTGGTATTCGTGAAAAGGCAGATAGCAAGAATAATCTTGATATACAACTCTTAGAAATGTTGGGCAACATACTGTCCACACAACAGTGGTTAAAACTTTATCCAATTCTGGGTAGTTTTAAACCAATAGGCCCCAATGTGTGCTTTGGGTAAAAAGTACACAGTATTGGTTGAAAATTACCCAGAGTTGGATTAATTTTTTAATCAATTGTTGTGAGGACAGTATGTTGTCTAACATGTTAAGAGTGTAGGTCTACATGCAAATCAGAAGTAGGAGCGATATACCGGTAGTAGTTGAAGACGTTTGATAGACGGATTTTAAAGGGGTTTTTTAATCATTATTTTGTATCCCTATGTCACCGTTGCTCTCTATCAAGCATAAGTGATTTATGTTTTTTTTTTCATATTCACGTGACTTCACAGCAATGATGGTGTAAGGGGGCAGCGTCACAGCGTGGGTTGGGGGTAGGGGCAGAGGCAACCGTTTGTGGATTTGGACGGGTATGAGAGCAAGGGTGTATTTGTAACAAAAAAATGGAAGAAACTGAATGAATAAATTAGATGAGAAAATAAGAGAAAACTTTAAAAGAACTGAATATTTTGAAATGAATGGAAGGGGAAAAAGGTATGTGTGTGAGGGTGTGTGTGAGAGAGAGAATGAGAGAGAGAGAGAAGAAACAAGGAGGAAAGAGAGAGGGGGAAAGTGGGAAGAGAATCAGACACTGGGTAAGAAACAGTCTGAATTAACGAGAGATGGAGAGAGAGTGAAGAGTTGGAAGAGAGAAAAGGTGAAGGGGAGGACAAGAGAGAGCAGGAGGAGGAAAAGAGAGAGGAGGGTAGACAGATAGAAAAGATAATATATATAACAGAGGGGGAGAGAGAGTGGGGAGGAAATGGAAGATAAAGAATAGGATGTTAAATAACGAGATGAAATCCGGATGTAGATGGAAGCAGTGAGTAGGTGAGCAAACCCAGCTCGCGAGGAGAGAAAACAAATAAAGCGTGCTTGAGAGAAACCTGCGTCAAGCAGATGAAATAGGTTGAATCGGGGCAAGAGGAAATAGAAAACGCCACTATGCAATTCGTCCCAGCCCTCGCCTTCAATCGTGTGTAATGGGTGCAGACAGGCAGCATCTCATTTGCATAGATGAGGCGTTGGGTGGTTGGGACGATCGGATGTTCTTCGGGATGCAGTGCGCGGGGAGAGATGGTGTCCTCCGATTTCTAAAGGAGGAGATGAAATACGACTCAATCAAAGATTCGCAAGGTGGCCTCGAGGTCAAGAGCGTCACTTTAAAGAGGCGTATCTGGGTCAATTTGAAATGGTGGATTTGGTGAATGTATACGTTTGTTGAAGTGAAATGCAAATATGTAGGTAAGGGAAAGAAAAAATTAGAAAGAAAGGAAGATAGACAGTAAGAAGGAATGAAGGGAGAAAGAAAGAACAAGAAAGAAATAGAGTAAGGAAGGATGAATGTAAGAAAGAAAGAAAGAAAGAATGGAAGGAAGAAAGCAAGAAAGAATGGAAGGAATGAAGGAAGGAAGAAAGAAAGAAAGAAAGAAAGAAAGAAAGAAAGAAAGAAAGAAAGAAAGAAAGAAAGAAAGAAAGAAAGAAAGAAAGAAAGAAAGAAAGAAAGAAAGAAAGAAAGAAAGAAAGAAAGAAAGAAAGAAAGAAAGAAAGAAAAGGAAGGAAATTAACTATAAAAAAAAGAAAGAAAGAAAAGTAGAAAAAAAAAGAAAATTACACCAAAAAAAAAATAATGTTTGAATTAAATGACCTAATAAATCTAAAAATTGCACGGGAAATGGTGAAATAAAGAGAGATTGACAAAAGATTATGTTCAAAGGGGAAGAAATGAAGGAAGGGAGGGTGAAAGAGACAAAAAGAGGTCCAACAAGCAAAATATTACCGGACAACAAGATTTTACTGAATAAGATATAAATTAGCAATTTTAGATTTGCTGCAACTTTCGCTTCTGCACGTACACCCAACATTCATCAAGGTCTCCTCCATTCGAATTAGAATTTGTCTGAGTAATACGTCAGTGAAAAATATCTTTTAAAAATGACATTAAAACACAATAGATGACTGTTAAAGAGATCAGGGGAAATAAGTCTTGATTAAAAAAAAAATAAGTGCACACAAAGTTTCCAAGAATGTGTATAGCATATTTGATTTCATCCATTTGAATATACGATAAGAGACCAGTGTTGATCAAATGTCTTGCTCGCGGTCAATGCCGTGGGCAAGTGCCGTGGCCGGGGATCGAACCCCGGACATTCAAATATCTATTTAGGCGCCTTTCGACCACTTGGCCACGGCGCCTCCATCTTCATCATCCTGGCATTCTGAGATAACTAACCGTTGAAAGTCATGATCGTGTGATTTACTGGCGACACAGTAATGTCAAGTTAAGAATCCTTTGCTATCAAACACACATAACCGGGAATGGCGTGTTCATCGGACATGATGCTGGTTATTTTCAGTTATAAAGTGTTTCAGAAATACGGCCGTGGCAATAGAG